>NC_081553.1:99415855-99738855 GCF_963082655.1 Stomoxys calcitrans | reverse complement strand
TATTTGCTTTTAATTATAATGTTCGGATAAATGTGTGATAAATGTGAGCCAATGAACAGTGGGCGTATCTTTTTATTGAAATTTTCTATGTGATTTTGATGAAAAATTAAAATTTATATGAAATTGAGAACACATTTTAATACAGATAATTGTGTTTTTTTAAATTTTTGAAAGTTCTTCCAATCGTGGAATCATTTTATACGGAGGCTTAAACTGGGTTCTAACCTATACAGCTGTGTTAAGAGTGGATTTTGGAGGACATACGTCTACTTCACATAGCTAATTTCAGACAAATCTGTCGAATGTTAAGACTTCTATGGGCTTAAGAAACCAAAGCGGAAGATATGTCAAACAGAAAGGCTTTTTAAGTATTTGAGAGCCTAAAAGTCCTCATTTATTCAAAAATTACCCACTAAGTTTTTCACAATTATTCCCATCCTATCCAAAACTACTAATATGCAGAGGTTTTGGTCTATCACAACAAGTTCATGAGCAAAAAATAAAACGTTTGGAACTTTTTTACGACAAACAAAATACTTTTATCACGAAATTTTTCTTTTATTGTAACCGTGTAACGTTCCGTTTCAACATATCAAACGTTAACCATAAACGTAGCATTATTAAACGTAACTAACTTTGTTTACTGTAAACACTTTAGCAGCTTTGCCTAAGGTAAAAAGAGATTTCGTTTATTGGAAAACCAAAAACTCTTTAATGACAAAAGTGTTTCAATTGTCGCAAACGATTATTCGTTTACTTGACCAATAATTATTCTCTTACGTCTCTCCAACTACAGAGAAAGGGTGAGTATTTGAGCCTATGCACTACCCTGCAGGAAGTTTGGGCTAAATTCACCTCTGTAAACATAAATTACCGGTCATATCATCAGTCATTTTAGTCCATTGTGTAGCTGCTTTGAGGCATTTCCCTTTTCGCAGAAAAAACCGGTGAAAACACCGGTATAAATGTCTCTAAAAATTAAAAACAAGAGGAAGCATGCCAAGTTCGGCGGGGCAGAATCTTGGAAACCCACCACCATGGAATCTGCTAAAATATGGGAGCTCATCTGGTTATATAGACCAAATTGGACCTACTATATGCAAAATTTCAGTCAAACGAATAAAAATCGCGGTTTGTGCGGGCTCGAGAAGTCAGATCAGGAGATCGGTTTATATAGGAGCTACATCAGGTTCTTGACCGATTTGAACCGTACTTGGCGCAGTTGTTGGAAGTTATAACAGAACGCTATGTGCAAAATTTCAGCCAAATCGGACAAAATTGCGGCTTCCAGGGGCTCAAGGAGTTAAATCGGGAGATCGGTTTGTATGGGAGCTATATTAGGTTCTTGACCGATTTGAACCGTACTTGACACAATTGTTGGAAGTCATTACAGAAAACTACTTCCAAAACTTCAGCCAAATCGGACAAAAATTGCGTCTTCCAGGGGCTCAAGAAGTCAAATCGGAACATCGGTTTATATGGGAGCTATATCCAAATCTGAAGCGATATGGCCCATTTGCAATCCCCAACAACTTACATCAATACTGAGTACCTATGCAAAACTTCAAGCGGGTAGAGTTATGCGTTCGACCGCTATTGTGATATCGACAGACGGACGGACATGGCTAAATCGGACGTTGCGATGATCAAGAATGTATATACGAATATTTCGAGGTGTTAAAAACGGAATGACTAGATTAGTATACCCCCATCCTATGGTGGTGGATATAATAAAAATTAAATTAACTAAATAAACATTTATTAAAAAATTGTCAAATGATGAAGTGATGTGATTGTCTTATCGGGGAAAATGACTGGAAAATGACCGGTTCAAAATTATTGGTCTTTGGGTACGCAAATGCAAATTTTGCCCATGAACATTCCACTAAGGAATAGGGGCAAACTTCTCACATATCAATGAGTGCAGTCCGATTCAAATTTAAGCTCAATGATAAGGGCCTCCTCTTTATTGCCGAGTCCGAAAGGCGTGTTGCACTTCGACATCTCTTTGGAGAGAAGTTTTTCATGGCATAGTACCTCACAAATGTAGCCAGCATTAGGAGGGGAAAACCACTGCTGAAAATTTTTTCTGATGGTCTTGCCGTGATTCGAACCCAGGTCTTCGGCGTCATAGGCGGACATGCTAACCTCTGCGCTACGGTGGCCTCCCTCTAGGTGTGACATGTCCATATAAAAATCACCGGTAATATGGATAGTCAGGGAACCAGTCACGGGTCACTGAAAACCTGTGAAATCACCAGTTTAGGACCGGTTCAAGGTCCTGCAGGGTAGTAATGGGCAAATGTACTCACGCTATTGCACATTACGATGTAGGTTAGGTTAAGTTGATTGTGATGCCCACCAAAGATGAGTTCACTCGGAGACCAATCTGGCCCCTTGTGGTACCCTAGAAAGAAAGGGAAGAGAAAGCAGATATGAGACCTCAGACTAGAGGTTTTACAAAAGAAAAACAAGAGGAATAGAGAGGAAAGAAACGCCCATCCCCACGCAAGCATGGATGTACCTACGTCGGAGCTTATGGCACCCCCCGTCGGAACCATCCGGTTTTTTCAACAAATCTCAGGAGGCCCATCCAGAGTTACGTTCGCAAGTTCACCCAGGTCACCGAAGAAACAGACCCTCATCGAGGCAACTGCTTAAGAAGTTATTGTGAGGTATTTCCATACGCGCCGCCATGCGGCCTGTAGCACAGTGTCCGGTTATGACCCCTGTCAAGGGGCCACTAATCGAACGCCAGCAACTCCCTCGTCCTCCTCTGGTCGAATACCGGCCGTAGCTCATTTGCAGTTATGCGGCCTGTGGCACAGTGTCCGGTTATGACCCCTGTCAAGGTACTCATCGACCTCTTATCGAACGCCATCAACTCCCTCGTCCTCCTCCGGTCGAAGACCGCCCATAGCTCATTTGCAGTCCGGCAACCATCCACCGAGTCCCACCAAGCCACCGACGTCGCCCTGGCCATCCCCATCTTCAGTAGCTCGACAAATGGCACATAGGCAAGACCAATGACTGACCCGCCCGGCGCAGATGACCTCCTCCTGGCGCACCAAACAATCCGCCACTCATCTCGACCTCACTATTCTTCACCTTCTGTGTGTGAGTCCCGTACTAGCAGTCAGAAGGAGTTCCACTTTAGGTTCTCATTTCTTTGAGAGCCTGTTTGATTTAGCGGATGCGAACATTCGTAAGTTGTTGGACCTGGATGGTTCAACGGTAGGAACTAGAAGGCATCTTTCTTCTTCCGATACTGTGGTATCCAATGGTCGAAGACGTCTAAGTGAGTCCGATGACAGACTGCCACTTAAACCTAACCTATCCTCGACCCTAAGGCCTTGAGCGCCGCCATACTGTCCACATAAATTCTGAGTTTCGAGCGCGGTAAATCCCTTACCAGAATTTCCCTTGCGGCCACCGCAATGGTACAGACCTCCGCCTGAAAGACCGTATACTCAGCCGGCAGTCTCATAGACATACTGATATTAAGTGCATCAGAGTAGACCCCCAATCCAATCCCTGACTTCATTTTGATGCCACCGGTGTAGATCGAGTTCTCATCCTCCCCAAGTACAGCACGCCCTCCATTCATCCCTCCCAGGAAATCGAATCGCGAATGCTCTCACTCCTGTCGACACTGGCGCCAGGTAGTCGGAGATCCTCCACAGTCTAGCCTCCGCATTCATAACACCCAGAAACGAACTGTGGCCGCAACCATCCTACTTCATCACGTCGAGCTCCCTCAGCCTAAGAGCGACCCTGGCGGCGCAGTTCCTAATATAGGCCTTAATGGGCTGCATATCCAGCATCGCTTCCAGGCCTGCCTCCAGTGCGGATCTTAGTGCCCCTGTGACCCCGACGCAGGCCAGTCTCTGGACCCTCTCGATATTGAGTGCATCAGAGTATACCCCAATCCAGTCCCTCACTCCATTCTGGAGCCACCGGTGTAGATCAAGGTCTCATCCTCCTCAAGTACAGCATTCTCCCTCCACTCATCCCTCCCAGAAATCGAATCGCGAATGCCCTCACTCCAGTTGGCACTGGTGCCAGGTAGTCGGAGATCCTCCTCAGTCTACCTTCCGCATCCATAACACACAGAGTCGAACTGTGGCCGCATCCATCCTCCTTCAACATGCCGATCACCCTCAGCCTAAGCGCGGCCCTGGCGGCGCAGTTCAGAATATAGATCTCTATAGGCTGCATATCCAGCATCGCCTCCAGGCCTGCCTGCGGTGCGGATCTCAGTGCCCCTATGACGCCGACGCAGCCCAGTTTCGATGCCTTCCTCTCCTGTACCGATTTTGGCAGGGGGACTTTCAGCCTCCTGCAATCCGCTTGACTTCAGAAATGTGGTCGATACTTCCTCAGATAAAAGTTCAGCAACAACTGCAGAGTCATCTTCCGATTCCATAGAGTAATCTTCTGATTCCCCACCGCTTCTATAGACCTTCAGCTTCAACTTGTTGAATCCATAGGACACAACTCCATCAGACTTCTTGAGGACAGCTGGAGATTAGGACGAATTCTGCATGTTTCCTGTCGCCATCAAAATTGCAAATTTTGCCCATGAACATTCAACTAAGGAACAGGGGCAAACTTCTCACCTATCAATGAGTGCAGTCCCATTCAAGTTTAAGCTCAATGATAATGGGCCTCCTTTTTATAGCCGAGTCCGAACGGCGTGCCGCAGTGCGACACCTCTTTGGACAGAAGATTTATATGGCATATTACCTCACGAATGTTGCCAGCATTAGGAGGGGAAAGCCAACGTGGAAAATTTTTTCTAATTGTCTCGCCAGGATTCGAACGCAGGCGTTCAGCGTCATAGGCGGACATACTAACATCTGTGCTACAGTGGCCTCCCTCCGGTCGCCATCAGCCTCTTCTAATCTACCAATCTTCCAGTCGGTGGTTGAAAAATTGAGATTGCAGTCTCTTAGTCTGCCAAGTCTGAATTCAGAATCTGAGGGAATCCTTGGCATCCAAGTGTGTGCCATTGGCCGAGAAGAAATATCTTCCTTCTTGACTAAATCCAGTGCTGCGCCTGGCCAGATCTCACCAATCTTTTCTAGCGCACAACGATACATTTCGATTGAGCGTTGATCCCCGAAGGCAATTAGTCTATATCGGCCCCGATACCAGCCTGCATCGTCCCAATTTGGAGGAGACTTAGGAAATTCCGCAAGAACATCGGAGTATACTGATGACAGTCCATTGACTATCCCACTCCAATTATTCCTAGGAATGCAGCCCTGTTCTATTCCCTTGTCGACAACTGCCATCACCAAACTGTCCCTAGCCACATTAGCAAAGGTTCTTGGGCCAATCTTACTATTGTTCGCCCTGGTTCTTTAAGGCATGGATTGCTCTCCAGGTGACCGCAGACTTTTGGCTGACTGCGGTGCAGTTTCCGAAAGTAGACTTGTATTCTTTAGGGTAGCATGTGCAGCGAATCCCCGAGCCCAATTAAGGGAGTCTCTCTCCTTGTCGGTGAGAGTTTTAGGTTCATTCGCACCAAGTCTCTAAATAAACCTGAGAGCGATGGGCCTCTTATTATTCCAACCTCTTAAAGAGCGTATTCGTTTGTCTGAGAAGGCCGATGGCTTAGGCAAATTATAGGCACGCGAACATAAAATAGATTCGACTTGTCCTTAAGACTCGAACCAGGTGTCTTCGTCAGAAGCCCCTGCTGGCCAGTCGACTGTTGGATAGTGTAGCCTGAAGCAGCCGCTCCACCAGTTGAGGTTTCACAAGCAGACAACATGCCACGGCCTGATACCACCACAGCACCTGTTGGGTTTTTGGAGACCATTTTAAGGCTACTCCGGGGTTCTATTGGGTTTCCCAAAAAGTAATTGCGGATTTTTTAAAAGAAAGTAAATGCATTTTTAATAAAACTTAGAATGAACTTTAATCAAATATACTTTTTTTACATTTTTTTTTCTAAAGCAAGCTAAAAGTAACAGCTGATAACTGACAGAAGAAAGAAAGCAATTACAGAGTCACAAGCTGTGAAAAAATTTGTCAACGCCGACTATATGAAAAGTCCGTAATTACTTTTTGGGCAACCCATATATCTGCCGCCCCACTGGAAACAGACGCAAATCATCAACCGCCTAATGAATAGCGCTATAGTAGCTATCCTTGAGTGACTTACTTACTTACTTCCAAAAATAATGACCTATAAAACATCCGCTCCACTCAACGGTTCAAACAATCCATAAACGATAGTAACTTTTCTTTACGAACAATGTATTCAAAAAATCTTTTACCTTTATCACCTACTGTGTTGGTTTTAATGTCAGGCGGCCATGTTTGTGCTCAACTCCATTTCATAATTGACAGTATTTCGGTAGCTGACAAGATAAGCATTAGTTAACTGTCTACTTTTGATTAACTGTGGTGACGGAGGCATATCTATTAAAGAGGTCCAAGTGATAATTTTGTTCAATGCTAACCGATTTCGTATAAGGCAAAAACCAATGCACAACTCATTTCAGCAAGTCCCGTTGGGCGAGTTGTTGACTTGCTCGTATTACCAGCGTGGTCGAGGGTTCGATTCCCACCAGAGACCTGCTCTGCTGCTGCTAAAATAGTCTGAGTCTGTTAAAACAATAGACTGCCACTTTAACCTAACCTAGGTTAGAGGTTTCGGATCGGATACCTGAAGCGGCACTTAAGGTCGGTCAGTGACACTGTTGCCGGCGGCACTGTGTTAAATTGACTGAAATCTGGTATTGCCATCTACAAGTTTATGCTACACAGATGGATCAAAACTAGAGGACAGAGTGAGCTTGGAGGTTTACATTGAGAAGCCAGGGACTGCGATATTTGTCGACTGTCTGACAATAATATGGTCCTGCAGGCGGAAATCCGGGCGATGACTGAATGCAGGAGGTGGTGTGGTGTTCACGCGAGGACGTCAAGTGTGAACATCTTTACGGACATTACTGTCCTGGTTGTCAGGGCAATAACAACCAGGTTGGTGAGGTCACGAACAGTCTTAGAGTGTAAGAAGGAGACCAAGACCTTCTCTGAGGATGGCGCGATGAGCATTGTTTGGCTGCCGGACCATAGCGGAATGAGGGGGAATGAAAGAGCAGATGATCTGACAGTGTCAATAAACTTGGTCAACTCGAAATCTTTTTGGCCGACGCAGTTCGAATTAAGCATGTAACACTGTGGAATAACGAAACGTTCGGTAGGGCGACTAAAATCCCAGGGGGAGATACGGATTGTGAGAAGATGAGGCTATTACAAAAAAGGAGGTCGGTATAGCTTTTGGCAGGATAAAAAATTGCAAATTTTGGCCATGAACATTCCACTAAGGAACAAGGGTAAACTTCTCACATATCAATGAGTGCAGTCCGATTCAAGTTTAAGCTCAATGATAATGGGCCTCCTTTTTATAGCCTAGTTCGAACGGAGTCCCGCAGTGCGACACCTTTTTGGAGCGAAGTTTTACATGGCATAGTACCTCACAAATAATTCCAGCATTAGGAGGGGAAAACCACCACATGTATTGAAAGAAATTAATTTAACAAACCGAATCAACGCTTGTGATATGCACCTTAAACGCAATGAATTCGATCCGTTTTTAAAACGAATCATAACTGGAGATGAAAAATGGATTGTTTACAACAACGTTAGTCGAAAACGATCAAGCATGGTGAACCAGCTCAAACCACTTCAAAGGCTGATATCCACCAAAAGAAGGTTATGCTGTCTGTTTGGTGGGATTGGAAGGGTGTGGTATATTTTGAGCTGCTTCCAAGGATGTTTACTGTCAACAATTGGACAAATTGAATACAGCCATCAAGGAGAAGCGACCAGAATTGGTCAATCGTAAAGGTGTCATATTCCACCAGGACAACGCTACACCGCACACATCTTTGGTCACTCGCCAAAAACTGAGTGAGCTTGACTGGGAACTTTTGATGCATCCACCATATAGGCCTGACCTTGCACCATCAGACTACCATTTATTTCGATCTTTGCAGAACTCCTTAAATGGTAAAACTTTCGGCAATGATAAGGCAATGAAAATCGGTGCATAACCTATTTTATTTCTAGAGACCCAATAGGGCGCAATTCTTATCCGATTTCCCTGAAATTTTGAACAATGATTTCTATGATGGACATCCAAATCAAGTATGCTTCGAATCGGTGCATAACCTTATATAGCTCTAATAGCATAGCAATTCTTTTCAGTTATGCTTTGTTTGGCTATAAAGAGATACCGGGAAAAGAACTTGACAAATGCGATGCATGGTGGAAGGTATATAAGATTCAACCTAGTCGAACTTAGCACGCTTTTACATGTTCGAGGTTACTTTTTAGCATTAAGAGTACACAAAAAACCAATTACTGGCTTCGGTGTATGTCCATAGTGGCATGCAGCAAATTGCAAATTTTGCCCATGAACATTCTACTAAGGAAAAGGGGCAAACTTCTCACATATCAATAAGTGCAGTCCGATTCAAGTTTAAGCTCAATGATAAGGGGCCTCCTTTTTATAGTCGAGTCCGAACGGCGTGCGGCGTGCGCAGTGCGACACCTCTTTGGTGAGAAGTTTTTATATGGCAAAGTACCTCACATATGTCGCCAGCATTAGGAGGGGAAAACAAACGCTGAAAATTTTTCCTGAGGTCTCGCCAGGATTCGAACCAAGGCGTTCAGCGTCATAGGCGGACATGCTAACCTCTGCGCTACAGTGGCCTCCCATAGTGGCATGGGGCGGATTAATATCCGTACCCTCTTTTCAACCTAACCTAGACTTGAAATGCATCAACTTTACTGTTAATAATGACACACTACTTCACTCATATGACTGATTGGCCTTTAGAGGCTCTCTATCTCTCAACTAATTATCAATTCGTTTTTGTAAATCTGATATTGACTTTTTTCCCATAATTAGTTGACAGCCCTCGTTCATAAAGATGAGATAACATAAAAATAGGTTATTAGTGAAAATTAAGCATTGACAGATATAAAAAATAATTGGCGGTATTTTCTTTTTAAACTTTAGCTTATTAAAGGAATTTCAATTAACATTCGCTAATTAAAGATTTTCGTAAGTCAGTTGCCGCAAACGATTACTATTTGGCAAACAAATCTATGCTGCATGCAAATGAGATAATTTGTAAAATTTGACCCACAAATGTGGTAAACGCGTAGTAAATGTGGTTAACGCGTAAAATAAGTAAAGACGGAATTTGATTTAGTTGAGCGAAATATTTGAAAATGCTTTTAAATTGGGTGAAATTTTCTATCAGAAGTTTAAACAAGTAAGAAGGCGTTAAGTTCGGCCGGGAAGAACTTTGGATACCCACCACCTCGGGTATATATGAAAACCACATTTCATCAAAATCCAGTGAAAAATGCATACCTTATGCCCCATAGCAGCTCTATAGATATCATCCGATTTAGACCAAATGCTTATAAGTACAAGTCATTGTTCAACCGAGAGATCGGTCTATATGGCAGCTATATCCAAATCTGGACCGATCTGAGCCAAATTGAAGACAAATATCGAAGGGCCCAACACAAGTCATTGTCCCAAATTTCGGCGACACCGGATAATAAATGGGCTTTTTATGAGCCCAAAACCTTAAATCGAGAAATCGGTCTATATGGCAGCTATATCCAAATCTGAACCGATCAGGGCCAAATAGAAGAAAGATGTCGAAGGGCCTAAGGCAAATCACTGTCCCAAATTTCAGCAAAATCGGATAATAAATGTGGCTTTTATGGGCGTAAGACCATAAATCGGAGGATCGGTCTATATGGCAGCTATATCCAAATTTAGACCGATCTGGGCCAAATTGACGAAGGATGTCGAAGGGCTCAACGCAACTCACTGTCCCAAATTTCAGCAAAATCGGATAATAAATGTGGCTTTTATGGGCCTAAGACCATAAATCGGAGGATCGGTCTATATGGCAGCTATATCCAAATTTGGACCGATCTGGGCCAAATTGACGAAGAATGTTGAAGGGCCTAACATAACTCACTGTGCTAAATTTCATCCAAATCGGATATAAAATGTGGCTTTTATGGGCATAAGACCCTAAATCTAAGGATCGGTCTATATGGCAGCTATATCCAAATTTGGACCGATCTGAGCCAAATTGACGAAGGATGTCGAAGGACCCAACACAACTCACTGCCCCAAATTTCAGCAAAATCGGATAATAAATGTGGCTTTTATGGGCCTAAGACACTTAATCGGCGGATCGGTCTATATGGGGGCTATATCAAGATATAGTCCGATATAGCCCATCTTCGAACTTAACCTGCTTATGGACAAAAAGCAAAATTTCAGCTCAATATCTCAATTTTTAAAGACTGTAGAGTGATTTCAACAGACAGACGGACAGACGGACGGACATGTCTAGATCGTCTTAGATTTTCACGCTGATCAAGAATATATATACTTTATAGGGTCGGAAATGGATATTTCGATGTGTTGCAAACGGAATGACAAAATGAATATACCCCCATCCTTCGGTGGTGGGTATAAAAAGTGGCGGTGTGCCATCGGACCCACTTTGACGTTTTCGTCCATTGTGATTCCAAAAGCACAGGAGAAGGAAGATGCCTTCTAGTTCTACCGTTTAACCATCCAGATCGCTTTAAAAAGCCCAACAACTTGCGAATATTCACATCCGCTAAATCACATAGGTTCTCAAAGAAATGAGAACCTAAAGTGAAACTCCTTCTGACTGCTAGTGCGGGACACACCTCTCTCTCTCTTCCTCTTCGATGTCCTCATAGCTTCTGCAAAAGTCGTTGCTGGCAACCTTCAGACTGTCTGCATGTTTTCCGATTAGACTGTGACCTGTCACGACGGACACCATGACTGAGACGTCTGTTCCAGCCAATGGTAGCAAAGCAGTAGCCCTCTTCAAGTCTAGATTAGGCCACATAGTTTTGGAATGCTCACAGCCCCCTCTTTGTGATCATCTATCATTTGTTGTCCTTTTGGCCTGGTCCTGAAAACTTAGCTTACATGTCGCTAGAGGCATACCTACAGATTCCAGCATCCCTGGAATGTCCGCTATACAATCTCGGCATCCAGAACTGGTGAATATTGAACTTTTCAGTCATCTCGTTAAGAGATCTGCGTCAGTCGAGAGCGGTTTTTGTGTTCAGAAATATGTTATACAGGAATTTAATGGCTGTCTAAGAAGACATTTATGCCACTCGTCTTTATGACATTATATCTTAGCCATTCCACCACTTCCTTAATTGCAAAGATCTCCGCTTAATACATACTGCAGTGATCGGGTAACCTACTCGATATGACCAGTTCTAGTTTTTCAGAGAACACTCCAAAGACCACCTGGTCGTCTAGTTTGGAATCATCCGTGTAGAAGTCTATGTGATATAGTTTCAAGGAGCGTGTAATCAACACTGTCTGGATCATCGGATATAGTATCATGGATAACACTATGTCCGTTGCCGCCACATGACCAAAGATAAAGCTCCCTTAGTCCCTCGCAGTGGTCGCAGTAATTTGCCTATGTTCAGACACATTAGGTGTAGCATTAAATTCAGTGCATCTGAAGGTGTCGTTCTCAGTGCGGCTGTTATGCACAAACAAGTCATCCCTTGGATCCGTAGGTGGACATTTGAAGCGCCGTTCACCCAACCACTACACCATATAGCATTATAGGGTTGACAACTGCAGTATATACCCAGTGCAAGACGCGCGCTCTAAACCCCCAACTTTTGCCAATGACTCTCTTGAAGGTGTATGTGGCATAAATTGCCTTTCTTGCCCTCTCCAAAATTAAGGACTTGAAGTTAAATTTCCTGTCCAACAAACCACCCACGTATTTTGCGCTTTTTGTAAATGCAAGATTTTGTCTTCCCAAGGAGATAGGTACCACTGTAGGCAACTTGTATCTGCTGCTGAAAAGAACTACTTCTGTCTTGCACGGATTTACGCCTACAACACTTTCAGTAGCCCACTGTGCTATGGCAAGTAGAGCTTCCTGAGGTATATCTCTAAGAGAGCTGGGAATATTTCCCCTAACCGCAATTGCCACGTCATCAACGCTACCACTTGTACACCTCTTTCTTCCAAAGACAATAATATATGGTTAATGGCTATATTTCAGACTAAAAGACATAGTACACCTCCTTGGAGGTTTCTCCGCTGACCCATCTTTTTTTTAGATCTACAGATCCCAAGCCAGCCGTAATGGATCTTTTAGTAAGCCAGTTATTGATCAACTTTCTTACGGTAGTGTTGATGCCTAGAAACTCTAGCTCCCCTATGATTAACGTCGGTTTTAAATTATAGAAAACAACTTCAATTTCAAGAAATGCTACCATTGTATATATCATGACAGCGAAAGAACCCTCTAGGTAGGCAACTAGGTCTTGAAGGGCTGTTTCAGGGAATTTGCCCTTAATATGCATGCAAGCGATCTGTAAGGATCTTTGCCCTAAGATATGTTTATATGGATCTCTTAAGAGTCTCCATCCCACAGGTATATACGACATGCTGATACAAGCAGAGCATATCTCCCTAAGCCAAGGACTAGACTATCGGACACAGCTGGTAATTCAGCCGGCGATACATCATCAGGCTTTGGCGACTTAAAGCAGTCGAAACTTCTTATCGCCCTAAGGATTTTCGATTCAGACACAACTTCCCCCAACAACCTAAGAGAAATTTCATATCAGTGACACCCTCTTCTGGTGACACGTCGTCCATTGAAGAGTTTTCTTGGGAAATGTTTATCAACGAGTAGTTCTAGTGTTTCCTCACTAGACATTGTTCTTACATTCTCTGACATTTGAATATATCCTTAACCATAAGTTCTGTAATGATAAGCCTTCGATCAACATAATTATTCAGAGATTTCGGTGTCTCTGTGAGTCCCGTCGTATCCTGTGGAAAATGAGTCCTCACCAAAAGCCTCAACATGTCCTCCGTTGTATATGCTCTCATTCCCATATTGTCTACTAGCGTTTCAGTTGGGACATGGGCTTTTAGGAGAAACTTTCTCATCTTGGCGGCATCACTATCGCATTCGACCTGTTCGCAGTAAAGCTCTCAGGAGGCACGTTTTGGTGCTCTGATATTTTTATTTTATTCCTTGAGCCGAGTGAAATACATATCCCAATATAATTCAGCTTTTTTACGACGTGCTCTGTTAAAAATTAAAAAGTCTGAATTAGGGCAATATGAATCTTGCCCTTGCTGATTTTCTCCATCAGAGCGTATGTAGCTGTCTCGCTCTAGTGAAGGTATATCTGCATAACCTCAATCGTTAGTCCTCCAGTAAATGGGCTTCATAGGCTGCATTGACTTTCCTGTCACTGTACTGCCTGATGTTCTCATATCAGTTTCTTTGCCCATCTTAGTCTTCCGCATCTTTATAAAGTAGTGGTTCCATCAGAGCGTATATAGCTCTCTCGCTCCGGTGGAGGTTTATCCGGATAACTTCAATCCTTAGTCCTCCAATAAATGGGCTTTATAGGCTGCATTGACTTTCCTGTCACTGTACTGCCTGATGTTCTCATATCAGTTTCTTTGCCCATTTTAGTCTTCCGCATCTTTATAAAGTAGTGGTTCCATCGTCGGGTCACCGTTCGTTAGGCTGTATTGTGTTTCCCGTACCTGTACTGCCTGATGTTTCAATGCTAGGATCTTTGCCTATCTTGGTCTTACAAATCTTAAGTAAATGGGCCTCTCGGGAGTAGGTGATGGACTCATCGTCGGCTCCCTTTTCGTTAGGCTGCATTGAGTCTACCGTCCCTGCACTGCCTGATGTCTTAGTATTAGGTTCTCTGCATATCCTTGTCTTCCGAATCTTGATAAAGTCGGTAATGGTTCCATCTTTGAGTCCCTGTTCGTTAGGCTGTATTGGGTCTCTCGCCCCTGCACTGCCTGTTGTTTAAGTATTAGGATATTTGCTTATCCTAGTCTTCCCAATATTGTGAAATACGGTGATTGTCTCTTCGTCGGCCCCCTGTTCGTAAGGCGGTATTAAGTGTGCTGCCACTGCATCGCCTGAAGGCTTAGTATGAGGATTTTTGCCTATCCTAGTCTTTCCAATCTTTAAAAAGACGGCCTTGGTCCCGTAGTACGCCATGCCTTTGTCTAAGCCAATCTTGTCACAGAGACTTGAGCAATGCCCACCACACGGAGAGTTTCTTCCTCCTTCTCTTTCCTGTGGAAGCCCTGGTTTTCTACGGTCAACTCTTGGTTTTGCTCGTTTAAAACTCCGTTATGCGTTCCGTCGCGAATTCGCCGCCCTCATCCTTGATGAAGACTGTCGCCTTTGTGAGCTCGGGGATCTCCATCTTTCTCACAAGGTCGAGCTTTACGCCCTCCCAGGGAGCGTGTATACCTCCGCCGAGCTTCTTGACGGTATCAATAAATTCCGCCGACGCAAAACGCAGCGTAAAGATGTCCCCTCTATACTCGCAGCTCATCATTTGTATGGGTTGACCCTCTACAGAGTTCCACACATGTTCCAAAATCCGATCGTTAACCAGATGCTCCACTTGGGACCGATGATCTGGTGGAATCCTACCGGATGCACTGCCGATATTGATGACTGCATAAGTCAGCTTATCTCTGTTGGGCTTCCTTGCCACTCTGGAGTAATAGGGCGGTTCCTTACCATTCTCAGCGACCATCTTCCCCTTCCTTGATGGCTGTGGCCTCCTTTTGGAAGTCACAGTCCTCTATGAAGACTCAGGGTCCGTGCGCGCTTTCTTCGTTCCTGTTCCGGCTTTGTCAACCTCCGCAGAGAACTGTCTAGGGTCTCCTTTGCGAGCGGGATAGCTTGGTTTTCCCAGAATACTTGAAAGCGGGGAGCTCTTTTTCTTCTTCAGCATTGTAAAAGTGTTCTAATTCTCTATCCAGCTTCCGTAGAAGTGCTTGGAATATCAGTTCTATCCCTTCCAGCATCCTGCACTTTTGCACGATTGCGCTGTGGGTGCATACGCCTCTGTCTCCTTCGTCGTGCCCGGATCGCTTTCTCGGTCTGCTTGTCAGCTAAGCAAAGCCATCGCTCACTTCTGCCGTCATCCTGCTATCATCGTCTCACCATTCGGTTGCGATGACTGTTTTATTGGTACTGTCGTCGTCTGAATCTGAATCGGAAACTCAACCTTTAGTTAAAGGCTAGGGACGAACTGGTTTATCCGTCTCTTCCTTATTAGTTAGTCTGACGACTGGTTGTGCACTAATTTACGAGAAATTTTGTATGCCACCTTATGGTACCCCAAAAACACGAAAATGGTGTACAATTTTGGGGTAAAATAAACTGGGGGGACGCCCCATCCTAAAACCCAACCGAACGGACATGTTTACTTCTTGGGACAATATGGGTATCAAATCAAAGGTATTTAAGAGTAGAGTACGTACTTGACATAAACATTTCACCTGGGGGTTCGCCACAACCAAAACCACCACCCAACAGGTTTCTCCACCCCCAAATAGGCATATTAGCCGACCATGGCTTTATGGGACTCAAATGAAAGCAATTTGGGAGTAGATTAAGAAAATGATATTAAAATTGGTGTTAAGGTATCTAGGTGGCCCTTAACCTACTTAAATCACCTCAAACAGATTATTTGACCCATCATGACAATATGGGACCCAAATCAAAGGTATTTAAGAGTAGAAAAGGAATACAGTTTTGGGGCCAAGTGTTTGTGCGTAAGCCCCAAAGCACCCCCCAAACTGAACTTATTTCCTGAACATGTTAATATGGGGCTCAAATTAAAGGTGTTTGGGAGCAAAGAATAAATTTTATACCTTTTTTTTAGGGCAAAGTGCCAGCCCCAGCCCCAAGACGCCCTTTAACCCGTACATATTTGTCGACCATGGCAATTTAAGGCTTAAATGTAAGGTATTTGGGAGTAGAGCACGAATTTGACAAATGCGAAAAGGCTGACGTATCATTCCTAACACAAATGGATATAGAGACCAATCACGACAGCAGTATGGAGCTCAAATGAAACAGGATTAGAGAGTTAAAGAGGGCGCTGCGGTGCAGGTCCGGATTGACACAATATGGGTATCAAATGAAAGGTATTGGAGACTCGAAAACGAATATCGTATTAAATTTTGAGTCCAAGTACCCAACGGGCCGCACCAATCCCTAAACCCCTCTAAGCAAATATATATGACGTTCCTATCAATATGGGACTCACATGAAAAGTATTCGGCAGTGGATTACAAATATGGCATAACAAATTAGGTCCAAATAATAGGAGTTCGCCCACTCCCATACCTCCAAATAGGCTTATTAGCCGACCATGGCTATGGCTATATGGGATTAAAATTAAAGATATTTCGGAGTAGATTACGATTATGACATTAGGAAATGCGTTCAACTCTAGGTGGCGCTTTTAAGTAAGTAGAGTAAAAATTTGCGCAGGAACCGAGCTGGGGCAAACTTCTCACACATCAATGAGTGCTTTCCGATTCAAGTTGAGTCTATGAACGATAAGGGATCTTTTTTATAGACGAGTCCGAACGGCGTGCCGTAGTACGATACCTCCTTGGGGAGAATTATTTACATGACCATGCATGACATGGTACACCACCAATGTCGACAGCATTAAGAGGGGATAACCACCGCCTTAAAGTTTGTCCGAAGTTCTCGCCAGGATTCGAACGTAGGCGTTCGGCGTCATATGCGGACATAGGCTACAGCAGCACGAATTCGATATCCGCATTCAGGGCAAAGTGTCCCCACCATAAAAAGATATTAGAGAGTTCAATTAGGCGCAGCGGAGCGAACCCGGTCCAGCTAGTATAGATATAAAATGAAAGGTATTGAAGAGTAGAATACGAATATGGTATTAAAAATTGGGTCCAAGTACCCTACCGGGGCCAGCGGCCGAACCCCAAATCTCCCCTTTACAGATATGTTGGATTTTCATGTGAATATGGAGTTCCAAAGAAAGGTAGTCGGGAGTAGGTAACGAATATGGCAAAAAAATGAAGTCCGTGTAATGGTTGGTTTCCCCACCCCCCAGATGGACAAATTGGCCGACCATGGCTATATGGGACTCAAATGTAGGGCCAACATGCCACAAAATTAACTTTTAAAATAAATTTGTTGAAGAAATTTTTAATCAGAATAAAATTTGAAGAGATTTTCTTTAATAAGAGGTTAGCGAAATTTTGACAAATTTTTTTGGATATTCAAGTTTTGTGAAATTTTTATTAAAATAAAATTTCACAAGAATTGTTCTATAAAACCAATAATCCTCTAAAATTTTGCATTCCACACCACTCTTGTTCTGCTAAGTTAACTACCATCCTTGGCTAAAAAAAAATAATTAGCAACCTTAATTAAATAAAGCTTTCACCCAACATCAGCCGCAAGGACATTAATTCAAATTTCAATGCTTTGTTTTTTTTCTGCTTTCAGGAAACTGTCGCAATATGTTTAATGTAAAGCGAATTGTTGCATTGAATAGCGGAGGGAGCATGCATGGAGGAGGCAACGCAGCATAGATGGGGATATGTGCGTGTTTTTATTTGGCATTGTGTTTTTATTTTTAAACAAACAAAAGTTGTTGCGGCGGCTGCTGATGCTGTTGCTGCTGCTACAATCCAACAAAATAAATAATAAAAACAAAATAAAAATAAATGACATGTTCTGCTCGATTTACAACACTTTTCCATGCCGCAACCAAAATAAACAAAGCCATGTCATTGCCACCGCTGCCGCCGCCAGCCACAAACATCAACAACAACAGGAGAGTCATCGGCAGCAACTGGCAACCGACAATCGGCAACAAACAAAGTGTGAACTGGAAAAATTGCCGCCTTCTCATTTGATTTGATTTTGACAACAGCGCCAACAGAGAAGCTACCAATGAAGAACGTGATCAGAACAACGACAAAAGTTGCAGTTGGTGACAATATTTTCTTTGAGTTAAGCATGCTGTGGCAACATTCATTCCCCGCCTGCCAGGTCAGAGAGGCGGTATTGCTGTTGGATGTTGGGCCCGTTATGTTATTGAAGGCGTTAAGCATCATAAATTTACAACATTTTTTTTTAAATAAACAAAAGCTACTCATCAGCTGTCACATCAAAGTTGCCTTTTTTCTGGAAAAACAGTCAAATGCTGTTGCAAATTTTTGATTCTTTTAAATTTCAAAGGGAAACATGAGAAATGAGGGAAAATCCCCTATATAGCAAATCATATTTATTGATAAAGAGGTCTGGCAAAAATTCATTTAAAATGCTCAAATGTTTCTGCAACAGAGCCATAACCACTAGTTTTGAAAAGGAAACTACAGAGGACAAGTCGGTGTTTTGTTTAATGCATACACCACGCCCAAATGCATAACCAAGGCCATATGGGAGTGCCTATGTTCACCTCCATAATTGAGAGCGCAGTACTATCTAAAACTCCTTCCCATCTATGGGTCAAGGCACTCGGTTGCATTGCAATTCCACTTCGAACTTCTGCTGTACCACCACTTTGGGTCCAAACTATTGGGTTGCCCAAAAAGTAATTGCGGATTTTTTAAAAGAAAGTAAATGCATTTTTAATAAAACTTAGAATGAACTTTAATCAAATATACTTTTTTTACACTTTTTTTCTAAAGCAAGCTAAAAGTAACAGCTGATAACTGACAGAAGAAAGAATGCAAATACGGAGTCACAAGCTGTGAAAAAATTTGTCAACGCCGACTATATGAAAAATCCGCAATTACTTTTTGGGCAACCCAATATAAGGTAGGCGCCCCGGTAGCCGAGTAGGTAGCGTGCTAGAATTGCCAGATCGGGGGTTGTGGGTAGGATTTCCATCATTTGGTTGGATTTCCACCATTTGGTTGGATTCACACCAGTGTGTTGGATTCCCACTTGGTCTGTCGCTATAGTGGCATCACAATGGATTAAAAATTGTCTAAATGAGTCCGGAAAGGACAACCACTCTTACCTAACCTAGCAAACAGGTTAGCTGACAAGAAGTGCTACCAATTCAAACGACCAATTTCTTTTATGTGAACATATTTTTTATAGCTTAAAGTGACAAAAATATGTGTAATTTAAAATTCAGAATCCATTCTCTTTTACCCGATATGACCACCTTCGGCCATGACTTTGGCTCTGAGTCGGTCAAAAAACAAGTTTCACGAAGCTGCGCGAATGAAATCTGCCGCTATTTTGACTCATTCCTGTATAAAGGCTCTCTACAGCGGATCAATAATGGCATAGTTTTTAGTCCTTACCCTATATGGAGAAGTCCATCAGATTGGCATCTGGCAAGTAGACAACTACTGTGTGGTCAAAATAAAAAGAGGAACATGGTCGTACCGAGTCTTGTTGATGCGTTCATGGGCTACGACCGAAAAGATTGCTCGCCCATGGCACCAAAGCAGCTTTCAAAATGTTTTTCCGATAATGACTAGCATTTACTTTGACATCAGAGATGGTATGGTAAGTCGTATCGGATGGAGCATACGACTGGGCTAGACCTACATACTAACTTTAATTGGCTATGACAAGAACATTTGTTCCACTAGCTATCACTTGATCTTTCCAACGGGATTTTGGTCTGCCCGGTTTGCGTGTACCACCGTGTTTGCCTTCAAAAGACTTCTTTGCTGGAGCTTCTTCATCCATTCTGACAACATGACCTAGCCAACGCCGTTGTATTTCGATACGTGTAACTATGCTATCGTCGTCATATAGCGGGCGATTCATACGACGCCTATATTCTCCATTAACGCTAGCTGGTCCATATATTTCACGAAGAATCTTTCTCTCAAAGACTTCAAGCACTGCCTCCTCAGCTCTCACAAGTACCTATGCCTCAGAACCGAATAACAACTCGCGTAATATCAGCGTCTTGTATAGTGTCTTCGTCTGTCGTGAGGTGGTCTTGTTTCTAAACTGCTTACTTAATCCAAAGAAGCATCTTTCTGCCAGTATTATTCTCCGCTTTATTGGTGCCATTCGTTTCGGTTATCATTGAGCTTAAACTTGAATCGGACTGCACTCATTGATATGAGAGAAGTTTGCCCCTGTTCCTAAGTGGAATTTTCATGAGCAAAATTTGCAAGTTTGCATAAGGGGCCTCCTTTTTGTAGCCGAGTCTGAACGGCATATTACCTCGCAAATTTCGCCAGCATTAGGAGGGGATAACCACCGCTGAAAATTTTATGATGGTCTCGCCAGGATTCGAACCCCGGCGTATAGCGTCATAGGCGGACATGCTAACCTCTGTGCTACTGTGGCCTCATAGGCGTTGCAGTCCGAGTTAATGGCGTGGCAACGACGACCAAACAGTAAAACGGTCGGAAGAATGACAAAAATCCTTTGGGGAGATCGGAATCATAACAAAACACGACATATAGTGATGGAGATAGTAAGAAGGAGATCAGTATGGTATCTTAACGGGACACATTTATACGGAATAGGTGCCACAAATAATAGCGTATGACTACGAGCCGTTGGACTAGGAGGCATAGAATGGAAGACAATAAGAGTTTATGTGAGAAAAGTTTGAGGGCACAGCAAACTGGTTGCTGCCAAAGGTGTATGCCAATAGTGGTAAAAATCGGAACCTTCTTTTTTAACCTTTGCCAACCTAACCTTTGGATTTGTAGCTGTGACCTTACTACTGCAGTTCGTACTTCTGAAGATGACACTGTGACATCTTTATGGTCTAGAAACCACACCATGGAAGGTGTGACCACACAACAGCCCATTTTTCATGCCCCATTTCATTTTTTTTTTGCATTTTGAATACCTAGCAAAGGAAGAAGGAAACATTTTCCTTTGTTTCTAGGCTTCCAAAGAACATCTGCAACCTTTATGGCAAAATAAACATCCGTTACTTGAAAAAGAGTTTCTGCTACTCGACAAGCTTTGTTTTCCTTGCATAGGAGGAAAGATGCGGTTAAATCGATTTTCACAATTGCACCACAATGCAAAGGCGGCAACAGCAGCAAAAGCAGCGTTATGGCACATTTGCATTTGGCGTAATGCTCGCGCGAATCCATAAAAATGAACTTGAAGTCTTGCCGTCCGCCATTAACACTTTTTTGTGTTTGCTGCTACTTGGTCTTGGTTTGCTATCTTGGGATTTTTCTATGGCCATTAGTAATGGAGGTTCTTTTGTTTTTGGCTCTAAACGCACGCTTTCGATATGCTTCAAATCAAATGTTCGGTGAACACACTCATGTCTGGCTGCATACTCCTTCAGTTGCACCTTCTGGTGGCAATGCATGGGCAAAAGAAAATTCTACATGCAAACAAGAATTGTTGGCCCCTTTTCTATGCAAGACAGTTTTATCAGATAAAGCCCAGAAGCGCCGAAATCGGTCACATTTGTCTGTAATTACTAAGTTTAACTGAAACTACAAAATATGGGACATACTTTACACCACATTTAATTTTATTTTATATATTAAAAAAAACAAATTAGAAACGATGGCAGTTAAAATAATGCGCTTGTGGGTTAATGTAAGAAAAAAAATATGCAAAATTAACATTTAGTACTAGGCGCCTAGGTTAGGATGACTAGATGATGCTGATTTAACCCCGCCACTATGGGCATATATCAGTCAGTTTACTATGTGCTCAAAGTTTTCTACCATAATCTCTTATCGTCCTCCATTCTATGCCCTTTAGTCCAACGTCTTGTCGTCATACGCTATCACTTGCCTGGGTGCATCCCTACACAGATTATAGAGACAAATACTTCCAGTCAGAAACAGGACATTGAGCCATTCAGAAATCTGAGGCGAACGTACTGGGAACTAGGTAATGGAAAGTAACATTGAAAATATTTCAGAAACCCACTTACTCATATCTCCAAATGGGCTTCCCTTCTATGACCCTAGGTTATGTTAGGTTAGGTAAGAGTAGGATGCAAATGCAAATTTGCCCATGAACATTCCATTAAGGAACAGGGGCCAACTTCTCACATGTCAATGAGTGCTGTCCGTTTCAAGGTTTTTAAGCTCAATAATAAGGGAACTCCTCTTTATAGCCGAGTTCGAACGGCGCGCCGCAGTGCAACGCCTCTTTGCAGAGAAGGTTTTATTGTACATGGCTTCTATGCATGGCATAGTACCTCACACATGTCTGATGTTCTCGCCAGGATTCGAACTCAGGCATCCCTATATTTTTTATGATACCAATCGATATTTTTTGCAACAAAAGCTAGGCCTTCACATATGAAATCCTTAAACGTCTCATCGTCTTCCCCAAATGCCCTACAGACACTACTACATGAGGCACCTATTCTGTATAAATGTCCCCGTAGATCTATGTGTCCCATAATGATGCCGAAAGCCATACTGAACTCCTACCCCTATCCCACATTTGCTCGTTTTGTCACCACAGGATTTTTGTCGTCCTTCCAATCGTCTCTCTGTTCCACAGTACAACATGCGGGCACTTAACCCACGCATTTAGCTCAGACTGTGTAGACTTAAAAGGTTTCACATTCACCATAGTTTTCATCGGCAGATTTCTGGCTCTTACGGCCAAATCATCTACCGCCTACTCGTCTTTACGCCGCTATAACGTTAATCTTCTTTTTACACTCTAGGCCCCTTCATGACTTTACCATTTTGGTTGCTATTGACCAAACGGCCAAAGTACTATCTTTAAAGATGTATCCAATCGTCGTCTACCGTACAACTTCACGCATTCCGTTATCGCCCATATCTGCGCCTGCAGGACCGTATTATGATCAGGCATTAGGATGTAGAACTCTGTCTCTGTATCCTCGAAGTAGAAGACAAGACTTGCTCTCTCCTCTGGCTAGAAGCAATACCGGAGTTCTGTCGACCAAGCTTAACCGCTGATACCAGTATCTTCCACTCGACCTCAAGTGGTGTCTCCGGCATCCCATCGGAAACAACTTGAAGTCGACGATGGTATGACCTGCTACTAAGTTAGGTTGGAGTGCACACGGGTAGCAACCTTGATCCGTCATCATCCCGTTGATCAGAAAGTCGGAACCACAACTTGGTCTCAAGAGTTCTCAATGTAAAAGCCCAGAGCTTTGTCTTCTCCATGTAGCATGAAGCACTAGGTGGCAATACCAAAGTTCCGTCAAACCCAGACCGCGCCTCTGGCTCCAGTATCTTGCACTCGACCTCAAGTTGTGTCTAAGGCCTGCGATCAGAGACCTTTTGAAAATACTGATAGGTTTCCTATCATCGCCTTGATTTTCCAGCGATGATATGACCTACTCCTGGGTTAGATTGGAGGGCTCACGACCTCGGTTGCTACCCACTTCACCCTGAAATCTTAGGTCCATAGTACTCGTCCTAAAAAAAGGTAAAAGAGAAAATGAAGACGTAGAAACGCCATGCAGATGCATCACAGCATAGGTTAGAAAAGAAAAACTCTCACCGGTGAGAAAGAGAGAGCATCGTCAAGTTAGCCAATTCATTACATCCTGAGTAAGTAAGCCTCGCTTTTGTCCAGGGCGGCAAAAAATTAACCAACTGACATTGCAATAACAGTCAGAACTTCTTCATTGCTTCTCAGCCCCATGACAAGTGACGCCCTGTTTCACGTAATACTCGGTCGCAGAGCCTTTGTGATTGTGCTACCCAAAGCTGCAGCTTACGAAAGCCAAGAAGCTTGCAAAGGGGTGAGTTCACTGATTCCATAGCACTATCTGAGCCTATCGGCAATCTATAACTACTCAGCTTGTCCTCCGCTTCGTTCCCCGGCACCCTTTGCCTGAGACCCACAAGGCCTGACTGGCCTCCCCATGGTGCGAAGCAGCTCTTTGACTTTCTGTGTCGTCTTAAACTCGGTCGCAGCGCCTTACACACCCCCCCACCACAATCCACGTTTTATTCGCGCTGTCATCGTAGAAAGCATCGTCCCACCAAGAAGCTCGCAAAGGGAAAGAGAGGGTTCACTGGCTTGGTAACACTACCTGCGCCTATCAGTGATTTATTACTAGTGCTTTGTTCCCCGCCACCCTTTGGTGATCTGAGATCCAAGATAGCCAGTCAGGCCTCCCCATGGTCCGCAGAAGCTCTTTGCCTATTCCACCCAGTCTCAACTTTAAATGGCTTACTTCTATCCAACTGTAACTCCTTCTAGTCGTCGCACACCCTGCAGAAATCTGCAGCTCTCTGAGTCCAGCGAGAAGTCAAACAATTGACATTACAAGGACCAGGCAGAATTTCTACCAGCACTCTGGGGTCATGCATCGTAACACTATCTACATCCATCAGCGATCTATTACTTACTAGTTCTTCATGGGCTTCGTTCCCCGGCACCCTTTGATGATCTTACACCCAGCAAAACATGACTGACCTCCCCATGGTCCGAAAAAGCTCTCGACTTTAAATGACCTACCTCCATTTAAGTCTAAATACTTCTCGTCGTCGCATACACTGCAGAAATCCACCTCTCCCAGTGCGTGACTTCAAATATCTGACGTTGCAATAACCGTCCTGTTTCCTGCAATACTCGGTCACAGAACCTTAGCCACTATGCAACCCACGCACAGTGGGAGAAAATCGAAAGAAAAATAGTAAAAAATATGCCGCGTAAGAACGGGTAGAGATATCTCTTTGAAATTTGGAGTAGATAGAGCTAAGGTGATATAGAGAATGTCCGAGATCGAGATCAAGGCCCCAGGTGGGAGGGGAGCCTCCTATCAAGTTGGTCAAATCTTCATTTTCAGTCCGATTTTCAGCCATCAATTTTTGACCAGCTCGTCGGGCGCCTTGTTTCCCGCCACTTTTTTAAGGCCCGGGACAGAAGAAAAGATCCACCCTAAGCAGAAAGCATACACCATATCGTGAAGTTCGTAAAGAGGAGGGTGCACTGACTCCGTAGCAAAATCAGCATCTATCAGAGATTCACTACTCGCCAACTCGTCGCCCGCATCATTTCCCGCCAACCCATGATGGCCTGGGACAGAACCTTACAGCCCTCCCCATAAGCTATTTGCATCTATGAACCGGTCTTGACCCCATCTGACCTTCTCCAATCTTTCGCCCATTCTTCCATCTAGAATTGCCATGCCACTATGGACATGCACCTAAGCCAGTAATCAGCTTGTTATGCGTTCTGAATACTAAAAACTAACTCGAAAAAGAAAATCTAAACTAGGGATTCCGTGCTACTTACAAAATCCTTAATTGTTTTTCATACAACGCCCCTAAGTTGGTTCATGTCTGGTATTGTGTCCCCACTTAAGTACCGGTGTCTGTTGGCAACGAAAGCCTGGCAATGACATAGGGAATGCTTTAACGTCTCATCATCTTCCCCACATGCCCTACACATGCTACACATGATATTGCACAATTGAGCTCGTAGTCCTATGTGTCCAGTTATGATACTGAAAGCTTTACTGGCCTCCTGCTTGCTTCCTTTCAATAAAAACCTCGTCTTTTCACAATCCGCATCTCCTCATACGATTTTCGTTGTTCTGCCGACCATTTCGCTGTTCCACATTGTCACATGGCACTGTGGAACAGCGTTCGTAGCCCATGCTCTTAACTCGGACTGCGTCGACCCGAAAGGCCTCGGGAAAACCAAGTTTATTGACGGCAGTCCTTCTAGCCTTCTTCTGCCAAATCGTCTGCTTTTTCCTTTATTCAAAATTGCCTTAAATGTCAGGAAGTAGTAGAAGATTCGAACCCAGGCGTTCAGATTAGATTTAGATACAGCTCTAGAGACCGCAATTCTTTTCCGATTCGGCTGAAATTTTGCCTTTTGACTTTTCTACAATATAATCTCTAATATACGTACCAAGAATGGTCCGAATCGGTCTAAAACCTGATATAGCTCCCATATAAATCGATCTCCCGATTATAGTTCTTGAGGCCCTAGAGAGCGTAATTCTTATCCGATTAAGCTGAAATTTTGCACAGTGACTTTTTCTACGACCTCTAATATACGTGCCAAGTATAACCCAAATCGGTTGAAAACGTGATATAGTTTTCATAAAAACCGATTTCGCGATTATTCTTCTTGAGCCCCTATAGGGCGAAGCTCTCGTCGGTTTTGGCAGAAATTTTGCACAACGGTTTCTTCTATGACATTAAACATATCTTTGAAATACGGTCTGTACATCGGTACATAACCTGATATGGCTCCCATATAAACCGTTGCCCCGATCTTACTTCTTGAGCTCCTCGTGGGCGTAATTCTTATCCGATTCTCATAAAATTTTGTACAGTGGCTTTTGCTATGACCTCTAACATACGTGCCAAGTTTGGCACGGTCTAAAACCTGATTTTATTTCTTGTGCCACTAGCGGGCGCAGTGCTCGTCTGATTTAGCTGAAATTTTACAAAACGACTTCTCCTATGACATTAAGCATTACTTTCAAATATGGTCTGAATTGTTTCATAACCTGATATAGCCCCCATATAAACCGTTACCCCGATGTTACTTCATGAGCTCCTAGAGGGAGTAATTCTTATTCGCTTCGACTGAAAGTTTGCACAGTGACTTTTTCTACGACCTTCAACTTTCGCGTCGAATATAGGTTAAAACGGTCGATAACCTGATATAGCTCCCAGATAAACCGATTTCCCGATTATACTTCTTGAGCCTCTAGAGAGCGCAATTCTTTTCCGCTTCGGCTGAAATTTTGCCTTTTGACTTTTCTATAATTTCCAACATACGTACCAAGAATGGTCCGAATCAGTCTAAAACCTGATATAGCTCCCATATAAATCGATCTCCCGATTATAGTTCTTGAGGCCCTAGAGGGCGAAGCTCTCGTCGGTTTTGGCTGAAAAATTTCACAACGATTTTTTCTATGACATTCAAATACGGTCTGAATCGGTACATAACCTGATATAGCTCCCATATAAACCGTTCCCCCGATCTTACTTCTTGAGCTCCTCGAGGGCGTAATTCTTATCCGCTTCGGCTGAAAGTTTGCACAGTGACTTTTTCTACGATCTTCAACTTACGTGTCAAGTATGGGTTGAAACGGTCGATAACCTGATATAGCGCCCAGATAAGAGGGCGTAATTCTCATCCGATTTAAATGAAATTTTGCACAGTGACTTTTTCTATGACCTGTAACATATGTGTTAAATATGATCTGAACCGTTCCATAACCTGATATAGCTCCCATATAAAGCGATCACCTGATTTAACTTTTTGAGCCCTTATAAAACGATTTTTTCATATTTTTTTGATTGACATTGTGCACAATGGAATCGGTTCATAACTTGATATTATTCCAACAGCAGAGCAATTTTTATCTATTATACTTAGTTTGCCTACAAAGGGATACCGGGCAAAAAACTTGACAAATGCGATCCATGGTGGAGGGTATATAAGATTCGACCCGGCGGAATCTTAGCACACTTTTACTTGTTAACATACTAATTGAGGCTATTGAGGGTTTATAGCCATAGTGTAAACCAACAGTATAACCTTCCACACTGTGAATATGGCGGGGACAGTAGTCCACTGGTGTAGAAGTAATGTCGTCCAGATCCTAATAACTTTAATAGTTGGAAGCTCCTCAAGGATTCCTTTACCATAAAGTCGGTAATGAGAACCCTCTGTCCTTCTTTGTTTCAGTTTGGACATGGGTTTTTGAGAGAAACTGTTTCATTTTGGAGGCTTCATTAACTCTTTCGATCTGTTCGCAGAAAAGCTTCCAGGTGATGATTTTTGTCCTTTTAGTCATATTTTTGTGTAAGTCGTGAGTTATGCATGTCCCACTAAACAGCCACTCTTTTAGGACGTTCACTGTTATAAAGGTTGGCGCAGAGGTCAGAATGTCCGCCTATAACACCGTACGCCTGGGTTCAAATCCCGGCGTGAACATCAGAAAAATGTTCGGCGGTGGTTATCCCTTTACTAAAGCTGGCGAAATTTGTGAGGTATCCTGTCATAAAAAATAATGGCCCATTATCAATGAGCACACACTTTAATCGACCTGCACTCATTAATATGAGAGAAGTATCTCTAGTTACTCAATGGAATGCTCATTGGAAATTTTGTAGTAGTAGACCTCTCTCCCCCAAAGTGGTCTCTTATGATGATCTCTCTTAAGTTCTATTTGTTCCGGTTTATTAGTGGTCTTGCATCTATCGCCTTTCTGCCCACTCACTGCCACCATCCATGATTTCCCCCTTTTTCTCACTTTGTAGTTACACTCCTTGTAGTTACAACTTAATTTGCTGTAATGAAAGCAATATCATCACCAAAATAACAGATGTCTCTTTTGCCTTTGATTGTCTGAGTCATTATTTTTATTTTATTTAATTTTACCTTTTTTATTTGCGAACAATACACGCAAAGAAGGAAGAGTAGGAATACCATCCATTAATGGGCAAATCGACCGACCACCCCAAAATCTGAGTGAGAAATAAATCGGTAATCATAAAAAAGCACTTGTGATTGTAACGCACTTTGAAGGAAGGAAGGGATGGCATGTAAAGGTGAACAACAGCCACAACATCCCTTTTTTCATATAAAAACTTATATGAGCAACCCCTTTCCTTACAAAAGTCCTTCAAAAGCTCCTTGGGCTCGCTAAACCAACTTCGCTCTCTGATTTACTCCCAATGGGGCCATAAAAAGAAACAAAAATGTCCATTGTTTTCATTACTTAGTGGTATGTTCAGCATAAAAAGGACAAGTACACCGCCCTTTTTACCCTTTTACTGTGTCCTGCATCATCATCAATTTGGGCCAACTGTTAAAAGTTCGATCTATGAACGTGGCCTCCTGTGGCCGTATGTGTGTAATGTTTTCATTATTGCTGGTTTATGTGACATTTGCAAAGAAGATTTTTTTTTATTTGGATAGCAATGATAGACCATTGGCAATGATGACTCGATGTTGCCTATGGGGGGTTACAATTGCTGTTATCCTAAAGTATTAAAATTATATGGCAATTGGAGAAATCTCATAACATAACTGAGTTTTAAAGCAAGTCATTAAATTTTAAAAATTTTCAACATCATCGTGGATCATCGCCGTCCGTCTGACTAGCCTACCTTTTAAAACACACCGTTTGTTATTATGTAGGTAAAATCATTGCACAACGATTATGTGAAATCTTCTTAACTATAAAGTTCCTGTGCGATGTCAATGAAGGCAAGTTTTTCTGATCAACATCTTTTCAAACAAACTCTAATTCCCCTATTGTTGTTATTGTACTACAATATTTATTTTCCAGTCATCGTGGCAAAGCTCTGCTTGCTTACGGACACCTGTGCCACCAAATTGGTGGACGCGTCCACCAGCGGTGTGGTATCTGTGTTTAGGTATAGGCAATTTCTATTCTTCAAAACTCATTTAATCATCTGCCATTGGTGTGTAACATTCGAATGGTCATTGAGCATATAACCCGATCTTGGATCATGGCTTTTTGAGCCGCTAGATGTGGCAGTTCTTATCCAATTTGGCTGAAATTTTGTATGAGGTTATGACTTAAAACAGCAGTGGTAAGTATGGTCTAAATCTCTCTAGAATACGCAGTTAACATACGATTTGGCTGAAATATATGATTTTGAACAACTATGCCAACTACGGTGTGAATCGTTTCATAACCTTCCATAGCTCCCATATAAACCGATCTCCCGATTATACTCTTGAGCCTCTAGAGAGAGAAATTCTTAACCAATTTGGCTGAAATTTTGCACAATGACTTCGTCTCCAGCATCCAAACCAAGTATGGTCGGAATCGATTCATGTTTATTGGTGTAGCCCCATTTTCAGGTGGATGTGGCGATTTTCGTCAAGCTCGTTCCGATCCAAAGGACCGATCGGCATAGGAAAAGGGTGGGCGTTGGTTATTTAAAGACGCTAATAACCCGCTTTGCCATATCGAGCATCATAAGCACTCAGTATTTGTGCAAGAGCCGGTGCCACCCGGCCTTTCACTGAAACTCTCCTCTCGATACCACTGATTGTCCGAGACTGCCGTTGCAGCTACTCCGTATGGAGCATTCCACTATCCACAACCTGTGTACGCGCTCGGTAGCTCGCAGCCAAGCTTTTCGTGACAACAATGAGCACCACACAGATCACACATGTTCCAGTCTGTGTGGTGCTCACAGCTATCACGTGCCGGCCCTAATCGTGCCGACTATATGAAAAATCCGCAATTACTTTTTGGTCAACCCAATATTTTGTAACGCGGAAGGTTGCCCTTCGCCACGCCAGCCCATTGCAAATCAGAAGAATGCCCATAGCTCGACTAACGTAGTGTTTCTGCCGGGATACTCTTTTTTGCTCCAGAGATCAGCAGTACCGCGGTAACTTATAACCTGGGCATAGCTGCCCAAAGCCTAATCCCAGCATACCAGACATCCATAAATGCAAATCGGTAGAGCCACCCTTACTCCTTCCGATTTATGACATGAGTAGGGTGCATTCAACCACCTTAAGAACCTCTCCTCAACTTTCCAGGTATTCGGCATCCGGAGAGAACGCCAACTGCCCAAAGCCTGATGCTATAGTTGGCATCCATAGGTCAGAATCGGCAGCACCACCGCCGTAAACATTCAATAGGGGCACCTTGAATGAGCTGCCCCAAGCTCCCAACTCATTTCTATTGAGTTGAGACAGCAACTTGTTATTCCGATCTTCACCACAGGTTTTGTTTAGAATTAAGACTAGACACTTTGGAGGCTACCGTGGCGCAGAGGTTAGCATGTCCTGGCGAGACCATCATAAAATTTTCAGCAGTGGTTATCTCCTCCTAATGTTGGCGACATTTGTGAGGTACTATGCCATGTAAAAACTTCTCCTTAAAAGAGGTGTCGAAATGCGGCACGCCGTTCGAACGCGGCTATAAAAAGGAGGCCCGTTATCATTGAGCTTCAACTTTAATCGGACTGCACTCATTGATGTGTGAGAAGTTTGCCCCTGTTTCTTAATGGAATGTTTATGGGTAAATTTCCATTTTACTTTGCCTACGCAGAAAATGGCAACACCACTTCATCCAGGATACCACCTCATCCAGGATACCACCTCATCCAAGAAAACGCTCAGCTTACATTTCCTGGTGAATAGCATCAACCCAGTCTTATTGGGGTTTATGCTAAGCCCATGAGCCATCGTCCATGTAGATTGCTTTCCTTAAGCCCCCTGAACGAAGTTGGTAATGGTAGACAGAATGCGGTCACCCATCGTGAGGACAACATGATCGGCAAAGAAGCTTTTACCCCTTCCTCCTTGAACGACCTGAGAATTCTATTGACAAACAAAAGCCACAAAAGAGGGCATAAAATCCCCCGCTTCACCGTTTTACTAGTCCAAATTATGCTAATCGAACCCTCCGCTTGTGATGCCTTAATATTTGTGCATTTCAGCATCGTGTCAACACAGCTCATCAGTAGAGAAGGGATCCTTATGCCCGACACAGGGACATGTATGGACTCCAAATGCATGTTGTTATAAACATCTTCTATATCCAAGAAGCAAGGCAAAGTCAAGTTGCAGTTCCCCTAATGACCTTTGATCTAGCCAACCACATCATTAAGGACACTGTCAACTAGGGACCCTTAGTGTAACCATGCTGATAGATGCATACCAGTGAAGGGCTGGAAAAGGTTTCTAATATACTGTCGAGTAGTCTCTCCAGGGTCTTTAAAAAGGACACTGTCAACAAGGGACCCTTAGTGTAACCATGCTGATAGATGCATACCAGTGAAGGGCTGGAAAAGGTTTCTAATATACGGTCGAGTAGTCTCCCCAGGGTCTTTAAAAAGATAGATGAAAGACTAATTGCCCTGTAGCTTTGGAAGAGCGAGGCATTCCCTGCCTTTTCCAACATCGCAGGCAGTATGTCCCATTATCTCCCGACTATCCTTACTTCTATTATTATGTCTATTATTACCTTGCCTCGGCACAGTGTTGTATCGGAGAGATGACTATTGCTTCCGAGTGCACCGACCCGCTGTCCACGTGTGAGCACTCAGGGAAATGCATCGAAGCCAGTAGCTCTAAAACAGTGGCGGGCAAATGCATCCACACATATTTGTGTACGCGAACAAGAACATAATCCCATGGGCTTAAAAATATTACGCACACTAGCACATGTGAACAACGCTGCTCTAAAGTCTTAGAACGAGGCTCCGTTTGCGTTCCATCTTCTTTAAAATGCTTCCAAGAGTTTTCGGGTCTTATGAGAGCACCCTACGGAACCTGAAGGACTTCTAGACTCCCTCAATAGATTCGGAACAGCAGACCCATGAGGCCCTCATGGCTGACTTTACCTCGCCCTGGTACTTGTTCAGTCCAACGCCACACAGTGGGATAAGATCAAAAAAACCTTCTAAGAACGGATAGAGACAACTCTTTGAAAATTTAAATATTTAGAGCTGAGTCATTATCGAGATCATGTACAAACTTTCAAGGCCCAAATATTTCCGAAACCAGTGAAGTTATTGTATACCTTAAGCGAACATGCTTGTAAAGGTTTTGAGCACTATCCAACAAAAACAAATTGAATCAGACCAAAAATGAAGATTTTTCAAAATGCCGAGGTAACCAAATTTAGGGCCCTGGCAAGAGGCGCCCAGAACATCTAGGGCCTTGAAATATTGCACACGAACTCGATGACACCTCGGCTCTAACCATTTCGAATTTCAAAGACTTATCCCTATCAGTTCTCAAATGGCATATTTTTTACTAGTTTTTCGATTCTATCACACAGTGCGACATGTGGACTGAACAGGTATTAGGGCGATGTAAACTGGGCCGAATCTATTGAGGCAGGGAAGGAATCCTTTAGCTTTCACAGGGTGTCATTTCGAATTTTAAAGAGTTATCTCTAACCGTTCTCAAATTTTACTAGTTTTTTTCGATTCTATCCCACTGTGCTCCGCTTGGTTTTATTCGGCCTCCTTTAGAACCACCTCGTAGTCGATTTAAACTTCCTCAAATGCACTCATTTTCGAGATCTGGCTTTTGGAAATTTTAGTTAAGGGGGAGGGTCCGCCCTTTTTTGTACAAATTTCAGTTTTCTTCAAAATTACATTTTTACCAAAATTTCCGGCGACTTTAACCAGGTAAAAGCTTTAGTCGATTTTTTTAATTTTCATTATTATTAAATTAAAATTAAATTTATACATTTGTAGATGTAAAAAAAATTTCTCTAAAATTTCGAGCCACCCCATTATCCTCAACTAATAATTGCTTATTGCAATGAGCCAAAACAAATATACGAGTATAGACGGGAAGACAGACAGACAGTCAACACAATCCCGACATTACCCAAAAATCTGAAGGTAAAAACCAGAGGCCAACACCGAAAAGCATTACGCGGCATAGCCTAAGCGTTCCAAAGCCTAAAAAGAGAATAAGTCAACAACAACAAGGAATAGTTCCTTAGCGGACAACAACAATATCTACAGCGACTAGATGCAATGAATGCCAACAACGCGCCACCAATATGAGAAAAATGAAAATAAACGCCAAAACTTTACCAAAAGAAGAAGAGGAGGTGGGAATGGGGGGAGCTAAGGCTACCTCACCAAGTGTTGAATGTACCCATCCAACATAAGTTCACTCTTCACGCTCGATGCACTTGAATGAATGAATGCTTCGACGAAATTCTGATTTGTGACTGCATATGCGTGAACAGGAATAGATTTTCGGGAAGATGCAATTCGTTGCTCCTCTCTCGAATCGTACAATGCCCAGCACACGGCCAATGCAGCATCCATGCTGCCATGGACCCTTTGGCTGGCTGGACCAAAGCGGCAAAAAAAAAATTAAAACACAAAACGCTGCATGTTTTTGGCATCGAGTCATCATGGTAAAACGTTGTTAATTTTCACGTGAAAATTATTCAATAAAAGCATAAATACTCGAACATAAAAATGTTTGCAGTCCACAAAGGGGAAGAGAAGGAAAAATGTGTTGCAAGCCTCGGAGGAGGTTGGTTGGTGCAGCAACAGTAGCAACTGCATCGCATTCGATGCGCTTTTATTTCAAATAAATATTCAAATCAGCCGTTGTTCTTGCTGAGTGACGGTGAATGGTGATGTTGCTTGCCTCCACCGCCCCTCTTCGGCGCTTTGCTTTACTGGCTGGCTTTTATTTTTGAGGTTAATCTCTTTTCATGGGTCCCCAATATCAGACAGATGAGTGATCATCATTGCGGCTGTTGTTTGTTTGTTTTGTTGGTTGCTTGTTGGTCGGATGTTTGTTTTGTGTTACGCCATTTTGGTATTCCTTGATGGCTTGTGGTTGTGGTTCAGTGTTTATGCCAAGAAATTTTCTAATAGATTTTAGAAAAGCCTTAAATAGTATCTTTGGTTTGAAATTTATTTGATCAAATTTGCCCAATGGCAGAATTTGTCAAGTTCTTTACCCAGAATCTCTTTATAGGGAAACAACGGAAAATGGATATGAATTACTATGCTTTTGGAGCTATATCAGATTATTGACCGATTCGGACCATACTTGGTTCTGGCTTTGGGAACCATAGTAGAATTCATTGTGAAAAAAGTCAGCCAAATCGCATAAGAATTTCCCTCTATAGGGGCTCAAGAAGTGATATCGGAACATCGGTTTATATGGGAGCTGTATCAGATTGCGATTGGCACGCATGTTGAAGGTCATAGGAGAAGTCGTTGTGCAAAACTTCAGCTAAAATGGAAAGGCTCAAGAAGTCTAATCGTGGGATAGGTTTATATGGGAGTTATATCAGCTTATAAACCGAAGACTAAAAAAGACAAAAAGACTTCATGCAAAATTTAAGCCAAAACGGATGGCTCAAGAAGTCAAAATCCGAGATCGGTTTATATGGCAGCTATATCAAAACATGGACCCATAAAACCTATTTACAATCCCAACTGACCTACCCTAATAGGAAGTATTTGTGCAAAATTTCAAGCGCCTAACAGACAGACGGATGGACATGGCAAAATCGACTAAGAATGTCAAGACGATCAAAAATATATATACTTTATTGGGTCTCAGATCAATATTTCGATGTGTTACAAATGGAATGATGCCAAATCTGATGATGGCTCCCATATAAACCTATTTCGGATCATGACTTCTTGAGCCGCTAGAGGGCGCAATTACTATCCGATTTGGCTGAAATTTTGCATGAAGTGTTTTGTTCTAACTTCAAACAAACGCGCCCAGTATGGTCTCAATCGGTTCATAATCTGACATAGCTCCCATATAAACCGATCTCTATAAACCTCTGGAGGGCGTAATTAGTATACGATTTGGCTGAATCTTAGCATGAAGCGTTTTGTTTGGAGTTCCAGCACCTATGCCAAGCATAGTCTAAACCGTTTTGTATGTCGATTACGTGTTAGCCGGGGCTCACACCATTGAAAAAGCCATAACTTCAAGAAAAAAGTTTATTGCGGCCTTGGACTCGGCTGGATTCCAACTCATGAAATAGACATCTAATGATCACAAAATTATTCAAGATTTACCGGCAGAACAACTTCTTTCAGTAAATTGGTTGGAGTTTTGTGAAGACTCCTCAACAGAGACTCTTAGCATCCGGTGGAATATTACTGGGGATTATTTCACCTTTTCTCAACCACCACTAGAAATCAGGCAGTCTTATACGAAAAGAGAAGTTTTATCGGCCATAGCAAAATTGTTTGATCCCTGTGGGTGATTAGCCCCAATTGTTGTCGTAGCAAAGCTGGTCATGCAGCAAGTATGGCTGGACAAAATCGACTGGGATGACGCGCTAAAATCAATAACGTTGATAAATTGGCAGAACTTTGTTAAAAACTCAGAGGCAATAGAATCGGTTAAAATTCCAAGGTGGATACGTTTCACACCTGGTTCCAAAGTGGAAGTACACAACTTCTGTGATGCCTCCGAAAGTGCATATGGTGCAGCATTGTATATTAGGGTGGAACATAACAACCGACACTTTTCTACTCGCTGCAAAGACCCACGTTGCCCCTATCAAAAAGATTTCATTGCCTAGACTCGCACTTTATGGGGCAGTACTTCTTGCAAAGTTAGCTTCAGCAACCATTACAAATCTTCAGATTTCGAATTTTAAGACCCAGTTTTGGACTGAATCCACAATTGTTTTATCTTGGCTTAAAAAACCGGCTTATGCTTGGAGTTCATTCGTTGGAAACCGTGTTTCATAAATTGTAGAGAATGTTAGCAATGAAAGTTGGCGCCACGTAGACTCCGAGAGCAACCCGGCGGACATTGCTAGTAGAGGATGCCCACCTTCAGACTTAAAGGAACATTGTTTGTGGTGGCATGGTCCACAGTGGTTAAGGTTTCCGAAAGACAGATGGCCAACTTATCAAGTTCCTGAAGACACAAAAATGGAGGTAAAAGCGGTAAAAGTCTTTGCTACCTCAACCTTTGAAGACCCATTAGTTAGGTTTTCTTCCTTGTCACTTGTTTTCGGATTTGGCGAAATATGGGTTCTAACCGATCGCATCTTAGGATTTCATCTTTGGAGATCTCAGCTGAGGAAATCCAAGATGTAAAACGCCGTCTACTGATTATGACCCAAAATTATTATTTCGCGCCTGAATATCACGACTTATAAAAAAACACTAGAATTCCACCCAGTAGCAGCCTTTTAAGTCTTAACCCATTCATAGACCCCAGTGGACTAATGCGGTCTAATGGGCGTCTTGTACAGTGTTCTGTTTTAATATATAACGAGAGACATCCCATTCTTTTACCATCTGATGCAAGACTTACCCAACTTCTAGTATATTTCGCCCACGGTTCATAATCTTATATAGCTCACATATGAACCGATCCGCCAATTATACTTCTTAAGTCTCTAGACGACGAAACCTGATATGGTCGGAATCGGCTCATATCAGGTTATCAATTATCTGATTTGGATGAATTTTTTCATGAAATGTTTTGTTTTGACTTTCAACTGTGCCAAATATGGTCCAAATACCCTGATATAGCTCCCATATAAACCGATGTCCCGATTATACTTCTTGAGCCTCTAGAGGAAGCAATTCTTGTCCGATTTGGCTGAAATTTTGCACAATGAATTCTCCAATAGCCAAAACAAGTATAGCCCCAGTCGGTTCAAAACTTGGTATAGCTGAAATAGCATAGCACATCATTATCCTTTGTTTGTCTATAAAAAGATATCGGCCAAAGAACTTGACAATGCGATCCATGGTGGAGGGTATATAAAATTTGGCCCGGCCGAACTTAGCACGCTTTTACTGGTTTGTTTCTGAAAATATCGCAATAGGGCACTTAACAGGGTTGGATCATCCCCCTTACTCAAATTTCCAAAATGAACATAGCTCGAACTGCTTTCAAGGCATTTTTAACCCTCCCTTAGACTAAACTAAAAATATGAAGCAGATGACCACATATAGGAAAGTTGTACTCAAAAAACGGTTAAAGTCTTTCCAAAATCTTCTAAGAGGGTATGTATCCCAATCAGAACAATGTGGAAACAGAATTCAAATTTAACATCCATATTTTTAGTCAATGGATTAAGGGGAACGCCCCCCCAAAGTCACACCGAAACGGACATACTCACCGATTAGAATGATATGGAGCTTAAATGAAAGGTCTTTGGGAGTAGAGTTCAAATCTGATATCAAAATTTGGGATCAACTGTCTACGGAACCGATATAGACTGATCAAAGCAATGCACGTTGAGTTGCCCATGCATGCTCACCGATTAGGACAATATAAGCATCAAATGAAAGGTATTTGGTAATAAAGTACAAATGTGACATACACATTTTAGACCAAGGAGCCGATATGGACTGATGTGAGCCCAAAGTATGTTTCCCAATCACTACAATGTGTAATCAGAGTTCGAATCTTACATCCAAATTTTGAGTTAATTGATGAAGGGAGGTGGCCCACCTTAAATCCCACCAAAACGGGTATGTTGATCGACAAGGTATTTAGGAGTAGAGTGCAAACTTGACAATTGGGAAAAATGTGTTGCAGTTTGAGCAGAGCGATGAGTATTGACTGGTCAAAATTTAGTCAAACTGCACTGGAAAGACTGGGGCCACCGTAGCTCAGAGGTTAGCAACACCGCCTTTGTATGCTCAACGCCTGGGTTCAAATCACGGCGAGAACTTTAGAAAAATTTCAGCGGTGGTTATACCCTCCAAGTGCTGAGGACACTTGTGATGTATTTACTTCGGAATCCTCTAGACTACGAAAGATCCCATCCTAGAGACCAATTACATTGGGATATATACAGATGTCAGAGAATGCATGGACAATTTCTGGTGAAGAAACCCTAGAACTACTCGTTGATACACATTTTCCGGGAAACACTCCAACGGTCAATGGGGATCTAGAAGAGAATGTCAATGATATGCATTCGATGGAGGTTTTTGGGGATATTGTGTCTTAGCCGAAAATTCTTTGGGCGATAGAAAGTTTGGACTCCATTAAGTCGCCAAATGATGTATCACTGGTTGAATTACACGCTGTGTCTGATAGACTGGCTCCTTGGGTTAGGGAGAAATACTCTGCTGAATCAGCATGTCGTATATACCTGTGGGATGGAGGGACACAAAGGTAATTTTCATTCCAAAAGCAGTTAAACCATACCACACGAAGGCGAACAATTTTCGTCCTATTAGTCTGTCATCCTTTATGATGAATACTCTTCCGAAACCCAAAATGAGTGTGAATTCCCCCAATCACGCCAATATGGGAGCATAGATCGAATCATACATCAAATTATGATGAAAGGAGGATATCCACGGCAAATACCATCCAGCAAGGTCATGATAAGACATTTGAGATCAATTAATGGAGGGGAGCTAACCGTTTACGACAATATGGGTCTCAAACGAAAGGTATTTAGGAGTAAAGTACAAATCGTTTATCCAAATAGGCATTAAGACTATTTAGGGCCGAAGTAAACTGATCAAAACAATGAAAGTTAGTTGAGAGTTGAGTTGTCTGAATTTCTATTTGCTGCATTGGGATGGCACTCTCAATTTATTGGGGGAATGCCTCAAATCCCCCGGAAAGGGTATGCTGTCTGATTAGGACAATATTGGTCATACAAATTTGAGATCGAGTGTCTAGAGGGCAATGTATACCAATCAAAGGAATGAAATGATTCTGTGAATTGCGTTATCCCAATTTATAGACATTGAATGGAGCCGTGCGAAAAACAATCACAACCATATGGTAGTAGAATTAAAATCTTTTATCCAAGTCTTTGATAGAAGGGAATGACCGATCCCAAATCCCTTTAAACGGGCATGTTAGCCGAATGGGATAATATGGGTCTCAAATGGAAGGTAAAAGTCGAGTTAAATCTGATAGACAAATTAAGGAACAGGTGTCTGGGAACTGATGTACTTTGATCAGAGCATTGAAAGATATTTGAGAGTTAAGTACGAATTTTACATGTCGAGCGGATATGTACATCAATCCGCACAATATGGAGCACATGCAGTGGTTGCTCTATTACTGAAACCTTTATATCAATTATGGTGACTTATAAGGGTAGTGTGGAACACAAATTTAAAATTTTGGGTAAACCGAGTCACTCTTTGACAAAGAACCTCAGTCCAAAGAACTCCGGGAGTCGTTTTGATATGATGCGGAAGTGCAGAGCTATCAAGGCATCATTAGCAATGAAGATTGTGACTAAAATTGTATATCTTCTTTTGCAGCTCATGATTATCAATGGAATTTTCAAGTCCTTTAATATAAGTGAAGGTAAATAGGGAGATATTTTTGTCCTCTTGATGGGTAGACAATTTCTCTTTGCAATTACAGATTTCATGGAGGCCACCGTAGCGCATTGATTACCATATCCGCCTATAAAACTTATAGCCTGGATTCGAATCCTAACGAGAAAATCAGAAAAATTTTCAGCGATGGTTATCTTCTCCTAATGCTGGCGACATTTGAGAGGTACTATGCCATGCATAGAAGCCATGCAAAAACTTCTCCCCAAAGAGGTGTCGCACTGGGGCACGCCGTTCGGACTCGGTAATAAAAAGGAGGTCCTTTATCATTGAGCTTAAACTTGAATCAGACAGTAGTCATTGAGAGAAGTTTGCCCTTGTTCCTTAATGGAATGTTCATGGGCAAATTTGCATTTTCATGGAGCATGCAGTGAAGAAGCTGGAGAAGTGGAAAATGCCAAAAATGGGCAAAAAATGGAGCACACAGTGAAGAAGCTGGGTGAAAACTTTGTGGAAGGGCTTAACCAAACCTCAAAAAAATCAGAATTAGCAGGGTTTTTAAAAGAAGGACGCTTGCAGTTTTATGGGGTCGATGGCACAGTCATTCTCTTAAGAGGCCAAGTACCAAGCGTCATTGTTGATCTAGAAAAAAGTTGTGGAATTTGCCAAAAATGGGCTGCTCGATTTCCAAACACTCTTTTATTTTGTTAGCGGTTTGCTGGAGTGCTTAGACGGTACACTAGATGCATACTGCGGTAATTCGATCGAATTTTACTTGCTTTTTTAGGCGAATTTGGCGGGGATAATAAGTAATTAAAGACAACCAAGCATCTACTGTACCATTGCTTTGCAATCTTTAAAATCAATCCTCGAAAACATTGTCTCTATAGTCAACAAAATCCAAACTATAGTCGACAACGTTGACTATATAGTCCACAACATCGACCCCATAGACGACCACAAAAAATGATGCCCGATTAATTTGTGATTAATGATAACTGCCTTTCTATATATGCTATTGTTTCTATGGTACACAGTTGCCCAGCATCAAAATCAAATCGGTCGAAAGTAGGGGCCAAATCATTAAGACTTTAGGTTCAGTGAAAAATTTGCCATAAGAATTTTTTGTATATCTACCATCATAGGATGGTGGTAGATAACACCTCGAAATATTTATCTTGGTCATCTTGACATTCTGAGTCGATTTAGCCATGTGCGTCCTTCCGTCGATATCACGATAGCGTTCAAACGAATAAAGGTATCCGCTTGAGTTTTGAAAAGATACTTCTTATTATTATAGGTCACTAGGGATTGCAAATGAGTCATATCGATTCAGATTTGAATATTGTCCCCATATAAAACGATCGTTATCTTTGACTTCTTAAGCCCTTAGAGGCCGATTTGGCTGAAATTTGGCACAAGTGTGTTATGAATTCTAACATTCAAGCCAAATATGATCTAAATCGACCTATAAACTGATATAACCCCCAAATTAACCGATCCCCGGATTTGACTTCTTGAGTCCCTACATATAAGCTCAATTTTTCTACGATTTGGGTGAAATTTGGCACAAGGACTTCTGTCATGACTTCCAACTTTCTGATGAAGCCCCATACAAACCGATACCCCGATTTGACTTCTTTACCCACTAGAAGCCTCAAAGTTCATCCTATTTGGTTGAAGTTTGGTACGTGAAGTATACTTATGTCCTCTAAATCTCTCGCCAAATCCTTCTCAGATGAATCATAAACATAAATATCCCCCTGTAAACCGATCTCCCGATTCAACTTCTTGAACTCCTAGAAACCTTATTTTTGCCCGATTCAGCTGAAATATGGTAAGTTAGGTACACATGTGTCGTCCTCCAATACTCACAACGAATCCTACCCCGATAGTTTCATGAATAGATATTGGCCCCTTAAAAAAACCGATACCCCGATATACCATTGAAACCTCAACACTTGATTAAATTGTTACAAGATAATTCAAATAGAAACTGACTTAATAAGGGTACATTTTGTAGCGGAATCCATGGTGGTGGCTACCCAAGATACGGCCCGTCCGAACTTAGCAAGCTTTTACCCTCTTTCCTTTTTTTCAAGTTTTTAGTATGAAAACTTCGAGTAATTCTGTCGCTAATCATATAATTTTTGTAATATCGATTTCATTCCACGTTAAGTTGCTTGTTTACCGAAAGGGACCAAGTATAACATTGTCAAATTGCTATCCATGACACCAACAGTCTTCTACCTTAGCAAAAAAAAAACACATAATTTAAACTCCGCCTCAAACTGAGATTATTGTGGCCTCCTTGGCATATAAAACAAATACAGGCATTAACTACAAATTGGCCTCAAATCACATCCTTAAAGTGCAAACATTACCATATTCCCTTAAGAACCAAAAAATCCACCACCTACTCCCCTCCCTTAGAAAAAACAAACGACCCTAAACATTAAGAAAATTTGCATAAAAATGTATGGAAACAAAGTTAACTTTGGTTAAGGCCCACCCACTCGAGCACTCAGCCTACCTCCCAAAAAGAAGAACACTAGAGAGAGACAGAGAAAAAACTGGAGAAAATGTTATAATGGAATTGAAAGCAGATAATCCCAAGCGTACGATTTAATTACTTTAAAATTGCTGCCAACGCAATTTTGGTAAAGTCATTTATTATCCCGCCAAAGTATTCCCAGGCAAACTCATCATATAGTCACCCAGCCAGTCAGCCAGTCAGCCAGCCAGGCGATTGGATTTCACATCCACCTTGCCATCCATATCTAACTACGATTTTCGCCGCCAAACACCCCTCGCAGCAAGCAACCTATGTCAAATGTCACATTTGCATTTGGATAGGAAATTGCTGCCATCCGTAAAGGTGAATAAGATGATGTTACACAACCTCAAAACAACGAGACGACTACTCATACGAATATGGATGACATTGTTTCCTTTTGCATAACTGGGTGAGTGTCATTTATGGTGGAAGGTTATATTCGTAATAATGTTAATACCAGGACAGGGGCATAATGATACCCAAGTGTGTCAACATATGCAAGGATTTGAAAAACAAAAGAAGAGATTTTAAAACCAATTGAATTAATTTTTGTAAATTTATTAATGATAAAAAGTGTGTGTGTATCTGCTTAAATCACATCCACTTATAAACACTGAGTAAAGACTTCTACCCATATACTGTAGATATCACCTATACCTATAATGCTATATGGTACTATGGTCCGACGAAAAGATCACTGATGCTGTTATCAAAACATCGGGGACAACATCTGAAGAAGTGACTGTGCAGCTAACTGCACTTAATTTCGGAGAGCAGAGATGGGGCTTCGTCTCCCTCCAAGCTAATTACACCAATGGACTGCTGAAGACTAACAGACTCCTGCTTGGATTGATAATTGTCAGCTGAAATATCAGAATGAGAGAAATCGCTGCTTCGGGTGTTTTGGAGCAGGACATCTATCGTGGGAACGCAAAGGACCCGAAAGCAAAGGAATGGGACTATGCATTAAATGCGACAAGAGTGGGCATAAGATGAAAGAGTGCACTTACCTTCTGAAATGCGGTAAATACAGGTGTTTTGGAGCAGGACATCTACAGTGGGAATCCAAGGTACCCAATAGAAAAGGAATAAGACTATGCATTAAGTACGACAAGAGTGGGCACCAGATAAAGGAGTGCACTAACCTTCTGAAATGTGTAAAGGGTGACTCTTTAGCCACGCTGGTATAAACAGCTCACGAACGCTTCGGGTTTTGTTTCACTGTCAAACATCTTCGGTTTGATCTATAATTTACAAACGAAAAACGCTCAGAAATGATTGAATTTTGTCATCAAAATGCGTACCCTGTTGAGAAAGTTCATCACGCTCATTTTTCAAAGCTTATTTTTGGCTCAATGGGTATGTAAATTAGCAGAATTGTCGATTTTGGTGTGAAGATCAGCCAGAAGCATTGCAATAACTACCAATGCATTCAGAAAAAGTCAGTTTTGTGAGGTTAATTGGCTGGTGGCATCATTGGACCGTACTTCATCGCCGTTGTTCACCGCGCGCTTCTTCCATTCCAGCGGCGAAGCTCATTTTTGGCTCAATGTTTACGTAAATAAGCAGAATTGTCAATTTCATAGTTAAGATCAGCCAGAAGCATTCCAAGATCTACAAATTTTCCGAAAAAAGTAACAAATTGGTGCGGTTTATGGGCTGGTGGCATCATTGGACCGTACTTCATCGCGCGCTTCTTCCATTCTATTGTCGAAGCTCATATTTGGCTCATTGGTTATGTAAATAAGCAGAATTATCAATTTTGGAGTAAAGATCAGTCAGAAGCATTACAAGAGCTACCAATGCATCCAGAAATAGTCAAAGCTTGGTGATGTTTATGGGCTGGTGGCATCATTGGACCGTACTTCTTCAAAGATGATGCGAATCGTAAGCTCATTTTTGGATCAATGGGTATGTAAATTAGCAGAATTGTCGATTTTGGAGTGAAGATCAGCCAGAAGCATTGCAATTACTACCAATGCATTCAGAAAAGTCAGTTTGGTGAGGTTTATTGGCTGATGGCATCATTGGACCATGCTTCATCGCCGTTGTTCATCGCGCGCTTCTTCCATTCCATCGACGAAGCTCATTTTTGGCTCAATGGTTATGTAACTAAGCAGAATTATCAATTTTGGAGTGAAGATCAGCCAGAAGCATTGCAGGAGCTACCAACTTTCCGAAAAAAGTCACAAATTGGTATGGTTTATGGGCTGGGGACATCATTGGACCGTACTTCTTCAAAGATGATGCGAATCGTAAGCTCATTTTTAGATCAATGGGTAAGTAAATTAGCAGAATTGTCGATTTTGGAGTGAAGATCAGCCAGAAGCATTGCAATTACTACCAATGCATTCAGAAAAGTCAGTTTGGTGAGGTTTATTGGCTGATGGCATCATTGGACCGTACTTCATCGCCGTTGTTCATCGCGCGCTTCTTCCATTCCATCGACGAAGCTCATTTTTGGCTCAATGGTTATGTAAATAAGCAGAATTATCGATTTTGGATTGAAGATCAGCCAGAAGCATTGCAAGAGCTACCAATGCATCCAGAAAAAGTCACAGCTTGGTGCAGTTTATGGGCTGGTGGCATCATTGGACCGTACTTCTTCAAAGATCATGCGAATCGTAACTGTGAACAGTGAGCGCTTTCGTGAGAAGATATCCAACTTTTTTTGCCAAAAATGCAAAAGTTTGGCTTGCCTGACATGTGGTTTCAACAAGACGCTCCCACATGCCACGCAGCACGAGTAACAAGGGATTTATTGAGAGGCGAGTTCGGTGAACATTCTATTTCACGTTCGGGACCGGCCAATTGGCCGCCTAGATAGTGCGATTTAACGCCTTTAGACTATTTTCGTGGGGTTATGTTAATGCTCATGTCTTTACAGACAAGCCCGCTACAATTGACGCATTGGAAGACAACATTGAAACATTTATTCGTAAGATACCGGCCAAAATGTTCGAAAGAATATGCCAAAATTGGACTAAGAGGATGGACCATTTGAGGTGCAGTCACCGTCAACATTTGCATGAAATAATCTTCAAACATTAAATTATAAGGACCGTATTATTGATTCAAATAAAGATTTCATGCATTTTTCTCACCTTTTTTTTTTTTTTTTTGAAAAACTGTCCTATAGCTCCTAAAAAATCACGCTTTAGATAGGCAAGACCGGGTGACTTAGACTGAAGACTGTTAGCAGCTGGTTTCTGGAAAAGGAGCACCTCCACAGGATGATCTAAAAGGTCCAGGGATTCGAGGCGACGCTTATCTCAGAAGCATGAAGTACTGCCTAGAGAGATGTTAAATGTCATATTCGATTTGAGATCTTTGCACTTAACCGCTAGGTGCTCGGCAACGAAGAACGCACTTAGACTCAGGGTAATGCCATCTTAGCTGTGATGCCAACGCCCATCATAATTTCTAGGGTAGTGCGGACACGAATTATTCTGTTATTTATTTTGGAGGATGGTTTGTTTCCATTAAACAGAGGGACGAATGCCATCTTTAAGATTTTGAATAGGAAGGAGGTTTTAGACCTTACCTTAGGCAACATTCCGGGGTACACAATCTCTGGGTGGTTAGTACTAAAGGAGGCAAGCTTTTCGGATAATAGGTACATATATTTCGAGTTAAATGAGTTTGGACAACAGGCTTTTAAGCCCTTCAGGAACCAAAGTCGGACGAACTGGGAAAAAGTTTAATGCGGAGATGGGAACACTCAATGAAATTTGTTATCCAAAATATAAAAAAAAAATTGTTAACAGTTTTGTGTCTAAGAATGGCAAAGCAGACATATCTGTTGTTTTAGCAGACAAAGTGCTGCTGTTTTAGAAAACATCTCCGTCTGCTATATCAACTACAAAACTACAGAAATATTGAACGTGTATTACTGCTGAATAGGCAAACAATTTTTGCTATGATACAAAATGAATAAAACAGCATTGAGATCGAGTTATATACTTTGCATGGATTTTCGCTTATAGTGTTTTACTCCCTAATTATACCCTCCACCATAAGATGGGGGTATACTAATTTCGTCATTCTGATTGTAACTACTCGAAATATTCGTCTGAGACCCCATAAAGTATATATATTCTTGATCGTCGTGAAATTTTATGTCGATCTAGCCATGTCCGTCCGTCCGTCTGTCTGTCGAAAGCACGCTAACTTCCGAAGGAGTAAAGCTAGCCGCTTGAAATTTTGCACAAATACTTCTTATTAGTGTAGGTCGGTTGGTATTGTAAATGGGCCATATCGGTCCATGTTTTGATATAGCTGCCATATAAACCGATCTTGGATCTTGCCTTCTTTAGCCTCTAGAGGGCGCAATTCCTATCCGATTGAAATGACATTTTGCACGACGTATTTTGTTATGATATCCAACAACTGTGCCAAGTATGGTTCAAATCGGTCCATAATCTGATATAGCTGCCATATAAACCGATCTTGGGTCTTGACTTCTTGAGCCTCTAGAGTGCGCAATTCTTATCCGATTGAAATGACATTTTGCACGACGTGTTTCGTTATTATATCCAACAACTGTGCCAAGTATGGTTCAAATCGGTTCATAACCTTATATAGCTGTCATATAAACCGATCTTGGGTCTTGACTTCTTGAGCCTCTAGAGGGCGCAATCCTTATCCAATTTGAATGAATTTAGGCACGTAGTATTTTGTTATGATATCCAACAACTGTGCCAAATATCGTTCAAATCGGTTCATAACCTGATATAGCTGCCATATAAACCGATCTGGGATCTTGACTTCTTGAGCCTCTAGAGGTCGCAATTATTATCCGATTTGCCTGAAATTTTGTACGACAGATTCTTTCATGACCATCAACATACGTGTTTATTATTGTCTGAATCGGTCCATAGCCCGATACAGCTCCCATATAAATCGATCTCTCTATTTTACTTTTTGAGCTCACAAAGAGCGCAATTCTTATTCGAATTGGCTGACATTTTACACAGGTCTCCAAAATATAATTTAATTGTGGTCCAATCGGACCATATCTTGATATCGCTCTAATAGCAGAGCAAATCTTTTCTTATATCCTTTTTTTGCCTAAGAAGAGATGCCGGGAAAAGAACTCGACAAATGCGATCCATGGTGGAGGGTATATAAGATTCGGCCCGGCCGAATTTAGCACGCCTTTACTTGTTTTATTTAGTTTTTTTACTAAATTATGTTATTATATTTTATTTTATTAACTCTCCCCTATCAAGCCTGACATCGATAGTGACTACATGCTCCTAGTGGCCGTTCTACGTCTACGCCCAGACGTCGTGAAAAGGACTCAAACAAAAAGGCCAAAGTGCAATCTCTTTCACATAGAAAACCCCGAAACCGCCCGCGAATACAGACAACATTAACTGAGAAGCTTCAAAATATAACAGCAGTATGAACAAAGACAGCCACCTTAATCGTAAGCATTGCTAGACGATCCCAAAAACCATATAAGTAACGAAACTATAGAGGAAATCAGACATTGAAAACGTTAACGCAACGTTCTGCTACGGGCAAAATCAAGTGTGACAAAAACCGCAGCCAGGACTGAAAATCGCGCATCCGCCTTGCAAGTCAAACGCATAGTTCGCAGATATAAAGGGATATATTAATGTGCTAGCAGAGCACGCCGAAAAGGCAGCTAATGTTGGAAACAGGCATGGTGTCTACGAGTCAATAAAACAAATGAGCGACAACAATATACAAACCAACGGCAATTATAAAATATGAGAACGGATCAGAATTAACAACATCCGTACAGTAATTAAACCGATGACGCGGTTTCTTCACTTCCAAGGGACCAGCAACCGAGTACGTAAGTTCTGACCCTCTTAATCCCCCTGTGTGCCGAAACCTGCGCAGGAATATCTACAGCCCCACCCGCCTGTGAAGAAATTGAGGCCGTTCTGGCCTCACTCAAAAAAAGCATATCAGCCGGCCCTGATAACGTGCCTGCTGAACTTGTATGGGGCACACCCTATAGCTCAAGCGATCACCCCAATAATCAGAGAGAGAGAGAGAGAATACAAACGATGTCGCCTCGGAATGGAAGAAGACACAATCCCACACAAGGGTGACCTCACCCTCTCCCTATATCAAGCTGGAAAGAACCGGAGGGGGATTACAATGCTAAACGCAAAACAAAGGTAATGACAAGGCTTCTTCTACAGCCTATTACGCCTGCACAGAACAGGCAGGTTTGCGGCCACATTAACTTCCTGCGTATAATCATTGAACATTCTGCAGAATTTAATACACACCTATACCTTTTATTCATCGACCTCGAGCGTGCTTTGACACAGTATCGCGAAGTTCAATGTGGAGCACGCTGTTGAATAAGGGCATCCCTGAAAAAATCGTGACACTAATTAGGGAGCTGTATAGGAATGCTGAAGTTTCAGTCCGTTGCAATGGAAAAGAGAGCTGACTTTTCGGAATCGATAAAGGAGTGAAGCAGGGGAGAATACTATCGCCGACGCTCTTTTTAAAATTACTAGATTCCGTCTTAGAAAAGACAAATGCTGAGGCACCCCAAGGCATTGTCTGGGTCATAAACAACTTCCTTGGAGACATCGACTACGCAAATGATACATGCTTTATTGCGCATGCTTTGAGCACATACAAGCAAAATTAGACGGAGAATCAGAAGCAGACATACGCGAACGTGTCAACAAGGCTAAACTCAATTAAGTTTGGAGATGCAGTTACATCTCATATAATACCAAAGTGAGAATCTTCAACCGTTGTGTGAAACCTATTTTATTATATGGATGTACAACTTGGAGCTTGATACAAGCGACTGTAAAATCCAAGTTTTTATAAATCGCTGCCTGCGGCAAATACTTTGAATTTTCTGGCCAAACCATATTTTAAATGAAGAATTGCAAATAATAACAAACACTACCCCTGTCGATGTAGAATTCCGAAAGAGAAAATTGACTTGGTTGGGTCATATCCTACGCCGACCGCTCGATGATGCAGCGATAAACGCCATAGACTGGAATCCGCAAGGACAGCGAAGAAGGAGAGCCTGAGAAACACATGGTTCGATGTACGCAATACGAGTTGGAATCAAGCCATTAGGATTTACTATAACACTCCAAGCAGCTTAAAACCTCCAAGCCTTGGTCCAATTAAGACATTTATAAATAACAAGGATCAGGCTTACTACACATGGAAGCGTCTTAGTACTCCGGAGCTTTATGAGGAATTTCGCTAGAAAAGAGAGTTAATAAATATATGAGTGCTGCGAAAACTGAATACCTTGCCAGCAGACTTGGTCTGAGGTCTGATAATCACTTCCAGGGCGATATGGATGAATAAAACGAGACTTTTGTCAACACACCAAATCTACGAACTGATGATTCCTTTTATGATTTCGACAATGGACAAGGGGAAGACATTGATAATAGATTTGAGTTCAGATGTGTTACGCCTGATGAAGTACTACAAATAGTTCTTCACTTGTAAAATCTAATGCCATCGGCCTTGATGATATTGATCCTAAGTTTTTAAAGATTGTGCTACCTCAACTTCTACCTTATTTAACACCTCTTCAATTTTATTCTGACCTCTAGCATATATCCCACCATATGGGAACACGCCAAAACTATACTAATTCCAAAATCGAAAAATGAATTTCGTCCCAATTTAATACTGTCGTATGTCTCAAAAGATTTTGAAACAATTCTACATAGACAAATTTTTGCATTCATTCACAGTGAGTCTTTCTTGACTGATAGACAAGCAGGATTTCGTACCGATCATAGCTATATCAGCGCATTGGTTGAGGTTTTCGAATCAATAAGAAATGCCATGATGACATTGAGTTTGGTCTTCTTGTGCCGTTTGATCATTCTAAAGCATTTGATACTGTTGATCATCTTAATCTTCACATGAAATTACGGAATTTCCCGAGTGTATAAGTGGGCTACGGCAAATTAACTTATTTTAATCCCCAGAAGTCTAAATGCCTTATAATCCATAAAAATAAGCACTTCTCACTACAAGGTCCGGTTATAGTCGTAAATAATCAGAATATTGATATTGTTTCTAGTGCGAGGAACTTACGTGTTGTGTTCAACAAGACATTATGTTGGTCTGATCATGTGAATGTCATTGTCGGTGGAACATATGAGAAGCTGCGTGCACTGTGGGCCACACACTCCTTCACTCCAATTGAAATCCGAGTCCTTTTAGCGAAAACCTTTTTGGATCGCGATTCGATATATATGGATGTGAACTCTTCGCTAATTGCGACTCATCAAGCCAGCGAAAACTAAACACATCGTTTAACAACATTTTGCGCTATGTCTATGGACTAAGGAGAACCAGCATGTTTCTCATCTTGGAAAGGCTCTTTATGGGGTTGGTTTTAGTACTATTTTCCGAATTAGATCAGGTTAGGTCCATAAAGTCTGCGTTCATGTGACAATTTCTTTTTTAATGATAAAAAACAACATAAAAAAATTAATAAAGTTAAGTTTTGTTGTATATGTTGTTTCTTTATATTTCTTAAATTAGAAAACAAAAACAAAAATACAAGTTTGCTTTTGCTTTTTTGTTCTAACGGTACTTTTGTCTCATAAGAAGAAATTATGACAACTAAGAAGTCTGCTTTCACTTTGTTTACTTCGAAAGTACCGTTACTTTTTATGATGCTTGTTTTTATTTTTGATCAGTTTCAGTTCATTATCACAACAAGTGATAGTTACACGTGTTTTTTTCAAAAAAAAATCAATAAATTTGGAAACATGGAAACTAAAGGAAAGGAAATATGCATATCTGAAAGAAAAATAATTATTAAATTGTGGAAAGAAGGACAAAGCTTTAGAAATATTGGTGGAACAGTTGGAAGAACGTATTCTTCTGGACAGAAGAATACAATAATTAATAATTACAAAGAAACCGGCATTATAACTTCAAAGCCTCGGCCTGGGCGTCCAAAAAAATTATCCGTTAGAGAAGAGCGCAAAGTGATTAATACGGCAAGCAACAACCCTCGTAGAACATCAACCAAAATTGTTGAAAATATTAAAACAATGTTTAAAAAAAGCATCTGTGCCAAAACCGCCATAAAAATATTACATAGAGCTGGATATCATGGCAGAGTTGCTCGAATTTCAGTCATAAACAGACAAAAGCGGATTGCATTCGCTAATATTTTCATCAATAAGCCTCCTGAATTCTGGAAACAAATTAATTTCTCTGACGAGAGCAAATTCTATATTTTTGGCCTTAAAGGTCGGCAAATAGTGTGGCGCAGTCCGGGACTGAGCTGGAAAAACAAAATTTAGTTGGAACGGTGAAGCACGGTGGTGGTGCAGTTATAGTGTGGGAGTGTATGGCTTCTAGTGGAGTGGGTCAATTAGACTTTATTGAGTCCAAATGGATAAATGGGGTTATCTCAATATTTTGAAAAAAAAAGTTTGAAACCAAGTGCTGCTAAACTAGGGTTAGCAACAACAATTTGGTTCCAACAATATAACGATCCAAAGCATACATCGGAGATTGTTAGGCTTTGGCTTCTATATAACACTCCAAGCAGCTTAAAACACCAGCCCAATCACCAGATCTCAAACCCATTGAGCATCTATTGGAGAAAAATATGTCAGCACGTTATAACCAGCAAGGAGATGTTACGAAGTGTCATGCAGGCAGAATGGGCGAAAATAACATCTGAGGAAACAGAGAAGTTGGTAAACTCCATGCCAAATAGACAAAGTGCAGTCTTAAAAAAACGTGGCTATCCTACCAAATATTAGGAATGTGTTAATATGTTTTTATTTTGTGTTTAAATAATTCTTTTGTTTATTTTAAATTACTGAACGCAGACTTTGTGGTGGTTATATTTAATTGTTTTCATATTTAAATCGCTCTAGAGTGAAAGTGCTTAACCAAACTTAGAATTTTGTTTTTTAATGTTAGGAATATGAAGAAAAAATATATGTAAAAGAGTTGATTTGATTTATATTTTTATTTTGTTTTCTTTAACCAATTATAAAAGTTTGTCAGGTGAACGCAGATTTTATGGGCTATGTGTATATTCCCTCATAAGATTATTGTAAAACAAAAGATTAAAATTTGCTATATCCAGAAGAGGGGAAAGCTAATTCCCTTTAAGCGACGTAGCCCGATATCTGAGTGGCAGTTTTATATTAACTCTATATGCCTTTGAAATATTCTTTCACATGAAATACAAATCATCAGCAAAGGAAATTTTCAAAAAAAGAAATTTTTCACTTTACATTCTTCTTGAACATTCATATCATTGTCGACCTCACCTTATAGTTGTTTCGACCCCACCTTACACGTGCTGTAAAAAACTACCACAAACAAATTTTGGCATAATAACATGATTAAAAACTCACATTTTTAAAACCCAAAAGCCATACATGATCTAACAATATAAACATTTATTTTATTTCACTTAGTTGTTTTTTGCCTTTTATGTCATCTGCCAATCATTGTGTCCACACACAGCCCCATCAACAGATATGATTGGTCAGCTGTTAGGTAAATACACAAGTACCTGTGGCATATACATAGATTATACATTTGGTTACACACCATTAAAATCATTAAATTGCAAAACTATAAATACATTGCAATGGTCTTTATTTTTATTGCACATTTTGCAAAATTTGCTCACGAAAATATTTCGCAAATTACCTTCAAACATTTTGAGTCTCTTTCGTATATGATTAGGCACCAGCCATTAACGATGCTCACCACGAAAATGGCCCTTAAATTCGTATTCACTTGTTCACACATACACACTGACACTTACACACTACTTTTATACCGCCCCCCATTTTTCTAGCATTCATCATTCAAGATTTGCCTTGGTTTAGTTTACCTCCTTGCTGGTGTGTTGAGTGCTGCGCTTTCAGTTTCAGCATCTTCTATGGTTGTTGAGTTATTATCTGCAATTTGGCGGTGTTAAGCCAACTGTAACGCCCAGCTATTGCAAATTTTGTTGACTTTTATTAACCGTATGTATTTTTTGGCTATGATGATGATTATAATGAGAATTTCTTTTATAGCATTCAATGCACAATGGGTTGAAAAGGCCAAACAATTTCTTAATATTTTAGTACATTCATCATCATTATTAGAACAAAGAGATAATAATGTCAAAACAATTCCAATTGTTTGAACCACAGTTTGGTTATTTTAATAGTTCAGTAGCTATCTTAACCACGATACAATAAATAGAGTTAAAAGAAGATGCTATTTACCGATAGATCAGTTCCATCAATCATTCCCATAAAAAAATAAATTCATTTTGCTTCTACCAATTGTATCAACAAAGTTTTTTTTCTGCTGTACCATCAACGAGGTAGCACAACACCCTTACGGTAGTTTTGTTTATTACCCTACCGAAGGTTGTGCTAACTGCCATACCGGAGTTCTACTAGCCCCTTATCGGTAGTTGTGATAACTATCGTTCCGCAAGTTAGTACTAAATATAAAATCTTTATATTTTACTAAAGAATTCGGGAACCGAGGTTCGAGTCCCCCGGCCGGCCAAATTTTTTTTTTTAATTATTTAAATTTATTTAAGAAAATTCGGCTTAAAAAAATATGCATTTCTTATCAAATATTTTTTTTAATGGTTTTTACACTTTTTTATACCCTCCACCATAGGATGGGGGCATACTTATTTCGTCATTCTGTTTGTAACTTCACGAAATATTCATCTAAGACCCCATAAAGTATATATTGTATATTCTTGATCGTCATGACATTTTAAGTCGAACTAACCATGTCCGTCCGTCCGTCTGTCTGTCGAAAGCACGCTAACATTCGAAGGAGTAAAGCTAGCCGCTTAAAATTTTGCACAAATACTTCTTATTACTGTAGGTCGGTTGGGATTGTAAATGGGCTACATCGGTTTACGTTTTGATATAGCTGCCATATAAACCTATCTGGGGTCTTGACTTCTTGGCCGTCTAGAGTGCGAAATTCCTATCCGATTTGGCTGAAATTTTGCACGACATGTTTTGTTATGACTACCAAGAATAGTTCAAATCGGTCCATAACCTGATATAGCTGCCATATAAACCGATCTGGGGTCTTGACTTCTTGAGACTCTACAGGGAGCAATTACTATCCGATTTGGTTGAAATCTTGCATGACGTGTTTTGTTATGACTTCCAACAACTGTATTAACAATGGTTCAAATCGGTCCATAACCTGATATAGCTGCCATATAAACCGATTTGGGGTCTTTACTTCTTGAGCCACTAGAGGGCACTATTATTATCCGATTTAATTGAAATTTAGCATGAGGTGTTTTGTTATAACTTTCAACAACTGTGTCAAGAATAGTTCAAATCGGCCTATAACCTGATATAGCTGCCACATAAACCGATATGGGATCTTAACTTCGTGAGCCCCTAAAGGGCGCAAGTATTATGCGATTTGGCTGAAATTTTATACAATGCCTTCTCTCATGACCTTTTACATACGTGTCGAATATGGCATGAATCGTTTTATAGCCTAGTACAGGTCCCATACAAGCGCACCCGAACGACGCACGCTTAAAGCAATTTTTAGTTTTGGTAGCATAACATAAACCAGACAATAACCTCAACACCAACATTGGTTGTCACAACAGCAAAGTTGCGGTTGGCAAAAAAATTGGTTGAGGCAACAAATCTGTTTTCTGGCTGGAATCTGTACATGCCTCTAGCGATAGGTAAGCTAAGTCTTTAGCAACAGGCCCAAGGGCAACGAATAATGAATGGAGGGTTGTGAGTATTCCAAAATTATTTGGCCTAATCTAGACTTGTAGAGGTCTACCGCTTTGCTGTCGCTGGCTAGAAAAGACTTATCACTCATAGTGTTTGTCATGAAAAATCACTGTCTGGTCGGAAAACATACTAACAGACTGAAGGTTGCCTGTAATGACATTTGCCGAACCTGTGAGGACGTCATAGAAGAAGGGAATATAGAACATCTGCTGTGTGTGTCCTGCACAAGCAGTCAAAAGGAATTCCACTTTAGTTTCTCGTTTCTTTGACAACTTTTCTGATTTAGCGATTGTGAATACTCGAAAGATGTTAGGCTTTTTAAAGCGATCTGGATTGTTCAACGGCAGGAGCTAAAAGGCATCTTTCTTCTCCTCTTCCTGTCTGATGACAGATTGCCACTTTAACCAAACCTAAGCTAAACCAGGAACGTGTAATTAGAAGGAGTACTAAAAACCCCATTATACCACTTCCTCTAGAAGACATCGAGATCTGATTATATGCGGACAATTGATCTGCGTCAGTTAAACTACTACCTCGCCGATCTTGCCGTTTATTTCGCTGCAATAGACTTGCAAATTATCAGACACGCTGTTCACTCCATGGCCAGAGGAAATGCATAGAAGGCGTAAGGATTCCAACTACCCCAAAATATTTGATGTCACATTTGGCAACATTTAAGTCGCACATGGCAATCTTTATATCGTGACAAGGTCGGAAGAAGGCTTCACTTAAGGTGCTGAGAAAAATAATTTTGCTTACACACAAAGCAATTGGGCGATCAGTGATAAACTATGCAGTGCCGGTGTAGATTCTCCAACTGGGCGACACGCAGTAGAATGATATTCAGATATGGCACAATGCTGCCCTACGTACTGCTAGCGGCTACAATAGACGTAATGATAGCGCACCATCAACAGTGGTCCTACAGAGGAACTACCGCCCCACGACCGTTCTCGCATAACTATGGGATGGCGTTTATTTACAGCATCTTGCAGCTTCCATATTTTAATCTACTCTCCTATCCATACTTTCTTTTTGTGATTAGAGGTTCGACGGTAATAATTATAGGTATTTGGCTTTCGCCCCCATAATAACCGGTATAAATGCTAAGTGTTTTGAACAACGGGCTGTCGCCTTAGTTCTCATGTGAACCACCTACATCGGGAGACAAAGATCCTACCAGTGCGAAGTTGTACCATGCTGTCTAAGCAGTATCGCCATTTTCTGGACAGGCATCCACCGCCCAGAAATGTAAGCTCGGATCCACATCATCAAGAGCAAAAAGTTCAGCGATGCTAGAGAAAACATCTAGATCAAGAGGAGTTTTATGCGTGTCTAGATACCATTCACGCAGTTACAGTAGTAGAAGTGGTAAAATTCTACCGAATTAACGGTAGAATCCCCATTTAATTGCCCAGCCGCACCAAAGCCCACAGACCTATAAACCTTATGTCCTTTCTACTCAAAACCATGAAATGTATTATGGATACTATGATAAAGAGTAGAACATCGAGTGACATGCTGAATACAAACGCCATACCTTTGTCAAAGGAAGGTCGGTGGAGACTGTCCCGCAAGAGGTTGTGCATAAAATGGAAGCATCCTTCGAATACTGGCGGTATGTATTGACATCAAGGGAGTTTTTAACAATTAGAGGACCGACACCCTAATCCAATCCTTAGACCAGTAGCGGTTGGTTCGAGTTCTTTAAGACTTGATAAACCATTTGCTTAGGAACAGGTGGATAAAGTGTGGATCCCATGAAATAAACAAAAGGGAGAAAGTGGCACAGGGCACGCCTCAGGCGAGAATTTTATCGCCACTCCTTCTACGTACCGGATTGGTCCGTCGGAGTCCTTCATCGCCATGGTCCGCTTCATCAGTGTACAACACATTATTACAATAACAACCTCCGGCAACCTACGGCTGGAACATATAAGTCCGATCTGTGTGATGTTTATAGCTGTCACGAGAAGCTTAGCTGCGAGCTACCGGGCGCGTTCACAGGTTGCGGAGTGTGGAATGCTCCATACGGAGTAGCTACAACGGCACTGGCGGATAATCATCTTTATCGAGTGGAGAGTCTCAGTGAGAGGCTGGGCGGCACCCAATGGCCAACCTGTTCCCGCGGCGATCGGTCCTTTAAGCCAGAACGAGCTTGACAAGGATCGCGGTGGCGCCAATGTGGCTACGACAACCATAGATAACCTATTACGGATGCTGACTGAGGAGGGATTTAAAACCGTCTGTCATAAACCGATGTCATAAAACATAAAGGTAAGGATCTGAATCGGCTATGCAAGAAGGCCGAAAGCGTCTTGGACTAGACCTCGAGGTCTGAATGTTAACCTAGGGAAGACGGAGATCAGCGTGTTCACGAGGTAGGTAAGCAAATTTGATGCACCTTGATTCTTCAACAGAACGATTTCGATGTCTGACAAGGTCAAATACTTAGAATTGATTTTGGATAGGAAATTGAACTGGAAATGTCACATTAGGGCCCATACCCAGAGGGCTCACAAATGTTCGGCATTGTGTAGACGGGCCGTAGGCCTGAATCCGAGATTAATCCACTATCTATGCAAGAGCGTGATAAGACCAATACAGTAGTTTGGTGGCATGCGATGGAGAAAAATTGCAACTTAAGGATAATGCAACAGGTTCAGAGATCATGTTGCCTTGACATAGATGGGGCGATGAGGAATACGTCCTCTAAGGCACTGGAGATTATTCGTGATATCCGACCCTTAGGCATCCAGATGGAGCGTGAGGCAGCCACTGCGGCTGGAAACTTAAAGTGATGGGGAAAAGGATAGGAGAAGGTAACAATATAGCAATAAAATCGATGCAAAGATGGGAAACCTGGAAGGAGTGGAAGAGGTTCCCGATCACATACAGGTTAAGAGAACAGGTTGTCTTGGCATAGGCGGACCTATGTGGACTACTTCCACCAAGGCACTGGAGACTATACTACAATAGATATCCGACGCATAGACATACAGAGTAAGTATGAGACAACCACTACGGCTATGAGACTTAAGGAAATGGGAGAATGGATAGAGGATAGAAGCAGTTCACACCATCGTGGTATAATAAAGGCGACGATAGGAAACCAGGAAGGAATGGAAGAGGTTTCAGATCGTATACCTGAGACGACGCTTGAGGTCGAGTGCGAGGTGCTGGTTCCAGCGGCACTTTCTTAGATTGACGGAACTCTAGTATTGCCATCATGGAAGATCATGATACACGGATGGATCAAAGCTAGAGGACAAAGTGGGCCTGTGGGTCTACATTGAGAACCCAGGGACTGAAATCTGACCCTAATACGGTCCTGTGCGATCACGGAATGCATGAGGTGGTGTGGTGCTAACGTGAGGACGTCGAATGTAAACATCTTTACGGACAGTAAAATGGCCATTAGGGCAAAAACAACCAGAACGGTTAGGTCACGAACAGTCTTGCAGTTTAAGAAGGAGATTAACGCCTACTCTGCGAATTCGCATCGTTTAGGTGCCGGTAGGACAACGAAAATCCTATGGGGTGATCCGGCTTGTGAGAGAACGAGGCTATTACTGAAAGGAAGTAAGAAGGAGGTCAGCATAGTTTTTGGTATCATAACGGGACACATAGGACTACGAGCTCACTTATGCAAAATCGGTGCGGCAAGTGATAGCATGTGTAGGGCATGTGGGGAAGATGTCGAGACGTTGGAGCATTTCCTAAGGCATTACCCTTCTTTCGCTGCTATAATACACCGGTACTTAGGTGAGGACACAATACCAGACATAAACCAACTTAGGCGAGTTGTATGGAAAACAATTAAGGATTTTATAGGTAGCACGGAATTCGAAACTTAAAATTTTCTTTTTCGAGGTTGCTTTTGAGTTTTTAGAGCGCACAACAAACCGATTACGGGCTTACTTTATTCATTATTAGAAATTTTCTTGTTCGAGGTTACTTTTGAGTTTCTAGAGCGCGCAACAAACCGATTACTGGCTTAGGTGTATATCCATAGTTGCATGGAGCGGATTAATATCCTCAACCTAACCTATCGGCCCATCCAGTTCTACTTGACTTGAGACCATATCATTCTGGATACACCACAATTTACTAGCAAAGCAGAACCCAGGCTGGTTCAACGGTATGTACTGTTCTCATAGATGTTAAAAAAGGAGATATAAACACTTTAAGTTATATTTGAAGTTAAATGTTAACAAAAATATAAACAATAAACAAAATGTCTGACTCTGATTACTGACTGCTACTAAAACCGAATCTAACAGTATCGATAGGCAAAACCACACATTTTCTCTCTGGCCTCAAGGTATATAAACAAATGTAGAAAATGATGATATCCTTGCGTAGCGTATAATTAATTCTTATTTTAATTTTAAGGACCTAAGTAAATGTAAATAGTCGTCACTTAGTCCGAAAGCATTGCCTTAGGCTCAATGTAATTAGCCAAAGTCCTGTTACTGAAAGGATTAACGATGACCATCAATTTATTCATTGATGTAAATTGGATAATTATTTCATTATATTGCCTTTGTAGGGAATGGATGAAGGGTCCAACCCTAGGATATATTAAGGGCAGGATGAAGGGTCCAACCCTAGCAGTTTTGAGGGCAAGATTAAGGGTCCAACCCTAGTGGTTTTATATTTCATTAAATTATGAATTTTATGAACAAATCCTAACCAGACGAAACGTCCTAGCTGGATAATGTTCAGTTTAATTTTATATTTATTTTACGGGCCAAGTCAGACTTAAAAGTCCTAACTTGTCCTCCTATGAGTTTCTTCCGCTTTAAATAATGAGACAACTGTCTTCGTTGAATGCTATTAGAAGAAGGATCTTATTTTTAACAAAGTTTAAGACTAAGCCTACAAGTGTTTGACAAACTTAATCTGTTATACACTCAAAACAAAAGAAAACATGTTATACAAACGAGAGTGAGAGTACTCACTATAGATCATATGACAAAACGTATAATAAAGAAAGAGACAAATGCTATTAGGTGAGTGATAATGATTCGAGTGTAAAATTGCAAATGAGAGAATAAATCCATGGTATATAAATCAATGGTATAAGTTAATGTTACAAATGGTAAAAATATCAATGGTATAAATCAAAACTCAAAAGAGTGTTTTAATATTTAACGTTAAAGAGAAATTGGTTACACTCAAGCAAAAATCTAAGTTCAAATAAAATTAAAGTGCATTACGTATAATATCAAAAATATAATTATCTTCAATGTGATTTATATAAAAGCTGCTTCTACATGCTCCCCCTCTGCCTCAGAAATCGTCCCGATGATGTGGCAGGACATTCCCGTATCTGTGTGGCTGTCGTCGGTTGCGGTAGGACCTTCTGTTCATTGTAGTATTACCTTCTGTGGCATTTGTTGAAGGTGGTATATTTTCGATGGGTTGTTGCATTATGTGTGTTGTGTCATTGGGTGTAACGTTTTTAGGCTTGAGTATCGGCTTTGTAGTAGTTGCATTCTTGTTCGTCGCAGTTGCATTTTCAAATTGCTCTGTGTTGTCTGTTGAAGAGGCTTTCCTAGGCCGACCTCTACGTTTGAGTTTATAAAGAGGTTTATCAGTATTTCCTTCATATAAGGTTAGGTCTGATGAGTGATAAGTTGCTATTGGAACACTGGGTTGATCCATTGAAGCTACAGTGTAACACGAGGTTCCCTTTTTGTTCAATATTATATATGGTCCATCACGCCGAGGTACCAGTTTTGAAGTGAGATTATTATCTTTCTTACTAAGAATGTGCGTTGAAATAAGCACTCTGTCACCAATTTCAAAGTTTTGCTGCGGTCTGCGTTTCAAATCTGCATATAGTTTGTTTCTGTCTTGCATCTTTTCTTGGCACTCCATTGCAAGGGAAAGGCTATCAGCAAGTCGAAGAAGGTGAGGTGTTATTTGAGGTACGAAATTTTCTGCTTTTACTATAGCTTTTAGATCTGTTTGAACTTGCATCGGTGTCCTCAATTCACGCCCAAATGTCAAATATGCGGCAGTATATCCAGTGGATGCACATTTCGCAGTATTCATGGCAAATCTTATGGATGGCAAATTAACATCCCAGGTGGTATGATCTTGACCAACGTAGATTGACAGCTGCACTTTTAAGTCACGGTTCTTTCGTTCCACCGGGTTGGCTTCCGGATGATACACCGGTGTAAATGACTGCACAATGCCTAAGCAGTAAGTGAGTTTTTGCATTACGCTCGAAATAAATTGTGTGCCATTATCTGAATGGACTCTTCTTGGAATTCCATATCGCAAAAAGACTTCGTTTAATAAAATTAATGCACAGTTCTCAGCTGAAGCAGTTTTTAAAGGAAATAACTCAGTCCAACGGCTACATAAATCCTCTACAATCAATATCCACTGGTGGCCTTGTGGGGTGCGTGGCAGTGGTCCAAACAAATCAATTGCTATTATTTCGAATCTCTGATTGCTGCTAACAGTTTTCAGAAGACCAGCAGGTTTTAAGTTTGAGGGCTTATAGCGTTGACACTCAATGCAGCATCTGACATAGTTTGTGATCTGTTTTCTCATACCTGGCCAATAATAATGTGGCGATATTCGACTGATTGTTCTATCGATTCCATAGTGACCAGCGGTAGAGACGTCATGAAAGTTATAAAGAATCATGCTACGCATTGACTCAGGAACTACCAATTGTCCATTTTCTGATTCTTCCTCAGAGCAAAATCTATATAGAACACCATCTAACATGATATAACCTCTGCCTGTGTATTTAGACACATTTTCGTCATCATTTTCGAATGAATCAATTATGGCTTTCAATGCTGGGTCTTTTATTTGTGCCTCTCTGAAGTCTTCAGCTCCTTTGTGTGGAAAATCGATTTCAATGGCCATACATTCGCACTTTAGCTCATTGTGGCTCTCCAGCAAGCAAGGTGGTCTTGAAAGGGTGTCTGCCACAATATTTTGGCGACCAGGGGTATATTCAAATCGAATGTTAAATGTCTGGAGTTGTAGAGCCCATCTTGCTAGACGACCTGTTGGGCTTTTTAGGCTAAATAGCCATTTTAAGGGCTGATGATCAGTGAGCACCAAAACTTCAGAACCTTCGATATAACCCCTAAATTTTTGAACTGCCCATACTACCGCCAAGGCTTCTCTTTCTGTCGTAGAGTAGTTTTTCTCGGCTACCAATAATAATCGACTCGCATATTCGATTATATGCTCTTCCTCCTTCTCCCCCTGGACTAAAACAGCCCCCAAAGCATAGTTGCTTGCATCAGTTTTCAATATGAATGGCAAATTTTCGTCAACTTGTTTTAAAATCGGTGGAGAGGACAGAAGGTTTTTCATGGTATCAAAAGCTGACTGCTCTCTTTCTGACCATCGCCAAATAGCGTTTTTCTTGATTAAATCTGATAAAGGTTTAGAAACGTTGGCAAAAGAAGGAATGAAACGCCTGTACCATGAGCACGTTTGTAAAAATGACAAAACTTCTTTTGGATTTCTTGGTTTAGGCCTTTCCATTATAGCTTTTGTCTTTTCTGGATCGGGTTTGAGTCCTTTGGTAGTAAGAATATGCCCAAGGTATTTGATGACTGGCTTGCAAAAGAAACATTTTTCTCGGTTGAGATGAAATCCGAACATTTTAAGTCGTTCAAATATTTGTTTTAAATCGGATATATGTGAACCCAAATCTTTTGAACAAATAATGATGTCATCCAAATACGCCAGGATTAATATATTCGGTAGGCCATTGCGAAACTTATCAATAAGACGTTGGAACGTAGCTGGGGCATTTTTTAAGCCAAAAGGCATTCTATTAAACACATATATACCAAACGATGTTGTGAAGGCAGTCTTCTTTCTATCCTTTTCCGCAACTTTTATCTGCCAGTAACCGGAACGCAAGTCTAAGGTCGACATGAATGGCGTGGTTTTCGCTGAGTGTAAAAGATCATCGATCCTTGGTAAAGGATATGTATCTGCAGTAGTTATCGCATTTAGGCGACGATAGTCAACGCATAGTCTAATTGAACCATCTTTTTTAGGAATCAGAACAACTGGGCATGCCCATGGAGATTCTTCTTCTTGTATGATGCCTTTTTCCAACATTTTATCTAGCTCAGCTTTTAAAACAGTTTTCATTTTTGGCGAAATCCTGTATGGGGCGTTAGCTATGGGTTCATGTGATCCTGTTTTTATATAGTGTTCTACATGAGGTGCTGGAATATCAATGTCCTCAAATATTTCCTTTTCAGCTACCAGTAATTCTTCAAGTGATTTTCTTTCTTTTTCGGTCAAATGTGGACCTTCACTTCGACGGAGCTTTATATCAATTGAATTTAATTCAATTGGTGTGAATATTTCATCGCAATACTCATCGTATTTTACTTTCTTTGGAGGTGGAAAAAGACTTGAAACAGATTGGATTTCGGTATTTTCTGAAACTGAGTCTTTAAAGATTTTGTTTATACTTTTTGGCGAGTAATCATTATTGCCATTCTCGAACCAGGACAAAAAATCTTTTACATCGTCTGGTGTCTCATTCACCTTTTTAATCGAAGAAATACTATTTAGTATACCAGGTTGATGAAGTTTGAAGCTAAAATTTGTTGACGGATCATCTTTAAAATGCCATATACGTTGGGCTAGGTCCAGAACAATATTATTTTCTTCAAGGAAATCTATTCCTAGTAGGGTTCTGTTTCCTATAGCCTTGGGCAAACAAATGAAACGTATTTTCTTAAAGCGTTTTCCAATTATAATATCCACTACTGTAGAGTATACGGTCTCATTTCTAGCAATACCATCTGCCAGTATAATCTCAGCGCATACTTTTTGGAATGGTACCTCTTTTTGAATTAGCTTCTGATAAAGATGGTAACCAGCAACGCTAGTTCGAGCTGCGGTGTCAAAATATGCCTCTCCCTGTAAACCATTTACATTTATGTCCACCACTGGGACGTTACGTCCCACTACTGTAGAATGCATGGAATTAAAATCAAGGTGACCATCTCTTGGATCAGTATTCGAATTTGTTTTATTACAGAATGGGCAATTTGAGCGGTAGTATCCTGCTGCTCCACATCCGTAACAGTTCAAATTTGTTTCTGTCCTTTCCTTAGCATTTTTGTGCTTTTCTGCTTCAATTTTCTTGAAACAATTTTCTGCCAAATGGTTTCGTTTTCTGCAGAAAGTGCATCTTAGGACAGATTTTCCCTGATTTTCGGCTGGCTTTGACTTTTCTTCCACCTTATCTTGCCTATTCTCAGCAACAAGCATTTCAATTTCCCTTGCCTTACATAGGAGATCATGAAAAGATGTTACGCTTTCTCTTTGAATTCTTTCTCGGATTTTCAAACTAAGCTGGCTAAATATCATGTTAAGCATAGTATTTTCTGAAAGTTTTTCTGATAGTTGTGCGAAAAGTCGTCGCTTTCTACAAATGAAACTGTCTGTAGTCTCAAACAACTTTTGTTTTTCTTGCGCAATCTCACTGAATATTCGCCAATCTGGTTTTGGAGGTGCAAAGGCTCCTCGTAAAAGATCTACAGCATCATTGAATGTCTTTGCTTCATCCTTGACTCCTTGCCACCAACTGGAAGCGTAGCCTTCTAATAATAGGGGAAGACTAGTGAGTGCCAGAAAGTCTGAAATATTTTCGGCTTCTTTATAGACTAAAATTGTAGCTAAAAAATCTTCTACGTTTGTCGAATTTCGGTTGCCATGAAAACGAGCTGTGCAGTTACTAAATGTCGATTTGACTTCTTGTCTGACGCTTAAACCACTTATGAGTGTTCTGAATTGGGCATCGCTTAAGACCATATTTCGTGAAGCCTCGCTTGTGGTTCCAGAAGAACCTTTTGTACTAGCGCTTGTACTTGCACTTGTACTAGAACTAGTATTTGAATTTGCCTTGGCAACATTCTGAGTGCGGTCCAACTCCATTGCTAATCCACTGTTTAGGGTATCAGTTAAAGATGACGTTGAACGTGGGCTTCGCCTTACAGCCATATAGGGTAAAATATATTTTCAAAATAGGGGAACCCTGTTTAAGAGAATCTTCTTCAACCTCGCTGCCTATAGCAATATCACCTCTCTTTATATGGAATATCACTCAAATTCAAAGCAACAACGCAAGCCTTCTTTGCAACGACAACAACGAATGGTCCAACCGATGACTGAGATGATGAATTGCAATAACAACAGAAGCAAATGAAATAATGGTTATGCTGAAGATATGCAACAACAACTACAGAAGCAACAGAAATGATGATCGTGGTGATGATTTGCAACAACAACACTGGTGGGATTTGACGACTAATGCAATTGAGTATCAGCAAGAACGCAATAATGCACTGAAACCAAACCAATGCTGGACAACAACAACAATACTCCAAGAATAATCAGAGCAGTATGGTCGGACAAATGTTTGATGACGTCAGCACCACGTTGAAACCACAGAAATAGTAAAAATCTTATTAATTTTCAGGAAACTTAAGTTTTTGTTGGGCGCCAATTGTAGGGAATGGATGAAGGGTCCAACCCTAGGATATATTAAGGGCAGGATGAAGGGTCCAACCCTAGCAGTTTTGAGGGCAAGATTAAGGGTCCAACCCTAGTGGTTTTATATTTCATTAAATTATGAATTTTATGAACAAATCCTAACCAGACGAAACGTCCTAGCTGGATAATGTTCAGTTTAATTTTATATTTATTTTACGGGCCAAGTCAGACTTAAAAGTCCTAACTTGTCCTCCTATGAGTTTCTTCCGCTTTAAATAATGAGACAACTGTCTTCGTTGAATGCTATTAGAAGAAGGATCTTATTTTTAACAAAGTTTAAGACTAAGCCTACAAGTGTTTGACAAACTTAATCTGTTATACACTCAAAACAAAAGAAAACATGTTATACAAACGAGAGTGAGAGTACTCACTATAGATCATATGACAAAACGTATAATAAAGAAAGAGACAAATGCTATTAGGTGAGTGATAATGATTCGAGTGTAAAATTGCAAATGAGAGAATAAATCCATGGTATATAAATCAATGGTATAAGTTAATGTTACAAATGGTAAAAATATCAATGGTATAAATCAAAACTCAAAAGAGTGTTTTAATATTTAACGTTAAAGAGAAATTGGTTACACTCAAGCAAAAATCTAAGTTCAAATAAAATTAAAGTGCATTACGTATAATATCAAAAATATAATTATCTTCAATGTGATTTATATAAAAGCTGCTTCTACACCTTGTCATAAATAAACAAAAAGTCCTGTAACTAGAACAACTGAAATATTTAAACTCATGTCAACGTTTTCAGTCGTCATGGGTCTTTTGAATTCGATTGTACTCGTCTTAGTGCTGGTTATAAGTTTACCACAGGCATATCCAGTTTCTTTGGAAATGTATGGCCTAATAACTATGCCAAAGGATTCCATGGATTCTAACTATGATGAGTTGCTGAACGATATCTACCAGGAGCAAAAATTCGAAGGCCTACTTTTAATGCATCAGAAATCCATGGCTGATATAATCCTTATGCCATTTCATAAGTCTACTGTGCCTAAGATCATTATAACATCGGAATACCACAGCAAATTTGCCTACAAGGATTTCTACAATTCGGAAATTCTGATGGTATTACTAATTTCCTCCAGCCTGGATAGGAAGTTAACAAAAGAAGCTGCAGAAGTTTTGAATTATATGCGCCAAATCCGAATTTTAATAATTGCCCACGATGTTGGCGATCAGCATGACTTTCAAATGGATTTGCTTAAGGAGCTTGAATTGCTGAAAATGACTAATGTTTTGCTGGTGCTTCAGTTCACCCATTTTTCCCTTCATCCTTACCCGGAATATCATTGGATGAGCTGACCAAGGAGCCAAAATGAGAGCTATTTCTATAACCCAAAACACAAAAGCAATTTTCACAACAAAACTCTTAAGACCTTTGTCGATCAGACGGCATCGCGAGCCTTCGTCTATGCCAAGGCCGCAGGAAATCTACAAATTAGTGGTTTTGTGACAAAATTTGTTATGCTGTTTGCTGAATTCTACAATGCCTCACTCAGCATGTTGTACCCCCTTAAAGTAGGCAATCAGACCCATTATGCCATCATCAATGACATGGTGAAGAAAAATATGTTGGATATACCCATTGCATTGGCTGGCTTAGAATATCCCAGCTATCGCAATGTCTCGGATTTCTATGAAATAAATCAAGTTTTTATTATGGTGCCGCTGGCCCAACATCTAACCATACGGCAGATTTATAAAGTCCTATTGAATGGTGTATTCTTTGCCTCCATTTTAACAGCCTTTCTAATATTTTCCTTAAGCTATAGCACCATTGACTATATGCAACATCAACATCTTAGCCCTAATCGTCTGGATGTACTGTTCAATTTCGATATACTTCCTGGGGTGCTGGGATTAACCATTTCCCCTAGCTCCCATCCTAAACTCTATTCGAAACTGCTCTATGTCTTGGTGGGTTATTTTGGCCTTTGTTTCACCACATTTTTTGGGGCCAATATTAAAACCCTCATGACCTTTCCACTTTATAATAGGCAAATTCGCACTAGTGATGATCTGGTACATTCTTCGCTAAGACTTTTGGTTGTAGAAGGCGATCCCAATAACAATGATCCCAGAGCGGCTGCCGTAAAACCCGCCTTAGCTATAACACCCAACATGACATTCATGCAAGAGATGCGCAAGACCTTGAATACTTCCTATTGTTATGGTGTCACCACAGCCTCCTACAATATTTTGAAACGCCAGCAAAAATACTTCTATTCTCGTCCCATATTTTTTGTTCCCGAAGAATTTATATTGTTTCCCATGATACCCTGGGGTTTTCAATTGCAACACAATTCGCCCTTAAAGGAGCCCCTTAACAATCTCATACATCGAGTACATGCCAGTGGTTTAATGCAAGCCTGGCATAATTCCTTATTCTTCGATTTGCTAAAGATGAAAGAGATTCCGAAAAGTGACAGCAAGTTTAACCAAAATGTAACTATTCTTCATGTAGAGGATTTGTTGTGGATTTGGCTAAACATGACCGTGGGATGGGCTCTCAGTACTTTGGTATTTTTAATGGAATTGTGGTTTGGTAGGCGTTGCCTTAGAACAAAGAAGGCCACCGTGGCGCAGAGGTGCTAGCATATCCGTCGAATCAGGACTAAAACATCAAAAAAAAAAGTCTGCATTTATTTTCTCTTCCTAATCCTGGCGACATTTGGGAGGTGCTATGCCATGTCCAGAAGTCATAGAAGTTTCAAAGAGGTGTTGCACTGCGACACGCCGTTCGGAGTCGGTGATAAAAAAGGAGGTCAGCACTCATTGATGTGAGAGAAGTTTGCCCCTGTTCCTTAGCGACATGTTCATGGAAAAATTTGCAATTTGCATTGCGTCAGAACAAATTTTGTAATTGAAAAATAATACAAGGTTAATTTAAATATTTAATAAACAATTCTTAAAAATAAATTGTGAAAAAATAGATCATTTTCTTATTTACTATATATCATTGAAATAAGAATTGAACTGATTTTTTTGCAAAAATTTATGTTCATGTTTACAGTTATAGTGGAAACTTTGGCATTTTGCACTATTTTTTCTGTTATGACTTTCAAAATCAATATGAAGTATGATTCATATAGGTCTATAAAGGAGAAAAGGTACGAAGAACGGATAATGAAATATGAAGAGTGTTGAGAATTATTTGAAATTAATATGGTATGGTAATAATGGTTCCAAGTTTAGAAAGAGTTATTCGGTTTCCGAACATGGAATTGCTGCACAACTCTTAATTCGGTCGCAGGAGCCTCTACCAAGCAACCCACTGTATAGCCCTATACCCGTAGAAGCAAAATATTAACCAAAACAAACATGTAAGGTAATAACTACGGGTCAATAAGTGTATATCGGATGGTGCATACAGTGGCACAGAAATGTCTACATACCCCACTCAAATAACATGTTTAACAAAACGAAATTTTTTTTCCGAAAAAGTTTTTCTGTTGTTGGTAAAAATCTTTACTGTGGTTCCCAGTATTATAATTAGTTAAATATTTTAGATTAAAATGTTATCCTAACTACTAGAGGTGTGTACGTCAGTCGTGAGTTGTCGTGTTACGTGAGTGAGATCCAAATCAAATCACGTGATTTTGTTATTTCATCAAAATCGGTTCAAAAATTTGCCTTTTATGGGCCTAAGACCTTAAATCGGGAGATCGATATATTTGGGTTGCCCAAAAAGTAATTGCGGATTTTTCATATAGTCGGCGTTGACAAATTTTTTCACAGCTTGTGACTCTGTAATTGCATTCTTTCTTCTGTCAGTTATCAGCTGTTACTTTTAGCTTGCTTTAGAAAAAAAAGTGTAAAAAAGTATATTTGATTTAAGTTCATTCTAAGCTTTATTAAAAATGCATTTACTTTCTTTTAAAAAATCCGCAATTACTTTTTGGCCAACCCAATATATGGCAGCTTTATCCTAATCTGGACCAATCTGTACCTTACAGGGATGTAGAGGGGCCTCGCTATCTCAAATTTCAGCGAAATCGGACAATAAATTCGCCTTTTAGGGGCCCGAAAACTTTAAATCGTGAGATCGGTCTATATGACATCTATATCCAAATCTGAACCTTTTATTTACTTTAATTGGCTATGACAGAATATTTATTCAACTAGCCGAACGTAGAATAGCGTTCTAAGCGCCTCGATCTTCTGCGCTCATTCTAAAATCTCTGACACCAAGTTTCGAGGTGTCTACCACCACTTGATCTTTCCATCGGGCTTTTGGTCGTCCCGGTTTGCGTGTGAATGCCTTCAAAAGACTTCTTTGCTGGAGCTTCTTCATTCATACTGACAATATGTCCCAGCCAATGCAGCCGTTGATTTTGATACGTGTAACTATGCTATCGTCGTCATACAGCACGTAGTTCATACGACGCCTATATTCTCCATTAACGGAAACTGGTCCATATATTTTACGAAGAATCTTTCTCTCAAATACTCCAAGCACTGCCTCATCTACTTTCACAAGTAGCCATGCCTCAGATCCATATAACATCAATGGTAGTATCAGTGTCTTGTATACTGTAATCTTCGTCTGTCAAGAGCTGGCATTGTTTCTAAACTGCTTACTTAATCCAAAGTAGCTTCTGTTTGCCAGTATTATTCTTCACTTTATCTCAAAATTGGTGTCATTCGTTTCGGTTACGGCGGTGCGGAGCTAGATAAAGTTACTGAATATCTTAAAGTTGTGGTTCCCAACATTATCCATTTTCTTTATCTGCTCGGATGTAGAAGACGTCTTATCTCCATTTACTGCCAGACCCATTTTCACTGACTCTCCTTTCAAAGGCAGCAGTTACTACTTCCGGTGGCCGATGTCGTCGGCATAGGCGAGTAGCATGTGTTCTCTTGTGATAAGTGTGCCATATCTATTCACATCTACATCTCGTATAATCTTCCCCAGCAGGATATTAAAGAGATCACACGATAGGCTGTCTCTTTGTCTGAAACCTCGTTTGGTATTAAATGGTTCCGAGAGATTCTTTCCTATTCTTACTGAGAAACGCGTGTCAGCAAGTGTCATCCTGCAGAGTCTTAATAATTTCGCAGGGATACCAAACTCAGACATGGCTTGAAGTACACGTAACAATGAGATGATAGATGTTGATTTGTCCCTCTCGGGTCTTTTCCAGGGTTTGGCGCATTGTGAATATCTGTCCAGGGTGGATTTGCCAGGTCTAAAGACGCATTGATAGGGTCCAATTATCTCCTTGACTTTAGGTTTTAATCTTTCACACAGTACGCTCGAGTGTATCTTGTATCCTCCTCTGCAGTTGGCACATTCCGTCTTGTCTCCTTTCTTGTGTACGGGGCATAGTATGCTGGGGTTCCAATCATCGGGAATGCGTTCTTCAAGCCAGATAAGCTGATGCATACGCCTTATCAGCGTGTCGCCTCCGGTTTTAAAAAGTTCAGCGTGTAAACGGTCGGCTCCTGCTGCCTTGATGTTCTTCAGTCGGGTCACTGCTACTTGGACCTCATTCTGACTAGGAGGTAAACATTCTATACCATCATCATTGAATGGTTCTGCGGTATTCTCTTCGCCGCCAACATCGGACACTAGCAGTTGGGTAAAATGTTTTTTCCATATCCTCAGCATGCTATCTGGGTCAGTTACCAGATTTCCTTTTTTGTATCTGCAGGAGGATGCGCCTGCCCCAAAAACATCGGTTTGATTTTTAATTCTTTGATAGAATTTCTGAACTTCATTCTGACTCCTGTACATCTCAATTCACTCATACTCACGTATTTTCATTTATTTTTCTTTCTGCGGAGTAGACGTTTCTCCCCTCTCCTTTTCTCCCCATAACTATTCCTTGTCAGGCGCGTTGCTACTGATTGCAAGATTGCTCTGTATTCCGAATTTTTGCCTCAGTAGCATCTCGGCACTCTTGGTCGTATCATTGGTACCCACTTACAAATCTCGAGAGATTTTCCATGGAGTGGGCAATGGATTGCCACTGCGCTGTTATATCATCGAGACAAGGAATGCTTTCATCAAGCAGTTGGGCCAGTCAAGTGGAGTACGCCTTCCGTGCAATATCAGATCGTACTTTACTCGCCAAACACGTGCGAACAGTTTTATGTTGAAATCTGGTGCTACCAACTACTCATGCATTGGGTATATACTGCAGTTGTCAGACCTATAATGTTATATGGTGTTGTGGTCTGGTGGACGGCGCTTCAAAAGTCCACCTACTCCTCAATACTTAACCGCATCCAAAGGATAGCTCACAACCGCACTGAGGACGACACCATCTGATTCACTGAATTTAATGCTACATCTTATGCCTCTGGACATTGTGGCTATACTGCAGCGACCACTGCCGCGAGGTTAAGGGAGCTTTCTCATTGGTCATGTGGCGGCTAGGGACACTGTGTTATCTTTGATACAATATCCGATGTTCCAGGCAGTGTGGATTACAACCTTCCCGCTTTTTGATAAAATAGAACCGATTGGAACTATGATATCCCTGATAACAGAAGTTACATAGACTTCTATACGGATGGTTCCAAACTAAACGACCAGGTGGGCTTTGGGGTCTATACTCTAAAGATCTAGAACTGGTCATATCGAAAAGGTTACCCGACCACTGCAGTGTGTATCAAGCAGAGATCCTTGCAATTAAGGATGTGGTGGATTGGCTAAGATATAATTTCATTACGACGATTGGCATGAATATCTTCTCAGACAGCCAGGCAGCCATCAAGTCCCTGGAGAACGTATTTCTGAACACAAAAACCTCCCTCGACCGTCGCAGATCTCTCAACGAGATGGCTAAACGGTTCAAAATTCACCTCTTCTGGGTGCCGGGCCACAGAGATATACCAGAGAATTGTAAAGCGGATGAGCTAGCGAGACTAGGAATCACCCTACAATTCCATGAATACTGGAATCTGTGGGTATGCCTCTAGTGACATGTAAGCTAACGAATGATAGATGGTGACAAAGAGGGCGCTGTGAGCATTCCAAAACTATGTGACCTAATCTAGACTTGAAGAGGTCTACTGCTTTGCTGTCATTGGCTAGAACAGACGTCTCAGACATTGTGTCCCTCATGACAGGAAAACATGCTGACAGACTGAAGGTTGCCAGCAACGACTTTTGCAGAAGCTGTAAGGACATCGAAGAAGAAGAGACTATAGAACACCTTCTGTGTGTATATCCCGCACTAGCAGTTAGAAGGAGTTCCACTTTAGGTTCTCGTTTCTTTGAGAACCTGTCTGATTTAGCGAATGTGAACATTGGCAAATTATTGGGCGTTTTAAAGTGATCTGGATGGTTCAACGGTAGGAACTAGAAGGCATCTTCCTTCTTCTGTTCCTGTGGTATCACAATGGACGAAAACGTCTAAGTAAGTCTGATGGCAGACTGCCACTTAAACCTAACCTCACCTAACTACCATGTTTTTTTGCCGCGTAGAAATCTATCAGCCTCAACCCATTACAGGACGTTATCTTGTGGAGGCTTAACTTTCCGACTGTTGGACTAAAGATGTCTTCCTTCCCTATCTTCGCATTAAAATCTCCCATAACAATTTTAATATCATGGGCGACACAGCGGTCATATTTTCTCTCTCTAGGCGCTCATAGAAAATATCCTTGGTCTGCTCGTCCTTGTCTTCCGTCGGAGCATGGGCACAAATAAGGTTGATGTTGAAGAATTCGGCTTTAATGCCACCGGAGTAAATCTGGAGACAAGGTGTTTCAGTCTCCGACTAACCAAAAATCCACAGCCAAATTCATGCCTCGTATTATGGCAGCTAAAGTATAGTTTATCGTCGTTTGATGTTGTAGTGACGCCATTCCCAGTCCATCGCACTGCCTGTAAGGCGGTAATATCTGCCTTGTACTTCTCTAATACATCCGCCGGCGCGTATACTGCACCTTCTCTATAGAGAGTGCGAACATTCCAGGTGCATATCCGCAAATCATGTGTTTTTTCGAGATTACTTTTTAGTCTGATTAGCCGATTACTGTCTCAGGTTTTAACCTAACCTAATGCAACAAAACAATTTGTTGAAAATCCACAAAATTTCAATTGTTTTGTCTGTCAAGTCTCTACAAAGCTATTTCCACAATGAATGTCTTCAAATGAATGCTAAAATTCCTTAGGAATTAACTTTCTGACATACAACTTTGGTAGTTGATTTTTTCATAGTTTTTTTTATAACCACCACCGAAGGATGGGGGTATATTCATTTTTTCATTCCATTTGCAACACATCGAAATATCCATTTCCGACCCTATGAAGTATATATATTCTTGATCAGCGTAAAAATCTAAGACGATCTAGACATGTCCGTCCGTCTGTCCGTCTGTCTGTTGAAATCAGACAGCTAAAATTTTGCACAGATTCTTTTTTTGTCCATAAGCAGATTATGCTCGAAGATGGGCTATATCGGACTATATCTTGATATAGCCCCCATATAGACCGATCCGCCGATTTAGGATCTTAGGCCCATAAAAGCTACACATTATTAATCGATTTTGCTGAAATTTGGTATAGAAGGTTGTATTAGGTCCTTCGACATCCTTCGTAATTTGGCCCAGATTGGTCCAGATTTGAATATAGCTGCCATATATACCGATCCTCAGATTTAGGGTTTTAGGCCCATAAAAGCCACATTTATTATCCGATTTTGCTGAAATTTGGGACAGTGAGTTGTGTTAGGGCCTTCGACATCCTTCGTCAATTTGGCCCAGATCGGTCCAGATTTGAATATAGCTGCCATATAGAACCGATCCTCAGATTTAGGGTCTTAGGCCCATTAAAGCCGCATTTATTATCCGATTTTGCTGAAATTTGGGACAGTGAGTTGTCTTATGCCCTTCGACATCTTTCTTCAATTTGGCCCTGATCGGTTCGGATTTGGATATAACTGTCATATAGACCGATCTCTCGATTTAAAGTTTTGGGCCCATAAAAGGCTCATTTATTGTCCCATGTCACCGAAATTTGGGACAGTGAGTTAAGTTAAGCCCCTTGACATACTTCTGCAATATAGCTCAGATCGGTAAAGATTTGGATATAGAACATTGAACATTGACTTGTACTTATTAGTATTTGGTCCAAATCGGAACATATTTCGATATAACTGCTATGGGACATAAGGTATGCATGATGACAGGTAGTTTACATATATACCCGAGGTGGTGGGTATCCAAAGTTCGACCCCGCCGAACTAAACGCCTTTTTACCTGTTTATACTTTATGAAGTCTTAGACAAATATTTCGAGGTGTTACAAAGGGAATGACGAAATTAGTAAACCCCCATCGTATGTTGGAGGGGTATAATTATATGTTTCGGTTAAATAGTGCTTATCAAAACACCCCAAAAAAGCTCTCTTTTTATTCCAATCAAAGATATGGTGTTCAGGTGTTAAATTGATGACTTTTGATGAAATTAGGTGAACACGTTCTACTGTTTAGATGTAACATTAACTAATGAGTTGTTAACTAAGGTGTCATTAACTGTCTTTAAGGAATTTTGTCACATTGGTCGCCATGTCCTCGCACTCAATTGCGCTTTGCGGTTTATTGCTGACGATAAGTTTCCAAAGAGGACAGAGCAAAACAACTGGATTTGCCATAGAAAATTATCAAAAAAATCACCGTGAAATGGTCTATGGAAATTTGCTGAAGCATATATACAAAGAACACAAATTCTGAAGCATACTTTTAGTGCATCAAACATCGATTGGCGATATAAGTCTTAAGGCATTTCTGCAGTTAGATTTACCAAAGGTATATTAACATCGCCTGTTCAAAAGACATTTTGCTACAAAGATTTCTATAATTCAGAAATTGTAGTGGTGTGGCTAATATCCTACAGCCTGAATACCACAAATGCAATAAAAAAAGCTGGAGAAATTCTCAATTATATGCGTCAAACTAGAATCTTGGTGATTGGTGAAATGATTGCGGAAGAGGAATTTTTCAAACTGCAACTCCTCAAAGAGCTTGAATTGCAGAAAATGACAAATGTTTTACTTATCTTTTCCCATCCCCAATCGCAGAGCCTTCAACATTTCACTCTGCAACCTTATCCCGAATATCATTGGTTGAGATGGCAGCACTCTTTGTACTTCAACAAAAACTGGAAGAATTTGCAGAACAAAACCCTTAAGACCTATGTCGATCAGACGCCTTCGCGTGCCTTGGTATATACAGATGCTGAAGGAGCTCTACAAATGAGTGGTTTTGTGGCCAAATTTATTTTACTTTTTGCTGAGCTCTACAATGCCTCGCTAAGTATGTTCTACGCTCTGGAGGTGGGCAATAAGACCATCTACACTCTTATCAATGCCATGGTAAGCGAGAATCTTTTGGACATACCCATTGCACTGGCAGCCTTAGCAGCCCCTACCCAACGCAATGTAACCGACTTCTATGAGTTGAACCAACTTTTTATAATTGTGCCATTGGCCCAGCCTCTGAGTGTACAGCAGATCTATGGAGTTCTATTGAATGGCATATTCTCCATGTCCATTGTTTTGGGCTTTCTGGTATTTTCTATTGCCCACAGCGTGCTTGCCTATGCCCAGCAGCAGCAGCATCTCCGCCGTAATTGTCTCGATGTCGTTTTCAATATCAAAATACTTTCAGGAGTTTTGGGCCTGGCAATATGGGCGAGGCCCAAGCCTAAGCTCAGTTTAAAACTGTTCTTCATTTTATTGGGATATTTTGGCCTCAATATCTCCACATTATTTGGAGCCAATTTTAAGACCCTCATGACTACACCACCCTATGGTAGGCAGATTCGCAACAACGAAGATCTTTTGCATTCTACGGTAAGACTTCTGGCCCTAGCCGGAGATCCCGTTCTGGTTGATCCCAAATTGTTGCCATTAAAGCCCATCTATGCGCTGACCAACAATTTAACGGAAGTGCATGAGACCAGAAAAGTATTGAACATCTCCTACTGTTATGGCGTTACCACTGCCACCTACAACCTATTGGAACGCCAGCAAAAGTACTACTATTCGCGTCCCATATTTTTTGCCCCCGAGGATTTGATATTGTACTCCATGATGCCTTGGGGCTTCCAACTGCAGCATAATTCACCCTACAAAGAGCCCATGAACCGACTCATCCATCAAGTCCATGCTGGGGGTTTGATGCAGGCCTGGCATGATTTCTTATTTTTGGATATGCTTAAGTTGAAGGAGATTCCCAAGAATGATCCAAACTCACAACAAAATTTGAATATTATACGAGTGGAGGATTTGATATGGGTTTGGATGATTGTGGCAGCGGGATGGACAGCAAGTACTTTGGTGTTTTTAGTGGAATTATGCATGTGTAAGAAAACTATTGAAGTTGGAAAATAAAGTGAAAAGTTTCGTGGCTAATAAAGAGAATTTACCGAGAAATACTGGTATAATAATAATTTTATACCTATCACCATAGGTGTAACGACACGTTACCTCTGGGTGCTGGGGTTCAGCTCACCGGAATGGAGTCTTAAAGGTGAGGGGTGTGTGTTCGGGGGCAAGGTCGGAGGGTCGGCTTACGATCGGGCACACCCTAATACACGATTAGGCACTGGGGTTCGACAGCCGGTAGGTGACACGAGGCACACCCCAATAATCGGTTGGGCAATGATGGGTGGCCAGGAGGCACACCCTAATACATGTCACTATTCGGGTAAACCGGTGTTCAAGGCACCAAGATGTGGAAAATCACACCGTTGCGAAGCGAGATATGCGGACAGAGTAAACGGAGGAGGTCACACCCTAGTAAGTACGGAACGATATGGGGTTTGGTGTCAGGGGACACACCCTAATACACGGCACTATTCGGGTAAACTAGGTGACGGCACGAAGAGGCGAGAGAGGGCACTCCGTTGATAAAAGTGGGGTTTCGGGCGCGTTGGCAAGAGATTGGCATGGAGGCACACCCTATTATACTTCACTATTCGCGGGTTGGGGGCTAGGAGGCACACCCTAGTACACGCCACTATTAGGATTAACTAAGTGACGGCACAAAGAGGCGAGAGAGGGCACTCCATTGATGAAATTGGGGTTTCGAGAGCGGTGGCGAGAGAGTGACAAGGAGGCACACGCTATTATATGACACTATACGAGGGTTGGTGGCTAGGAGGCACAACCTAGTACACGGCACTATTAGGGTTAACTAGGTGACAGCACGAAGAGGCAAGAGAGGGCACTCCGTTGATTAAATTGGGGTTTCGAGCGCAGGGGCAAGAGAGTGACAAGGGGGCACACCCTATTATATGATTGGAATGACAAATTGTCCGCTGAAATATCGGGATGAGAGAAAACATTACTTCCGGTGTTTTGGAGCGGAACATCTACAGTGGGAATGCAAGAGACCCGATAAAAAAGGAAAGCATTGCATTAAATGCGACAAGAATGGGCACAAGATAAAGGAGTGCACTAACCTTTTGAAATGCTGTATATGATCGCACAGCAGGAAAGGACAGACGGATCTCCTACCTGGCTCAGGAAGATGTAAAGAAGGCACACAACAGGCATGCTAAGAATATTACAGGACAACGTATACAGGAGTAAGGTCGCACATGATCTCCTATCGCAAATAGTCGCAGAAGGAAGAAATCAAGGGTCCTGGCTTGAGGATCCCACGAAGGCAGCAGTCATTTGGATTCCAGACCGCAATGGCATTTCACCTATAAACAGTGGAAATGGATTAAATTATTTACCGTTTTTTAGCAGCTTGTTCACCCCTAGTGACGCCATGGACGCCATCGAAGAGAAAATTGATGAGATCGAAAGCAAAATGAGAAACTTAGACGATCATTACATTGTAGCTGGCGATTTCAACTCTCCAGCAATAGAATGGAGCATGTCAACGACGAACTCAAGATTAAGACGAGTTCTAGACATGGCCGCAAGAACTGATTTGCTAGTTGTAAACAAAGGCAACCTGCCAACCTTTAGGCAACCCAATTGCGATGGCACTATACCAGAGATTATCCTTGTGTTCGAGGTATTCATCGGGAATATAACAGAGTGGAGAGTACTAGTAACTTATACAGCAAGCGACCACTAGTATATTTTATTCTCCTTTAATACTGGAAGAGACACAGCTAATGAGAGAAAGAGTACAAGTACACAAAAGTGGAAGTGGTAAGTGAACAAGCTCGAAAACTCGTAACTCCTAACGGAAATTAACTGGAAAGCCCAGCGGTCAGAACATGTACCGCTGTTCTGCCGACTTTGGGGCGAGTGATGGGCATCATAGAGAGCGGATGTAAAAAGACAATACCAAGACTCAAACGGCCGAGGGAAAATAGAACCGCAGAACAATGGTCGAATCCCGCTTTAGCTTAGCAACGAAGCAACAGCATTAAACTAAGACGCATATATACGATAGCTTGCCGCAGAAGCAGGGCTGAGGCTGAACATGCTCTATGCAAGGAGCCAAAAAAAGTCACTCGCTGCTGTAATAGAAACGAGCAAGAAATAACCGTGGGAATATAGTCCATACAATCTTCTGCGTCACGACCGTAGGAAAGATGAAGTTTATAAAGAGCCTACTGACAACATATATATTTTTACGATAGGGGAGCTAAGAGACGCACCATCCAAAACAGAAAACCCGGTCCCGCAGAGGTCATTAGGCAGATGATGCCTGATGACCTCTGCGGTGCCTATTTGAGGGTGTTTTTGCAGAGGAATGGAAGAGTCAGACCACTCCGTATGGAATGTCCACGACCAGAGCTCTCAGAGATGTGGTGGAGATAATAAAGGCGGCTAGGCAAAGGAACCACTTCTCTATGCCAATTGTCTTCTTGGTCTCACTGAATGTAAAAACAGGTACAGTCTGGCAGAAATGCCATCATCACTGTAAGAGTCACGGAAGGTGCAGAGCGCAAACTACAACAGGTGATGCAAAGGACAAAAGGCTTGCTGGACTTCCACGGCTTGCAACTTGCGATGCAGAAGAATATACTCCTAACGAGAAAAATATCCCAGAGGAAGTGGATATGCGCAAAGACGTCATACTGGTGAAGACCAAGAGATCAGTTAAATAGCAGAGCAAATCCGGCACACGAGGATATCGGTGCAACTCAGTCGACTAATGGCAAACACATGTGGGCCTGTCACGGGCACAATCAGCCGCAGGCGCAGACTCTTAATGAAGACATGCAATATCATTATCCTCTAAGGGAGCGAAATATGGGGTCAGACACTACAGACAAAAAGTCGAGCGAAATCCCTGGTCTCAGTACAGATGACGATGGCTCTTAGGGTCGTATATATCGTACCGAACAGTGACGAAGCCGCAGCCCTTGTGATAGCCGAAAAAGTTCTGATAAACCTACAGGCCATGGAGCGAGCTAGGCTCTACACCGCGAAGTGCAACACCCAGAGAGGTTAGGGTGAGATCATTCGTGAGAATATTATCGAGAGATGACATGAAAGGTGGACGACTGAGAATCGGGCCAAGTAGGCGCCACGATTTATATTCGATGTAAAATGTGGAGAGATAGGAAGCATGGTGACGCCAACTATTATGTTACTCAGATGTTGAGAAGCCATGGTACTTCCGGAAATACCTACATAGAATGACCAATTGCTCTCCTATCAATTGCATTTATGAGGAGCTAGAGGTAGCAGATGATGTGGAGCACATATTCTTCCACTGCGAGCGCTGGGCCGATAGTCGCAAGGAACTGCAAACAGCGGTTGGCGAAGTTTCGCCTGGGACAATAGTCCAGAGGATACTGGAAGACAAGAAGAACTGGGAAGCGGTGATGAAATTCGCAGAACAAGTACTGCAAAGGAAGAATATGGACCCGGACGGACGCAGCGGCGTAGAGTATGAATGCAGGGGTCTGGACGCATGCACAACGAAAATGATATGGATAATTAACAAATATGGGCTCCCCTTCGAAGTAATGAGAAAGCGGTTCCGAGATGGAATTAATCCGCAGGGATTACACATGTTGGACTTTTAGCCGAAAGAAGTATTCGTCACATACGTAAAGAATTTTCCCATCCTGACCCGAAAAACAATTAAAAAAATGGTCTGGTGGACGACACTTTAAATAATCCACCTAATGTTCATTAATCAGCCTATTCATAAAATGACCTTGTCTGAGCACAACAGCCGCACCGACGATCTGATCTGCTCAATTTCCTGCACCAAAACTATGAGGTTAAGAGAGCTTATCCTTGATACAACGCCTGATATTCCAGACAGAGTAAATTAAACAATGTCTGAGCCTCGTTTCATTGAAAGGATTGTATCCCCACCAGCATAAACCGATCTTTAACAGGTCGAAGCAAAGAATCTGGGTGTAATTCTTGACGCGAGATTGAACTATAAAAGAAACGTTGAGAAAAATTTCATAAGTACGCTAAGTGTGCTCTACTACAGTTGTAACTGTAAAGGGTGATTTTTTTGTGTTTTTGGCAACACTGGTTTAAACAGCTCACGCACATTTCGTGCTTTGTTTCACTTTGAAACATCTTCAATTTGGTCTATAATTTAACCATGAATCGTCTAACAAATGAACAATGCTTGCAAATGATTGAATTTTATTATCAAAATGCGTGCCCTGTTAAGAAAGCTCATCGCGCACTTCTTCCATTCAGCGACGAAGTTCATTTTTGGCTTAATGGTGAAGTGAAGATCAGCCAGAACCATTGCAAGAGCTACCAATGCATCCAGAAAAAGTCACAGTTTGGTGCGGTTTATGGGCTGGTTGCATCATTGGACCGTACTTCTTCAAAGATTATGCGAATCGTAAGGTAACTATGAATAGTGAGCGCTATTGTGAGATGATATCCAAATTTTTTTTGCCCAAAATACAAGAGCTTGACTTGCATGACATGTGGTTTCAACAAGACGCTGCTACATGCCACATAGCACGGACTTATTGAGAGGCGAGTTCGATGAACATTTTACTTCACGTTCGGTTGTATGTTGAAGGTCATGGGAGAAGCCGTTGTACAATATCGGATAAGAATTGCGGTCCCTAGAGGCTTAAGAAGTCAAGATCACAGATCGGTTTATATGGCAGCTATATCAGGCTATGGACCGATTTGAACCATACTTGGCACAGTTATTGGAAGTAATAACAAACAAGTTAATACAAAAATTCAGCCAAATCGGATGAGAATTGCGCCCTCTATTGGCTCCAGAAGTCATGATCCAAGTTCGGTTTATATGGTAGGACCGATATCAACCATTTTTAGCGCAGTTTTTGGAAATCATAACAGAACACCTCGTGCAAAATTTCAACCAAATCGGATAAGAATTGTGCCCTCTAGTGGCTCAAAAAGTCAAGATCCAAGATAGGTTTATATGGCGGCTATGTCAGGTTATGGACTGATTTTGACCATACTTAGCACAGTAGTTGGAAGTCACAACAAAACACGTCATGTAAAATTTCAGCCAAATCGGATCTAGAAGTTCAAGAATTCAAGAGCCCAGATAGGTTTATATGACAGCTATATCAGGATATGAATCGATTTCAACCATACTTAGCACAGATATTTAAAATCATAACAGAACACCTCATGCAAAATTTCAGCCGAATCGAATAAGAATTGCTCCCTCTAAAGGCTCAAGAAGTCAAGATTCGGTTTATCGGTTTATATGGCAGCTTTGTCAGGTTATGTACCGACTTGCGCCATACTTAGCACAGTAATTGTAAGTCCTAACAAAACACTTTATGCTAAATTTCTGCCACATCGGATGAGAATTTGGCCCTCAAGCGGCTCAAGAATCAAGATCCAGGATCGGTTTATATGGCAGCTATACCAGGTTATGAATCGATTTGAACCATACTTAGCATAGTTGTTGGAAGTGATACCAAAACACCACGTGCAAAATGTCAGCCAAATCGGATAAGATTTGCGCCCTTTAAAAGCTGAAGAAGTCAAGACCCAAGATCGGTTTGTATGGGAGCTATATCAGGTTATGCACCGATTTAAACCATACTTAGCACATTTGTTGGAAGTGATACCAAAACACTACGTGTAAAATTTTCGGAAGAGATTTGCGCCCTCTAGAGGCTCAAGAAGTCAAAACCCAAGATCGGTTTATATGGCAGTAATATCAAGAAATGAACCAATTGGACCATTTACAATCTCAACCGACCTACCCTAATAAAAAGTATTTGTGCAAAATTTCAAGCGCCTAGCTTACCCCTTCGAAAGTTAGCATGCTTTCGACAGGCAGACGGACGGACATGGCTAGATCGATTTATAATGACATGACGATCAAGAATACTTACTTTATGGGGTCTCAGACGCATATTTCGAGGTGTTACAAACAGAATGACGAAATTAGTATACCCCCCATACTATGGTGGAGGGTATAAAAATAGAACTCATGTGTAAATGTGTGTTTCAGTGGATATTTATAATCACCACTGAATGTTCACTTTCCATAACCTTTTTTCTTTAAATTTAGATACAAAAGGCCATGCCATTAACAAAAAAATGCGAGCGAGCTCAGCCACATCTCGAAATGTTTGCCAATAGATGGATCAGGTAGCTTCCATACAGTAATATTCCACACCTCTTCCAACAAAATTTCTAAAAAATGCCTAAAGTAATAAAAATAAGTATCAGGCAACCATAAAAAGTAGCATACACATGTTTGTTTTCAGCAGACTTGTGTACTCAAAGAGCAGATTTTGTTAGTTGAAATAGCAGTAAGAAATGTTTGCTACTACAGCAGCCCTATGTTTGCTAAAACAGCAGTAATGTCTGCTTTCCCATTTTCAGCAGACAAAATTTCCTGTTTTAGCAAACATTTTTTGCGAAATTTGAGTGTAAATACCATTTCGCCGATAGTGAGGCGGTAAAACCCCCGTTTGGAGGCATCTCAGTCCCTAACCCCAAAAAAAAGTCGTAATCGTGTTCTTGGGCTTATTTTAGGGGGTGTGCAAAAAATTTTATTTTTCCCCATTTTCGCCGTCATCTGCTCTTTAGCCCCATTGTGTTGCTGACTAGTATCATTTTTGCTTTCACTCATGGTAGATTCCTTTTTTGAAAAAAAAAAAAAAATGTGCCCACCACATTCGTTTGGTGGCACAAGAATGATTTTGCGATTTGTTGGTGGTAGACATCTTGCGATGCGATTGCTGTTCCTTTAGTTCCTTCATTTGCATTTTGATCATTTTGGGATGTGTTCCTTCTTTTTTGGTTCGTTGTCTAAATTGCACTGCGTTACTCGTCGTCATCTAAGTATTTGCGGGGCATTTGTGGACTTGTTTAAATATTTCACAGTCTATGAGAAATAATAAGTTTTGCGACATATGCTCATTTTCATTAAAAATCCAGAATACAAAAAATGATGTACACCACACATAATATGGCCGTTAAATGTAGCATAACGCTCGAAATAATTTACCAAATTGAGAAAACGCGAGTGTTGTCTGTCGCCGCCAATGCGGCAGTTGCAACAACTCCCTTGTTTGGGCGCAAAGTTTATTTTTGGAAAATTTTCATTTCACTGGCTTTTACAATTGGGCAAAATTGGGTAAAAAATTGGAATTGGGTGTTGCAGGTTCTGAGTAATGTTAATACCAATTAAAAAATGCGCTTGTTATGGATTTAAGACCCTAAATAGGCAGATCGGTCTATATGGCAGCTATATGTTAATATGGCCCGATATTAACCAAATTCCAGCGAAATCGGGTAATAAATGCGCCTGTTACGGTCTTTAGACCCTTAATCGGCATATCGGTATATATGGAAGCATGGTCCGATATACACCATATTCGAGTCGGAGCCCCTAGCACAACTCACTGTTTCAAATTGCAGCAAAATCGGACAAAAAATGCGGCACTAATGGTCCTCCTGATAGTGGGGGGATTTGACGTGGTTCTAATCCAGAAACCATGGGTGTGTGGAGTAATGGTTCGTGGACTAGAGAATTCCGGGATTTAAACTATTCAAGGGTACGAAGAATGGGAGACACAGAGCCATATATTCTTGCAAACAGTAGTCTAAATGGTTTTCTTCTTCCGTCGCAAAACACTGAAGATTTAGTAGTAGCCAGTCTTGAAATAAACAAGTCTCATTACTAGCTGGCTTCCCTATATATGGCACACGATTCAGAGATGCCGCCTTCAAACCTTAAGTCGCTGGTTGAATCCGCTTCTAAAGAGTACGAACCTGATAACCACCTTCAGGACTAAGCGTCCGCTGAGGACGCCCTATCCCCAAAACATTCGTAAACCAGACATATTAACTGACCATAGCAATATGGGACTCAATATGGGACTGGCCTACAAATATTGGGTTAAATAACTATGGGGAATACCCTACACAAAACCCCTCTAAGCGGACATACAGGCCAATCGGGCCAATATGGGACTCAAATAAAAGGTATTTGGGTGTAGAATACGGTTTCCTGTGATAAGTACCTGGCCGATAGCTCCATCCACGTGTATGGATGTAGATTGCTAATTTGGAATGCAAATTTTGGTTCAAGTGTTTAAAGTGGGTCGCATAACTAACGCGCGGACATATTGACCGAAAATGACAATAAGGAATTCAAATGAAAGGTACATAGTTCGAACTTGGGCTGAAAATTTGGGAACAATTGTTTTTTGGGCAACCCCCGATATTGGTAAGACTGGTCATAACAATGTCAGAACTTTGACGTCTCGTTGGACCCAAAACGAGAGACGGACTTCTTTAAGGATTGTTGTTGTTGTTGTAACAGTGTGTTGTATTGTTCTATCTTTCGTCTGCTTGGTTCTGTTGAATATCCATATCCAGTAACTCTGCGACTAAGGTGGGGTGCTTTCAGAGAGATCTGGGTCTGAGTCGAGTGTATCTGGTTGGGCATAAAACCTCCGTCATGTGGCTTCAGGTTACAATTGGGACACACATGCTGCACCAGTACAACTCTGATTTATCGGGGGAGATAATATTCTTCAAGTGCAATGGATGGCGGCCGTTCTCCAAGCACAACATTCCCCCAGTAGCTATTCACTGCTACCGTGTCTGCATCAATGTTGTCCGGACCCGCTTGTTATGCCGCGTGATCTGAGGTTCTCTCTTTTGCGCTGAACCTCTCGCTCTCTGTGGATACCTGTCCACAAGATGATGATTTGTATGGTCCCTGCTTCAACAGCCCAGAAGTTTTATCTTTGCACGAATAGGAACTTTGTCTCATGATAGAGGTGGTCCACGTAAGAACTAATGAGACAGTCCGAGTTTTGTACGTTGCTATATGTGGAGGTAGCGATCTTCGTCAAGCTCTTATAGGCGACAATAACTCGCATCTTCATATTGAGCATCAAAGCCACACTGTAATTATGCAAGAGCCGGTGGCGCTCGGCCTCTCACTAAGACTCTCCGCTCCATTCCAAAGGTTGTCCGCGACTGCAGGTACAGGTACTTCGTATGGAGTATTCCACTATACGCAACCTGTGGACTCGCTCGGCAGCTCTCAGCCGATCTTTCATTATAACAAGGAACATCACACTGATCAGACTGAAAGTTCTAGACTGTGTGGTTAGTGCACCTTCTTCTCCAGTGCCAGGGGATGAGGAGACGTTTGGACACTAGCTTTGTCCATCGCTGGGTAAACAGGGACAAAAGTTTTGCTTCTGGAGAAGGCATGTACTCTCCGACCTGAATGATCTTGCGAACGTACCTCTAGATTTTATTAAATACGTTGACAAATCGGAATGGTTCTGTCACGGGGGGACACGATTAAATCCTATACACGATCTCATCATTATGATTGACTTGAATCTTGAACCGGATAGCACACATTGATTCGAGAAAAGTGTGCTCCTGTTCCTTAAAGGAATGTTCATGGACAAATTTGGATTTGTACCTTTTCTTTATATTCTTATCTACACTTCTCTCCGAGTGAACTCACCTTTAAGGCCAAAACGAAATGAGCGCGTTGAGCTTTGTTTTTTGAGCGTTGTGTTGAATAATGGAACTCTGCAAACAAATACCACAAATGCAACACGCAAAAGATAAAGAATTTTCAACATGCTGTGTGGCATGTGGCACCGTCTTGTTGACACCACATGTCATGCAAGCCAAGCTCTTGCATTTTGGGCAAAAAAAAGGTGAATCTCATCTCACGGTAGCGCTCACCATTCACTGTTACGTTACGATTCGCATCATCTTTGAAGAAGTACGGTCCAATGATGCCACCAACCTATAATCCGCTCAAACCGTGACTAAAAAATCGACAATTCTGCTTATTTATGTACCCATTGAGCCAAAAATGAGCTTCGTCCATAAAATGGAAGAAGCGTCAATGTATTTAAATGCTAACGAAATGGGCACCAATCAACTCTGTTTCAATAATGGTTTATGGGTTTTTGTTTGACTTTGTTTGTGTTCTGGCAAAGAGTAGAGTACGTCGGATTTCGCAATAATTTAATAGGCTTTTTCGCTGATCCAGAATCAGCGAGCTGAATCTGGAAAATAACATCGTAGTCAACGAACACAAGCGGAATTTGTGGCTAGAGCACTTGGAGCAATGTAACATAGGCACCGGTTTAGGCAAGTTTTGGTCTACTGTTAAGTCACTCTCGGTCACCGGTAGACAGGACAACAGAACCAATTCTGCGAACGCAACCGCGTCTGATCCAAAAAGGTGCGCCAAGTTGGCAATTTATTGTGCATCCCGAGAGCGGCAGGGCTAGGAGAAGAGCCACTCGTCGTTTCCGTGGTCTCCGAGCCGCACAACAGCCATCACAAGTAACGAATGTCATCCGTGCGGCCAAGTCATCCAAGGCGTTGGACCCTGACAGAATCTCTACACTGATGCTGAAGAATCTGGATCAACCTGTAGTTGAATACCTTACTACTGTCCACAACCTGTCTTTGAACACTCTTATAGTACCCGATGTCAGGAAAATTGGTAGAGTGATCCCGCTACTGAAGCCTGGAAAGGATCCGAGTAAGGGAAAGTCGTACAGACCGATCAACCTACTCTCAGCAGTATCAAAGACACTTGAGGGTCTACTCCGCCCGAGCCTCGTTGGAGAATTTCCATTCGCCTAGCATCAGCATGGATTTCAAAGACTGCATAGCACAACAACTGTTCTGCATGCCATCACCGCACACATTTGCCGTGGCTTCCATCAGCTCAGGACATGTGATAGCACAGTCCTCGTGGCACTGGGCCTATCGAAGACATTCTACACACGGTCAGCCACCAAAACTCTTTGAGGATATCGCCAATACGTCCCTCCAGTCAGACCTGAAACGTTGGGTCGCGAATTATCTGCGTGCTCTGCAGTCATTTGTAGAATTTAGGCAAAATAAATCGAAACACCGTAGAGGGAAACAGGGAGTTCTCCAAGGCGGTGTGATATCTCAGGCACTGTTTAACTACTTCCTAATCTCCATTCCACCCCCTCCAGACCGCAGAGAGATCTCATCATATGCGGACGATTGTACGATCATGGTATTTGGCCCCCCACGCATTGATGACATCTGCGATAGGTTAAACATCTACCTCAATGAACCTGCCTCTTATTTTGCTGCAAAAATTTGAAGATATCTGCCACCAAATCTTCATCCACATTGTTCACTACATACACGTATGAGAGACAATTCCGACCATCAAGTGTCCCAAAATACTTGGTGTCACATTTGACAGCTCTTACACATTCTACTCATATACCGCAGCAATTTGCGATAAAGTCAAAAGTAGAAATTAGGTCCTCAAGTCACTTGCCGCCAGCACTTGGGGTTCTGATAAAGAAACCTTGTTTACCACGTACAAAGCAATTGGCCGGTCCGCGGTAAGATATGCAGCGCCAGTGAGGTCCCGTCAGCTCGGTAACACGCATTGGAATAATATCTGTCAGAATGGCGCCCGTCTGACGTGAACAACTTCCATCAGTAGACATCAGCGAAGGCATAACTATATGCTGTCTAAGCAATACCTTCTCGGCTGTTTTCGCAGAGACCATCCAAATCATCATCTTGTGGATAGGTATTCACCGCCCAGAAACCTTAAGGTAGATCTTCATGACCTAGAGCGTGAGGTCCATCGCTACAACAGAGAACCTTTAGATCAAGTGGCGTATCAAGCGGGCCTAGACAACATTCATGCAGACACGGTAACAGATGCGGTGAATAGCTACCGGTTGAATGTGGTCCTTGGAAAACGACCGCCTCCCATTGCATCTGAAGAAATTGAACTCCCCCGGCAAACCATAGTAGTTCTATAGCGGAATTCAGTAAAGTATTTTAACGAAAATCGTTTAGTTAAAAAGCGATAACAGAAAAGGTAACGAATTTGGTATTCAGTAGCCACATTAAACGAATAATCGGCATCGTTAAAATCAGCTGCTTCCGATAACGAAGAACTCCATTAACTAAATGAGGGACAATTATTTTGTGTTTACTTTAACGAAATAAATGAAGATATATATTTACGATGGCTTAAAGTATTTTTCTCTTGTTTTTTCTTAAAACTTCGGATATATGTGTGTACAATCAATTAATTTGGCAGTGTGTGTTTATTAATATGAAAAAATTTCCCAAAAAAAAATAGATAACGATTTCTGTTAACGAGGAATTGGAGAATAGCATAATCGTTAGTCCAAACAATTTTTTTGTCGGCATATTTAACTAAACCCTGTTCGTTTTAAGTTACAGTATTGCGGTACTCGCTCAATTACAATCCGGCAGATGCATCCTCCTCAAATCCAACAGAGCAAGGATTGATGCCAACGTGCAGGATGTATGTCCCGATTGTGACCAGGGACCACACGTCATCTGTTTCCATGCCCAGCCAGACCCACTCGTCTGAGACCCAGATCCCTGTGGACGCACCCCATCTTAGTCGTAGACTTCCTGTATCTGGACGTTCAACAGAATCAAGCAGACGAAAGATAGAACACAACACACTGATACAATAACAACGGGGATAGCATTTTTCTCCATAAAAATTAACCGAGAAAATCGGCCTAATGTGTAAATAAAACACCCCTATTATGATAAAATTTTATGGTGATTTCGATTGTGAAAAAAAGTGCAGCATTTTTTCGACATGTTGCACTGAGATCGAAATTTTGTGTTCGATTCTCCAAAAAAGTGTAACCCCACCACCGGGTAAATGTTCGTTTGTAATGGTGTTGCCCACTGAAATTGAAAAAATGCTGCATTTTCTACACCGTGGCTAGGCTAGGATGGAGAATGCCGCACTTTAAATCAGCTGCTATCATCTCATGTGCATGCCACCGTTCAAGCAAATTTTGGTTGAAAAGAAGAAGAAGAAAACAATTTGTAGAATGTTTGGCAAAATATTAAAAAGAAATACATAAAAAAAGGAAAAAGTAATCGCGTTTTATTTAGCTAACGGCATATTAGATGCATTGCTACATTTTACAGCATTATTTGGTTGAAATTACAATATACGGGCATATTAACATGTTCGATTGAAAATGTAAAAAGTGTAAAACTATGAGAGGGATAAGGCAGCATTCCCAAAATGTTGTCCCGTATAAGTGCAACATTAGTGTAACATTTTTTTCAGAATCGAAATCACCATTAATAAAAGAATTATGTTATCAGTGACTTTTTGTAGTTTCTCAAAAAAGTAATCGTAAAAAACATGGGTATTTCCCAGATATATTCATTTACAGGTAGTGGCAGCTGCCCAACAATGTATGTATGTATGTATGTGTTTATTTGAGGCTTATTCTTTTTCGATTACATTTGAATACATTTATCGATAACTTAACATATATTTAGAACTATTATTGTCTCGTTCTAACACACGATGAGTACAGGTACTTGGCTACATGCTTAACAATGTGAAGAGTATATGAATGGAATACAAAACAAAATGTCAAAAATAAAAAAAGGCTTGCTCACGGCCTTTACTATTGCTAACAGAGCTTAAGAGAGTCTGTTAAAAAAAAATAAATACTTAGAACTAAATAACATATAAATCGAGATAACAATTTCTGTTAACGGCAATAACAAACAGAGGGTAATGGATGAACCAATTAATGAATGAATGTCAAAATGTAAATATCACAGATTTGTAGATGTATTGGTATAAACTAACGAACGTTCATACTATAGAAGGCAGAATGCTAACATGTTTTGATTTCTTATTTCTTTTGTTAACTTGATTTGTGCTATGCACGTTGTTATTTTTTTTTTGGAAAGCAATAGTATTGCTTGTTAAAAAAAGTGTTAATATTAAAAAAAATAAATAAATAAATTGGTAAAATTTTATACAAAACAAAAAAAGGATAAAGTGTATAAGTGTATATCATCCTCTATGTGATCCAGGTGTGGATTTTTTGTAAAATTCTGGTGTACTGTGACGGGCTGATTCGTTGTCATCAACTTGGGTAATTATGGCAACAGGAGAAAGATAGGCTGAATCAGCCCATGATGAAGTTTCTTGCAATTCATATATTTCTTTTACTAGGTCATTTTCGTGGGTGGCCAGGCGTCCGACAAATAATTTCTGGAGCTTGAGCGCGTATGTGCATAAAGGTTCAATGCCGGATATATCATAAATGTAAGTATTAGAGTATTTTTTGGTGCGACTTTGGTAATGTCTGTTTACACATTTCCTTAGAATTCTACGTTCGTAAATTTCCAATTCTTTGGCTACTGTCGGGGAGATAGTGAACCATATTGGAAAACCGTAAGTCAACACGGGTCTGATAGCAACCTTATAAAGCAATAATTTCGTAGCCTGAGGTAAATGCTTGCTATTCAATATATAAGAAAATGAACCTAATATCTTTTTCGTTTTTTGTAATGTTGCTCGAGCGTGGGAATTAAACTTCAACATCTTGTCGAATGTGATGCCGAGGTACTTGACGCTTTGTTCTATCGGAATATTGACTCCATCCAATGTAAGTTCCAATGTCTTGCTTTGAGGTACAACAAATTTCGGGCATTTACCAGATGGATTCCTGATGCAGATGGCCCGGGATTTGGCTGCGTTAATCTTTATGCCCCATGTTTTGTAATAATCATTTATGACGCTGAGGTGTCGTGCAGCTTTAGCCAGGGCAATTTCTGGAGAAACATCATGGGCATAAATAAGGCAATCATCTGCGTATAGAATGGCCTGGGAGTATTGTGTTGTATGTGGAAAGTCGGAAAGGAAGATATTGAAGAGATGGGGCGCAAGGACGCTTCCTTGAGGCACCCCACTGTTGACGAAGCCAAAGGATGATGCTGTGCCCCGAATATCGACACAAAATCTACGGTTGGCGAAGAAATTTGACATCAATTTAATCAGGTAAGGGTCCATATCTACATCGATTAATTTATACAGTATTCCGAGGTGGCAAACGGAATCAAATGCCTTCTCGATGTCCAGGGATATTGCAACTGTACAAGTTTGATTCCGCAGATTTACAATAATGTCATTTTGGAATTTTAAGAGTGCATGTTGCGTGGAGTGCCCTCTCTTAAAACCAAACTGATAATTCGTAACGGGTTCAATGATAAATCCATTTTCAATTTTGTCTTTCAGAACATGTTCAAATATTTTTCCAATGTTTGACAACAATGAGATCGGACGAAAATCAGACGGGGTTTTTGCATCGGCTTTCTTTTTTATTGGGATAATTTTTGCAACTTTCCACTCAGATGGAAAGTACCCGTTGTTGATGCAGTGGTTGAATATAAAGGTGAGTAATTTCAAGGCAGAATTGGGAAACCTTTTTATTAAAAAATTGGATATACCATCCAGACCGCTAGATTTTTTGTTGTTTATAGATTCAATAATGGCCTTGATTTTTGCAGGGTTGGTAAAATGAAGATCGTCATGGTTATGAAGGGCGTTGAGATCGAGATCAAAGTTGAAGATATGGCGTGGAATGACATCGACACAGTTTGATACTTTTGGTAGTAAGTCATCAACAGGATTTGTAGGCAAACGTTGGCAGAATGTATCAGAGTAAAACTCTTGGAATTGTTGGGCGATGTCTAAGCTATTGGTAATGGTGTTATTGTTGCGGACTAGTTGTTGGCAAAAAGGCGCCTTAGTTTTACCAGTAATTTGATAAATTTTTCTAAATGCGGAAGGACCAGGTTTAATATCTTGTAACTTCTTATTAAACCTTTGAGCCTCTTCAATGTTGACAGACTCCTTAATAATAATTTTCAGCAGTTGTATCTGTTTTGATAAAACGTTGTACTCACTGTTTGTTCTGTTTCCAATTCGATGGAAGATCTTTTTTAGCTCCTTTTGCCACAAATGTTTAATTTTGTAAAGCTTCTTGGTTTTTTCCGAGAGAGGGAACTTTTCGCCATTGACTGAGATCTGTTTACTATGAGAATTGTGGATTGTTGTAAATGATGTATTAAAATTGTTTATCAAATCATCTATTTCATAATTTTCTAGGTTTGATGGCGAAGATGGCAGTAGTCGGCATGAAGCATCGTTGATATCCTGGATGAACTCGGCCCAGTTCGTGTCTTTATAAGATGTATAGGTGCGTGGAATTCTCATTAGCAATTCCGGGTGATCTACACGAAGAGACAGTTTGATGGGGAAGTGGTCCGAGAAGGACGGCAAGGTTGATATTTCGAAATTTGGGACATTTCGATTTAAAAGATGTGGGCTAACGAGGAAATGGTCTAAATATGATAGACCATTCGGATATGATGGGGATGAGTCACAGATTCGGACAACATCTAGACTGTTATCCTCAAGCCAATTGCGCAATATTTTACCGTTTGAGTTTTCAAGGTGGTCACCCCAAACTGGGCTCTTTGAGTTTAAATCTCCACCAAGAATGAATCCATCGAAGCTCTTACAAAGTTGGATTAATTTGGAAAGGTCTGCCTCCAACTTTTGCGCCGGATAATTACATTGGACGTAGAGAGATCCAATTAAAAATTTGTTGTTGTTTGAAAACTCTATCTGGACAAGGGAAACATGTATGCCAACATCATTTAAAAAGACTCGATCGTACCCAATCTGGTTCCTGATGACAACGGCGACTCCAAGAGGTGAGTTGTCACATATAAAGTTATATCGATCCAATTTAATCTTCTTATTTCTTTTTAGGTGGCATTCCTGTATGAAGCCGATATCAATTCTGTTGAGGTGCAGTGTGTCCTTAAGATCTATTTGACGACTGATGTCCGTGAGGGATCTTACGTTGAAGGTTAGAAATCTCAAGAACCTATGGTCCATAACTAACTCTTATTTTATTTAGGAGGCGCAAAAACTCTGCTTTGGCCTCGACCTTGGTCATGTTCGCATACTCAGAGAGAAATATATTCACCTCCTGTTCCAGTGTCAACTCTTCGGGCTCCAAAAAAAGGGAAGCCAGTTTCAAAAACTGGTCTATTGCTGGCGGCTTTTGTTGCTGTGCTCCAGGTTGCGCTGAATGCTGGTGAAAAAGGTTCGAGAAAGTCTGCCCTGGGGTTATTGCGGACATACCGACAGCTCTGTTAACATTGGCCTTTGCGAGAGATCTCTCCTCGATGGCCTTTGAAATCCTTTGCCTACGAGCAACAGCATATTTCTTAAATGTTGGACATCCACGCCAGTTTGCCGGATGACCTGCCTCACTACAATTATTACAATAGGGTTCTGAAGAATCCTCTTTTCTCCTTTGACACTCGCCTGGGCCATGATTCTGGTCACATTTAACGCATTTGTACGCAGAATTGCAGTTCCGCGAAACGTGACCCCACCGTTGACACCTATGGCACTGAATTTCCGAGTCCTTCTTCTTCGGCCTCTCCCATGTAATAATTTGGTTTTGTAGCCCTTTGATATTAGCAATATCAGAGAGTGCTTTTCCTGGCAGTAATGAAACTAAGAAAAGACCAGTGTTAGTATTTCTTTGTGTTCTAAACCTCGACACACTTGCCACCGTATCTGGGACAATTTCATCTAATTCAGCCTTTATCTCTTCAATTCCAGTGTCTGCAATGAGACCTCTCAGTACAAATGATGGTTGTTTAAGTTCTTTCGGTGTAAATGAATATGAATGAACTCCCTTTTCACGCAATATCGCCATCATTGAGGAGTGGACGGAAGAATCAGCAAAAAAAATCTTACTTTTATTTTTATTGATATTCTTTACCTTAAAAGAAAATGTCGGAATTGTTTTCCTTAAGGAGTCGACGAGAGTTTTAATATTTACATTAAAAAGGAAGATAGGTGGACACCATTTTGGCTTTTGTCCGCTGTTGTTGTCATTGTTGTTATTATTGCCCTTATCGGCTTGGGCGGGTTGAGTTGCAGTAGTAGAGGCGGCAGAAAAATCAACTTGGGTAAGAACCCCAAGAATGCCAAATGGGTTATCATCAGTTTGTTTATGTTTCTTAAGCCTCTCACTAAGATCCGGAATGTCTACATCATTTAAACCCAGGGCGGATTCATGACGGTGTCTTTTGTTGTTGTTTATTTGTGCACTCTCTTTATTGTTGGATTCGGCCATCAAATTTCTCTGGGAAGTTGATGCTTCTACCTCAGCGACATCGAAGTCCATGTCAGGTGGACTGAAGCCAGGCATCTTTATGCAAAAATTGCAGCTTAGATGCCTGTTTCAAAGTCAAAATTATAAGAATTCTATGAATTGCAATTATTTCTTTTTTTCCGCGATAAAAAAAACACTTCTAGTTGAGCTCAGTGTTGCCAGCCGTCCAGCTGCCCAACAACAAAATATTGAGTGCACTATCTGTCAAAATCAGTGTTTAGTGCAACTCTGATTTTGTATATGTTACTAGTTCGCGCCATTTTTCGTTGTTAGTGTGTGTATTATGATTCTCAACTATAATACACACACAAACCAAAACTCGTTGACAGATAATGCCCTTTGAGAGAAAATTTTACTCAGCTTTTTACGGTACACTACCTGGTAATTATGTCATGGGTATTTCACTTTGAATCAGGGACTTAATATCCACCTTTACCTTTATTATGCAATCATTTACTTCTCTTATTATACACATATTTTTATTTGATACTGCCATCCCTAACACAAGTTGGTAACCTACTTGCAGCAAAGATATGTTTGGCAACACTTCTTTATGTTATTGGACAACAGCTGATTTATGTTTACTTTGTTTTTTTATTAAGGAAAGCGTTTTGTTTGGACTCTGGAGGATTTATTCTGGGAGAAAATAGTTATTAAACTTCCATCCTTACTATTTAGCCGTCAAAAAAAAATTAAAAAGAATTCGTCGGCTAGAATCCAGGCCAATTGTCAAATGGATTATTTGCAATATTAAACACTTTGATACTTGCCGCAATATTTACGTATGTATGCATGTTTGTATATCTTGATATACGTGGACAAATTCTAAATTTAGCCGGAGAAGGCAGTGGGAGCATGAATAGTAATTTTCTTTTTTTTAATTGTTTATATCTGTTTACTATATATACATATCCTATTAACAAGTGTTTGCTCCCTCTGTTTCAGAATTTCCCTCTCTCTCTAAATCAACCAAAATAAACTAATTTGCCGGTTTTTGTGTTGTGTGTTTGTCGTTGCTTTGTTTCTTTGCCCTCAACAGGTCACCCGCATAGGTGTCATAGTAATAAGTTGCTTTTGGCCGACATTCAAAGAGAAACAAAACGGCGTGTGTCTCATCCTCCTACTTGTGTTGTATCTTGTGGTGACACATATAGCATTGTGTTCAATTGCTTCTTAGTTCGCAACGCGCTTTCTCTGGCCACACATTCACGCAAAAAATATTCTACCAAACAGCAGCATCACATCAGGCTGGCTGGCTGACTGGCAAGCAGGCAAGCAAGTGTGGCAGTGGAAAAAAGTTTGCATTTTATTGTCGTATGAAAAAAAGAATACGAAAATACGGAATCTGTGGAAAAATGGTTGAATAAATTATGTAATTGCTGGTGATAAGATACAAGGAACACGTCAACTCTATTGAACTCTATAGGCATTTTCTTTATCTATAAATTGCGGAGGGGCGTCTAGCTATAGGCGTTTTGCATCATCATCACCATCATCATGGATATGTTACTATTTTTAACAGCAGCGGCACACATTGTCTATACACCTTTTACCAAAGTGGAGGAGAGCTTCAATCTGCAAGCAATACATGACATTCTTTACTTGCGTCATAATTTCACAGAGGTAATTATGAATTTTGCAAAGTAATTTAAAAATCTCATATTTTTTTTTTACTATACTTCTTCCAGTATGATCATCATGAATTCCCTGGCGTGGTTCCGCGCACATTTTTGGGCCCCCTATTCATATCATTATTATCATCGCCATTCATTGCGCTGTTCGAAACACTTGAGATCAATAAATATTGGGCGCTATATATAGGTAATTTATCAACATGATGTACTCTGTAGGCTAAGACACTGCTGACAATGTCCACTGTCCACATCTATATATACATTTGTGTGTATACGCTATTGATGTTTTGGTCCAAAGAGCGATATTTTTTTTATCAATGGAAGAAGACAAATCAATAATTAAATGTATACGATATGGCAATTATTAATCAAATAGAAGGTGGTCCTCCCCCAAACTACGAAGAGGAAAACTTCTAATATGCCAGCAAGTGCTGTTATGCCAAGTCTGTATAGTCGAGTCCCAAGGGTGTGCTTCAAAACGACATCTCTTGTAGTGAAGTTTTTTGTACGGAAGTATGTTTATACCACCATCTGTTGGAATTTGAACCCTATCCACAGCATTTCACAGGACTACTCTGGATGCCTATGGATGTCTGGTGCAGACTGCCACTAAAGGCTAACCTAGTCAATGCTGATCTTATGATGATTGTGTACATCTACTCGATGAACTCTTCATCTCGATGTTTTTGTAGCTGTGTGTTATACACTGAGACTACACCCCTGGCCAATGAAAGACTCCATAGGATCAATCCTGAACGAACAACAGGCGCTATCTCGTGGTCTGATCAAGACCACCTACTGTTGTTGTTGTTGTAGCCACATTTTTATGTGGATGTGGCGATTCTCGTCAAGCTCTTGTAAGTGAGCAAGCTCTCTCCGGTCAAAAGGAATGATCGCCGCGGAAACAGGATGACCATTGGTTATTTAAAGGCGTCAATAACTCGCCTTGTCATATCGAACATCATAGGCACTCAGTATTTAAGTAAAGGCCGGTGCCATCCGACCTCTCACTGAGACTCTCCACTAGATGCCGCTTATTGTCCGCGGCTGCAGTTGCAGCTACTCCATATGGAGCATTTCACTATCCACAACTGGTGGACGCGCTCGGTAGATACCAGCTAAGCTTGTCGTAATAAATAAGAAAACCCTCCCAGATTGGAGCTCAAAGTTCTAGGCTGTGTGACAAATGCAAATTTTGCCCATGAACATTTCACTAAGGAACAGGGGCAAATTTCTTACACATCAATGAGCGCAGCCAGATTCAAGTTTAAGCTCAATGTTAAGGGGCCCTCTTTTTTTATAGCCTAGTCCGAACGGCGTGCCACCTCTTTGGAGAGAAGTTTTTACATGGCATAGCACCCCGCAAAATGCTATGAGACTTAAGACGATGAGAGAATGGATCATACGGTATAATCGAGGCGACTATAGGAAACCTGGAAGAAAGGGCAGAGGTTTCCGATCGGATACTTAAGGTCGAGTGCAAGGCACTGCTGCCAGCGGTACAGTCTGGGACTGAGGGAACCCTAGTATTGCCGTCTGGAAGATCATGTAACACAGATGGATCAAAGCTAGGGGAAAAAATAGGCCTGGGGCTCTACACTCAGGGACTGAGATCTGTTTTAGACTGCCTGACCATTGCACAGTCCTGCAGGTAGAGATTTTAATCTTTAGGAATATTTAAAATTAAAAACAAATGTTTCTGTTTGTATGTGGGTTTTTCTATTTATAACACTGTAGTCTAGTGTTACTCCACATACTTTGAGGTTGGGGGTATTCCACCATCATCTCAAAATCTGCACAATAAACTAAAGAAACTCCAACGAATGCCAACGACTACTCTCGTGACAGCAATGAACACCACCTAGATCTGACGTCAATGCTCCAGCCTGTGTGGTGCTCACAGCTATCCCGTGCCGGAAAGTGCTCTCACCAACACTTCTTTTCTTGCAAGTGTATCAAAATGGAGCAAATTAGTCATTAATTTGCATTGTGGTTGACAATCATGTTCAATTGTACACCACAGGGTCAGCTCCTAGCTTTTTCCTTATTTAATTCTTATCATTGTATGTTCGTTTCAAATTGTAATTGTCCTCCCCTTTTTTTCTAGTGCGTCTTGTTTTAGCAGCCATTGTGACTTGTGCCTGGACCAAATTGAAACGTGTCATTACCAAAATCTATGGCTCAGATGTTAGTCTTTGGTTTAGTCTCATAACACTGACACAATTTCATTTTATTTTCTACATGTCCAGACCATTGCCCAATATAATGGCACTACCTTTAGGTAAGTAGGTATGGCGTTTACCCGGTGCAGTTGAAAGACTTTTTAATTTGTATCACACCTTGCAGTACTCTATGCTTTGGCCTATTGGTTAAATGACCAAACAAAGCCATTCATTATATGTTCCGGCATAGCCATATTGGTATTTCGTTCCGAATTGGCTATATTCTTGGGAATATTGCTAGTGTTGCATTTGTTGTTGAAGAAAGCTACAGCTGCAAGGTAAGAACTGTTGGTGGTTAACTTATGTTCTGAAATTCTGATTTCTTATCATTTTTGTATATCTTAGGGTTTTGAAAATAGCAATACCTGCTGGCATAATCATTCTGGCTATAACACTTGCGGTGGACTCTTTCTTTTGGAAACGATTACTGTGGCCGGAGGGTGAAGTGCTATGGTACAATACCATACTAAACAAAAGCTCCGATTGGGGTGTATCCTTTTGCAACATACATTTTGTCGTGAAGGAACGGGGGTTATTGTTCTCATATCCATGACCTAAGTTTTTGTGTCACCCCGAATCTATATTCGCTGATCTGAATCTGTATTCGCTCCGCGGATCGATCGTACATCTAACACGCTACATGAATGCCTTCCATCTATCACAACGTGATCAATTTGGTTCCTCGTGTTTTGATCGGGTGACAGACATGTGGCTTTGTGAATATTTTTATGTTGAAATCTGGTGCTACTAACTACCATGTCTTGTTTATCAGCCTCAAACCATTACTGGACGTTATCTCATGGAGACTAAACTTTTTGACTGTTGGACCAAAAATGTCTTCCGACTGTTGGACCAAAAATGTCTCCCGACTGTTGGGCCAAAAATGTCTCCCGACTGTTGGGCCAAATATGTCTTCCTTCCCTATCTTCGCTGGGATTGAAAAGAACGCCGGACCCTGGTTCTGTTCGGTTTGAAAGAACCGCCTCCATCTTTGGTCGGTGTCGGTGAGGTGTAGCCGGTGCATGGAGTAGTTACATTTCCGATCTTGCTCTGGCCTCACATCACTACGAGAGTATAGTCATACTGAATATGTTGCAAGGTGCTGTGCGAACATCCCAGACCCAATATTGCCAGGCCAGTGCCGGGAAGTGTATCATTTTTGCAACTTAACTGCAACGGTCTCCGTGGCAAGATCGTGGCTTTGTGAATAATTTTATATTGAAATCTGGTGCTACTAATTACCATGTCTTGTCTATCAGCCTCAACCCAAAGCTAGCCTCTCGTCCACCGGAGAAATGCTGGCAGCTATAGTATAGTTCGTCACCGTTTGGTGTTGTAGTGACGCTATCCATCCCAGTCCATCGCACTTCCTGTAAGACGGTAATATCTGCCTTGTACTTCTCTAATACATCCGCCAGCGCGTATACTGCACCTTTTCTATAAAGAGTGCTGACTTTCCAAATCATGGTCTTTTTTTCGTTTGTATGGGTTGTCAAAGTTGGAGAGGTCCGCTTTTACTATTCCTTTGTTTCTCATAGTAGTTCTCAGAGTTTTCCGGGGGCGGGTTACTGGCCCAGCGCCCCAACCGCATGGGTTTTGTGGGGTTGCACATGTATCCCCCGTTGTCCAAGATCCGACGCTCGCCTCCAGCCGCCCTTAACCTGGTAGCAGATGCTGATGTTGGCCGTTGGTTATTTCGGGTGTGTACGTCGGAACGACCTTACATTGTAAAGAGGGTTTTCCATATTGCCAATAAATATTCCCATATGGAAGTATGTAGCTAATCCGCAACGTATCTCGATCTCGCTGCCCTCGAGTTTAAAAAGTTTAAGCCACCATACTGAGACCTCTCTCAACTTTCCGTACACACACTCTCCTAAGGCGGAGTACCTGGGCATGATTCCTGACTAGAGAAGGTACGGCGAGGAAAGGACCAAAGGGGACTTTAGGCCCTTTACTACGGTCGCAACTCGATAGGTAGGACTGGATGTTTACAAAGGTGGCCGATTCCCGCCTATTAACGTCTGAAGTCAAGAGCACGTTGCCTTGATAACTATGTCCTTTGCAGGATGATCGAGAAGGTACAGGGTACTGCAGTTGTGCTTCCCTTGGAACAAGGAAGAGTTCCCCAAAGGAGGCGCTGAATGCCTTGACACTGACCGACCCTAGGCTTTTGAAATTTTTGACTAAAGTCTAAAGACGACTGAGGGAGTCAGGAACGTTACTCTACTTAAACTTTAGCCATTCTCGAGTTCTGCTGGGGGGACAGCGTAGCGGCGAGGCGGCATGCTATATGCAGCGCGACGGTACCCCAACTTTCCCGGAACGTTCTGCACACATTAATGGGTCTAAAGTGGGTGGGTCGAAAGTTGATGGGACGGGTAACCCACCTTTCCCGGAACGTTCAGCATACATTGATGGGTCCTAAGTGGCTTCAATAGCTTCAAATAAACCTCTGGACGGGTGTAGTGTGTTTCAGATGCAGGTATTTGTTGTCCTGAAGGCACTGAAGACAATTTCGATGCCGAAACAGCTACCCTATTGAACGATTACAATATACGTGGACATTCAGGCGGCGATGAAGGCGGGGTACAAGGCTCAACACAAATCCACTCCTGGCCAACTCGACTGCCGTCACACTCTCGTTCGAGTATTTAGCGTAACAGGACATCATTTATGCTGGGGCTGGGGAAGCATAACCTAAGACTGCCAATTGTTGTCGTGGCTGGTCATTGCCACGGCAGGTCTTTGAAGTCGCTCTAGTCACTGGGAGAGATGGACTTTTGCAGCGTTTGTGGTGATGAGGAGGAGTTGGAGTTACATACGGTTGAGCTTCTTTTCCTCATGGCTCAGTCTGGTAAGGTCTTCGTGTGAAGTGGATAGCAACCGAGGTTGCAAGTCGAGTGTACACCAATTCAACTTCGGTCTATGGTCCAACTGGCAACCCAGTAAAGGATGTGTGGTACCTGCTGCATAAACTTAACACAAACCTGTCCGTAATGGGATAGACGTGAGCACCACGCAGGCTGGAACATTGAAGTCCGATTTGTGTGGTGTTCATTGCTATCACGAGAAGCTTAGCTGCGTCCACAGGTTGCGGATAGTAGAATGGTCCATATGGAGTAGCTGCAACGATAGCCGCGGACAAGCAGCGATACCGAGCGGAGAGTCTGGGCTCTTGCACAAATCTGAGTGCCTATGATGCTCGATATGGCAAGGCGAGATATTGGCGCCTTTAAATAACTAATGGCCACCTTATTGCTGCGGCGATCGGTCCTTTGGCCCGGAACGAGCTTGCTCACATACAGGAGCTTGACAAGGAGTGCCACCTTCACCTTCAGTTATTGGCGCCTTTAAGTGGCTTCAAGTCTTAGCTGCAATGGCAGTCGCGGACAATCAGCTGTATCGAGCGGAGACTCTCAGAGAAAGTTCGGACGGCACCGTCTTCTTCACAAATACTGAGTGCTATGATGCTCGATATGACAAGGCGAGTTATTGGCGCCTTTAAATAACCAATCGCCAACCTGTTCCCGCGGCGATCGTTCCTTTGGACCGGAACGAGCTTGTTCACCTACAGGAGCTTGACGATGATCGCCAACTCTACATGAAAATGGGGCTACAAGAACAATCCCATGACAGCCGGTTGTACGTACCGGATTGATCCGATGGATTTCTTCGTCGGCAAGGGCTATTGCCTCAGTGTATAACACACCCCTACAACAACAACAACCTTTCTCCTATTTCGATGTTTTTACAGAAAAACTGATGTTCCAATCATCAGGTAGTATACCAAATCGAAGAAACCAACCAATAGACACTATTAGTAGTCATAAATAACCTGACTGGTAACCCATCGGCTCCTGCTGCATTATTGATTTCAAACAAATGCGGTAGAAATTTCCTTAACTCCTTATCCTGTTTTAGACTTCACCCTTTCTGTGGTATTTTTATTCAGCTTTACCAAGAGCCATGGCAGTGTCCTTAGTTTTTGTGCCCATAGGTTTAATCTTAGAAAGAAGAATTAGGCCCATAGTGCTGGCAGCTCTTGGTTTTGTGGCCATCTATTCTATACTACCTCATAAGGAGTTGCGTTTTATAATCTACGTTTTTCCTGTACTTAATCTGGCAGCGGCCACAGCATGCCATCGACTGTAAGTATAAATAGGAAAATCTTTCAACAGTCTGACCAAAACTTTGCTTTCCATGTCTCTGCAGCTGGTCGAACAGTGGCAAATCTGTTTTCCATGGTTTCTTGGCTCTATGTGCCGGAGGTCATTTGCTTTTGAATGTTTTTGTGACTTTGTTTTTGCTGATGGTTTCGGGAACAAATTATCCTGGCGGTGTGGCCCTAACGCAATTGCATGCCTATGAGGCGAATTCGACAAATGTTGCGGTTCATATATCCAATTTGGCAGCTCAAAGTGGTGTATCAAGATTTCTACAAATTCGCGATGAATGGAGGTTGGTATTGATGTATGACATTGAACTTCAAGTAAGGACTTAAATGTTTCTTTTCCTACAGCTACTGCAAAAGAGAAGACATGAACTATACCAAAGAAGAATCCTTGGAGTACACCCATTTGATTGTGGAAGCCAAGATGAACAATGACTTGTGGGCATCGTTGCAAAATGATTTCGATACTCTGGAATTCGTGGATTGTTTTCACAGCATAGGTATTCAGTATAACACTATGATGCCGGTAAAAATCAAAACCAAGCCTTGTTTGGCCATAATGAAGAGAAAGCCTGGCAGAATGAGTGCTAAGAGCAAAAAGCAATCAAAGGAATTGAAAAAGAGAAAGAAGAAATCTGTGGATGATGATAATGAGCCAGAGGGCCATGTTGAGGATAAGCAAAAGGAGAAAAAGAAAACTAAAACATCTTTGGAAAATTTGCCCACTGAAACTGGCCACGATGAGGAATTCAAGCAAGCAACTGAAGAGAAGCCCAAAGACAAAAAGAAGAAAAAGAAATCTCCTGAAATAGAGGCCAATGGTCAGACTTTGCAGAATGAAGAGAAAGAACTGGAGGAGCATAGAATTGCAGATGAGCACGCGACCAAGCCAAAGAAAAACTCCAAGGACAAGAAGAGTAAAAAAGCAGCCGAAACTTTGCCAGCAGAAAGCCAAGAAGTAGATGATCTTTCCTCAAAGAAAACTGAGGCTGAGAAAAAGCCAAAGTCCAAAAAGCAAAAAAAGAAATCTGCTATAATTGTAGAGGAAGAAGAAAACTTGCCTGCAAACGTTGAAGTGGATGAAGACATGGAAGACACTAAAGACACTAAAGACAAAGGAATATCTGAAGAAAAACCCAGGGTCAAACGAGAGAGCAAGAAATCCACAAAAGTAAAAAATCAAGAGGAAAAGTTAACGGAAAGTGAAGAAGAAATGGAAGAGCATTTTGATAATGAGCAGGAAGCCAAAACTTCGACAGAAAATGCCACTATAATGGAAAGTGACAACGCCACACAGGAGGAAGAAGATGAAAAACTAGCTGCTGTTATGGCTGAAGGCTCTCAAGAAGCAGCAAGCCAGGAAAGAGACAATGTTAGACAAGAAGTGGAGATAGAAGAAGAACAAGAAGAACTAGTTGCCGATATAGCTGAAGACTCTCAAGAAGATTCAGAGCACATTGATACTCTAGCTTCAACTGTAAGTCTCGAAGATGATGCCATAGTGGCCACAGTAGAATCACTTGAAGACGATCTGCCGCACTCTGAAGAAATGCATCAGGACACACCTGTACACAAAGAAATCAATTTCGAAGAACTACGAAATTTAGCCTTGGGCCATGTTAATCGCAAAACGAAAGCTACGAAATTGAAAATACGACGTCTCATCGAACAACACTACCGTGCCAAGGGCAAACACATTGAAAATGATCCCCTAGAGAAACAAGATGCCAGAACACCAACGACAACAAAAACTTCCGCCAGACAATCGGTGAAGGCCATCATCAAACAGGAACGCATCAAAGAGATGATAGAACAAATTGCCACAATGGACTTGACAAAATTGTGCAACTTGGATAAGGTCTCAACGAAGGATTGTCTGAAAAGTGTTATAGACAAAATCGATGCAGAAGATAAACCATCGCTACATTACAGCTAGTGATACGGGGTGTCTAGGTTATCCAATATTTTCTTTATGTTTTATCGAAATTTTTGTTGATTTTTGTTTTACCAAAAAACCCACCATAGATCTTTTCTTCTAAAGATTCTATAAAAAAAATTATTGTTAAATAAAGACAAAGACTTATTTTTTTAAGATTTATATTCGACCAATTTTCAATCATTTATAATATAGCCTGCCAAAAACACCAAGGTATAGAGTAGACCGCCGCCCGTCAAGCCCATAGTGGTGAGATACAATAATTTGTCCTTAGCCCCTCCTTTCAAATGTATGGGCAGATTGTTTTTCTGCTGGAATTTCTTTTGCAATTCTAACATTTTAGGTGGCACAGGACATTTGGATGGTTTAGGGGCACCGGCAGCAAGGGAACGCATTAAAGGCAATTGCCTAAAGATTTGGGACTGGAAAGAAAGATTCTTTAATCAGTTGCCAAATCAATGCTTTTTACCATCATTTTCTAACGGACTTGCCCTTGAATCCAGAGCCCTACTTACCCCAGTTGTACGCAGCATATTTTCGACTGCTTCGAGCTTTTTAGTTATTTTCTTATTCTCGGCAAATTTGGTAAGAGAATAGTTTGAGAATTTTAAAAAGAATTTGAAATTTTTTCCAAAGTATTTTAATTTTCCATGCAATAGGGCAATGAGTGTCTACTGATACACAGCAGTATACAATTTAGCCCTTTGATCATGAATTAGTAGAAAAACAAGTGAAAGCGTGCTAAGTTCGGCCGGGCCGAATCTTATATACCCTCCACCATGGATCGCATTTGTCGAGTTCTTTTCTCGGCATCTCTTCTTAGGCAAAAACTAGGGCTCAAGAAGTCAAGATCCCAGATCGGTTTATATGGCAGCTAAATCAGGTTATGAACCGACTTGTACTTTATTTGACATAGTTGTTGAAAGTAACAATAAAAAACGTCTTGCGAAATTTCAGCCAAATCGGATAAGAATTGCGCCCTTTAGAAGCCCAAGAAGTCAAGTCCCCAGATCTGTTAATATGACAGCTATATCAGGTTATTATCCGATTGGAACCATATTTGGCACAGTTGTTGGATATCATAACAAAATACTACGTGCCAAAATTCATTCAAATTGGAAAAGAATTGCGCACTCTAGAGGCTCAAGAAGTCAAGACCCCAGATCGGTTTATATGGCAGCTATATCAGGTTATGGACCGATTTAAACCATACTTGGCACAATTGTTGGATATAATAACGAAACACGTCGTGCAAAATTTCATTCCAATCGGATAAGAATTGCGCACTCTATAGGCTCAAGAAGTCAAGACCCCAGATCGGTTTATATGGCAGCTATATCAGGTTATGGACCGATTTGAACCATACTTAGCACAATTGTTGGATATAATAACGAAACACGTCGTGCAAAATTTCATTTCAATCGGATAAGAATTGCGCACTCTAGAGGCTCAAGAAGTCAAGACCCAAGATCGGTTTATATGGCAGCTATATCAAAACATGGACCGATATGGCCCATTTACAATAACAACCGACCTACACTAATAAGAAGTATTTGTGCAAAATTTCAAGCGGCTAGCTTTACTCCTTCGGAAGTTAGCGTGCTTTCGACAGACAGACGGACGGACGGACATGGCTAGATCGACATAAAATTTCACGACGATCAAGAATATATATACTTTATAGGGTCTCAGACGAATATTTCGAGTAGTTACAATCAGAATGACGAAATTATGGTGGAGGGTATAAAAATATCCAAAAATAGTGCTCTAGCGCTCAATTCATGTTTGAAAGGTCTTTTTGAGCACTTAAAGTCTTTAAAGAAGAGGTAGTCATGGCCATCAAAGCTTTAGAAATGATTTTAAGGCGGTTGCGACTGCAACGGTCGATTGGCACTGCAGGCTTTGGCCTCGGATCAAGTGAGGTTGAAACTTGTTATGTGTTGCAAGGATCATCTCCTATTCATGGGGAGCCTATGATGGATCACGTGGAGCGGAATACGTCAGTTGACAAGCTAACGAGGTATATGACTCCGATGATATGGAAACAGTGAACCAATCCCGATGGCGAAGGCACTTAAAGTGCGGCTCCTGCCTGTTTTAAATTTCATCCCTATGTCCAGCACATTATTAACATGGATTCCGTAAGATGCACAGCACAATGACAGCACTTACCTCAATCATTACACCTATCAGCCTACGCCCAGCACATCATTAACATGGATTCCGTAAGAAGGCCCTTAAAGTGCGACTCCTGCCTGGTTTGAATTCATCCCTGCACCCAGCACATCATAAACATGGATTCCGTAAGATGCATTGCGCAATAACAGCACTTACCTCAATCATCACACCCATCAGCTGCGGTCTAAATGGGGAAGACCTTGTAAACGAAGTGTGCTCGCGACCCATGACCTATGTTGTTGTTGTAGCAGTGTGTTCTACACCGAGGCGGCAGTCCTTGCCGATGAAGGATTCCATCGGGTCAATCCGGTACATACAACCTGCTGCCATGGGAGAACATTCGATACGAACAATGACACTACACTCTTCAATGACGTCATCGAGGCCGGCACGAGATGAATATGAGCACCTCACGGGTCGAAAGTCTGAGCTCCGATTTGTGTGGTGTTCAGCTGATAACTACCGGGGAGCGTTCACAGATTGCGTACGGTGGATTGCTCCGCTTACGTAGTAGTCACAACTGCAGTCGCGGGCCATCAGAGAAATCATGAGGAAAGTCTCAGTGAAAGGATGGCAGTCACCGGCTCATGCTTAAATATTTAGTGCTTATGATGCTGGCGAGTTATTGGCGGCTTCAATTAATCAATGACTATAAAGTTCCGGCGGCGATCAGTCGTATGGACCGGAACAAGCATGCTTACCTATAGAGCTTGACGAAGATTGCTACCTCCACACACAAATGTGGCACGGGATGACTATGAGCACCACACAGGTTGAAACTCTCAGCTCCGATTTGTGTGGTGTTCATCTTCATTACAAGAAGCTCAGCTGAGAGCTACCGTGCGCGGCCACAGGTTGCGGATAGAGGGATGCTCCATATATGGAGTAGCTGCAACTGCAGTCGCGGACAATCAGCACTATCGAGTGGAGAATCTCAGTAAGAGTTCGAGTGGCGGATTGTGGAGAGTGGTCGGGAAGGAGAAATAGGGTACATAATTTTTTGATATCGCAAGGGGAGCGGACCCTCCCCCTTAGTCAAAAAGTACCACCCACAAATAAAAGTATACCGATCGGGACAATATGGAACTCAAATGAAAGGTATTCGGGAGTAGAATACAAATATGATATCAAAAATTGGATCCAAGTAACTGGGGAGCCGCCCTGACCCCAAAACCTCCCAAGAATAGGTTTATTGGATGATAATGACAATATGGGACTCGAATGAAAGGTATTCGGGAGTAGATTACGAATATGGTCAGGAAGGAGCAATAGGCGACATAATTTTTCAATATCGCAAGGGTGGCGGACCCTCCCCCTTACCCAAAAAGTACCACCCACAAATAAAAGTATACCGATCGCGACAATATGGAACTCAAATGAAAGGTATTCGAGAGTAGGTTACGAATATGGCCAGGAAGAAAAAGCGAACCCTCCCCCTTACCCCCAAAGTGCGACGCGAAAATAAAAGTAGACCGATCATTACAATATGGAACTCAAATGAAAGGTATTAGAAGTAGAATATAAATTTTATATCAAAAACTAAGTTCAAGTAACTGGGAGGCCGCGCCGACCCCAAAACACCCCAAAATAGATTTAATGGATGAAAGGGCCATCCACAAATAAAAGTATACCGATCAGGACAATATGGGATTCAAATGAAAGGTATTCGGGAGTAAAATACAAATATGATATCAAAAATTGGATGCAAGTAACTGGGGAGCCGCCCGACCCCAAAACCTCCCAAGAATAGGTTTATTGGACGATAATGACAATATGGAACTCAAATGAAAGTTATTCGGGGTAGATTACGAATATGGTCAGGAGGGAGCAATAGGCTATATAATTGTTTGATATCGCAAGGGGAGCGGACCCTCCCCCTTACCCTAAAAGTGCGACCCAAGTATAAAAGTGGACCGATCGTTACAATATGGGACTCAAATGAAAGGTATTCAGAAGTAGAATACGAATTTTATATCAAAAACTGAGCCCAAGTAACTAGGGGGCCGCGCCGACCCCAAAACACCCCAAAATAGATGTAATGGACGATAATGAAAATATGGGACTCGAATTAAAGGTATTCGGGAGTAGATTACGAATATGGTCAGGAATTTGTTGATATCGGAAGGGGAGCGGACCCTCCCCCTTACCCCAAAAGTCCGACCCAAAAATAAAAGTGAACCGATCGTTACAATATGGGACTTAAATGAAAGGTATTCAGAAGTAGAATACGATTTTTTTTGTCAAAAAACGCGTTCAAGTAACTGGGGGGCTCCCCGACCTTAAAACACCCCAAAATAGGTTTATTGGACGATAATGACAATATGGGACTCGAATAAAAGGTATTCGGGAATAGATTATGAATATGGTCAGGAATTTGTTGATAATGGAAGAGCGCGGACCCTCCCCCGTTACACCAAAAAACACCCCCCAAAATCAAAAGTGGTCCGATAAGAACAAAATGGCTATCAAATGAAAGCTATTGGAGAGTAGAATATGAAAATAGTTTTAAATATTGGGTTGAAGTATCCAAGGGGTCGCCTAACTCCAAAAACTGCCCTAAATAGACATATTGGACGTACATATCAATATAAGACTCAAATGAAAGGTATTAGGGATTATGCTACGAATATGACTTAAAAAATGAGGTCCATGTAGTTGATGTTCGCCCCACCCCCGATAAGCCCCCCAAATGGGAATATTACTCAACCATAGCTTGATGAAACTCAAATAAAAGGCATTTGGGAGCAGATTACGATTATAACATTAAAATTTGTGTCCAAGAATCAAGTGACCTATTGTAGGCGATTTTAGGAGTAAAGTACCACACCTCCTAAAATCCCCTCCAATATATTATTTGACCAATTTAAACCATGGGGATCAAATGATAGATATTTTTGAGTAGAGTGCGTCATTCAACTATTTGCCCAAGTGCCAGATGTATACAGCCAGCAAACGGCTGTATACACCAATCATGAAAATATGGGGTTATATTAAAGTTATAAGGTTGCGGACTGCGAATCTGATATCTTCATTCTGCTCATATAACTTTGCACACTTACATTAACCTAAAACCAAAGAAATTGGTATCAGAATCTGAGGTGGAGTGCCTTAAGCTCTTTCTTAAATACTGAGTGTCTATGATACTCGATTTGACAAAGTGAGTTATTGATGCCTTTAAATAACCAATGGCCTCCTTGTTGCAGCGGCGATCGGTCCTATGGACTGGAACGAGCTTGTTCACTAAGGAGCTTGTCGAGGATCGCCACCTCCACATAGAAATGTGGTTACAACAAAAACAAATGTGGCTACTACAACAACAAAACAGTCATACGTAGCGTTTAGATACGCAAAGTGGAAGCCAAGCTGAGTTAAAACGGGAGTTCCCTAAAGGGTATTCTCTCCCCCGATCCTGTTTGGCCTTGACCACCGCCTACCGGCGTGGAAATATAGGTATACATGTAGAGAGCAATGGTATCATGCGAACACAAAAAATACATTAACCTCCTGGACCAGGCTCAAATTTTCAGGAGTCTTAACCTAGAAACTCTCCCGCGAAATCATGAGCCACATTATTCACCACCTGGGCGAAAGAAGTCTTAAAAGAACTTGGGGGTTAGAAACACAAGCAAAATCCTCAAATACTTAGCAGGCAGCACTTGGGTTATGAAGCATTATTAACCACTGATAAGTAGTAAATTGCTCAGCACTAGGTTAGGTTAGGTTAGAGATCACTCGCCTGTTAGAGATCACCATTCTGTTCTTCATTAAAAGCAATGCAATAGGAGAGGAGAGACAGAAATCCGTTATAAACTAAACAGTGAGGAAAGGCAAAAGTCAGGCGGTGCTGACAATATAATACCCTATACCCTGACAGGAGAAGACTCAACACTTGCCTGAGGAACTGAAAACTTGCCTCAGGAACTATCGGCCACATAGCTAAAGTCTGGCGGATTGCAGAAGATTGAAAATCCCCCTGTTACAATCATGACAGTAGGGGATGGCATCGAAACGGGACCCGACACACCCTGTGTGGGTGGGTCACAAACTTGGACTGGGCTCAAGGTGTGCGCCAGCGGGGAAACACGGAACTCAAAAAGTACTACGACACCAGCAGCTAATGAAGCATCTAAAGAGGAATCGTCCACATCGCAAGTGCCCAGTGTCCTGAGGAAGAGTGCTTCCACAGCTTGCTCACCTGGTGCTGGATGCGTACGGAAGCTCATCATGACCAACGAATCTTGTGGCAATGAACTCCTGGTGGAATCAGAAGACGAGGCTAACACAAAAGTGATGCAAGTTCTGAATCCTAACTATAGTCCAGTTTCTTCAGAATTGTAGGCCACGTCGGAGGCACTAAAGGTCCTGCTAATGACAGGATTTAACGTGGATCTTATCCAGAAACAATGGATGGGTGGAGGAATGGTTCGTGGACTAAGAATTCCGGGTACGGAGAATGCGAGACACCGAGCCTGTATTCTGGCAAAGAGTAGACTAAAAGTATTCTATATATGGCAAACTATTGAGAGATGCAGACTTCAGAATTTTGTGTGATCGCAAAAACGTCTGCATGAAAGGCACTTTTACCATTCAGAATTTTATGTGACTCCGTTATTTCTAGGAATTCAACAAAAACTACTTCCCTGGCTCCCCATCTAGCTTGGACCTATCCTTGCAAACAGAGGGATCCAAGATAGGCGGGACGCTGTACCTTCTCACATCTGGCAGACATAAGGATCGACCGAACCACAGCTGTGTAAATTTAGCAACGAGTTGTGGAAAGTGTAGAGCCCCCGTTTGCCTCCCTTCTCAACGTTTCTTCTCCAGTTCAACCTACCGAGAGAGTGGTAAGTTGAACTCCACTCCATCAGGGACAGGTCCCCTAAAATCGCCATATCTCCTCCTTCTCTTAGACGGATATCCTTCAGAGCGCCCTGAAGGATATCCGCGACAATAGAGAGAAAGCAACCGCCAATTAAAATGACGACGTCATCAGCATGGACAACCATTTTTAACTCTTTCCACTTTGAAGGACCTGAGCCAAAAGTTCAGCTTTTCGTAAAAGCCTGTATGGAGTGGATATTGCAAACGTTCTGAATATTAAATCACTGGTACTTTTACACAAAATTATATATACTAAAACACCATCGTACTTGTATGATAAACTGCAGCTTGGTAGAACCAACAGAAGGATTTTAATTGTACCAATGCGCCATAAATTGCTGGTATCGGAGTGGCAATTTTTCTTCACCGTTACCCGTCTTTGGAACTCCCTCCCATCATCAATACAACTTAATGGCGACGCAAATAAGTTCAAACAAAATCTTACAAAATACTTTCAAAGCCTATAAATTAAGTGATTTGTTTTTCCTATTCTTCCTCTCAATTAATTATTGTTAATGAATTATTGATTATTGATTATTGATTATTGATTTTTATTGCTAATGTAATTAAAATTAAAGCCGAACTTAATGATCCCTTTTGTTAGAATAACGATTCTAATCACATACTGTAATTATAAGATTTTAAATCTTGTTGTATGTGAAACCAAATAAATAAATAAATAAATAAATAAATAAATAAAAAGCCACAAGAGGAGGCTCTTGGTTACCATCTACCATCTTTTTTGTGTGAAAAGCCACCAAATCGTCAATTTATAAAATTCAAGAAATAATTTTATCGCCGACAGAGATGTAGAGATTGAAAAGAACCTGAGATTTTACCCAGCTTCTTGCGATCCCCTTTTAACTCCAAAGTATAGATGGGCAGCATAAACTTTCGCACAAAAATTCCTATGCCCGCGGGAATAGGAAAAACCAACAGAAGCACACGGACAGTTTAAACAACTTCGTGTGCCTTCGTTCGGCTGACTCTATTTTAAAGCTATTTCATTTACCTGAGTTTGCTCTTTTTAACAGTGGTAATGTGCCCATCACTGCTCTAAAGCAACAAGATTTGTCAATGGACAAGACCCCACATGGAATTTACGACAAAAAAATTACAAAAAACAAATCGTGTTTAAGATGTACTTACCACTTGAATTGGAAATTCGATTATGGGAAAATTTGAATTGATGTCATCTTCTTGCGTCGATCTTGCTTTTACAGTTGACGAATTTTACTGAAAAACAGAGTTTGCGGATGTCTGTTTGAGCTGCAATCTATCTTTCTTCTTACGCTGACACTAGTAACCGTAACAGTTTTGCGAAGTTATAGTTTCTTACGATAAACTTATTGCTCGCGTCTTAAAACAAGATTCCATAAGGATTGGTGAATTGATTGCCCGGCCGCGAAGCTTTTAACACTCGGTAATTAATACTGGCCACAATTTTCAGTTGACCACAGCTGTAGGATGAAACAACACCGTCAGCAATGAAGGCGAATTCGCAATAAAGCGAAGAAGTACCACCTAAATCGTATTCCGACACTAAACTGCGAAGAAAAGTCCACGTTTCTGCGATAGTTGGTGGACCACGATAAAACGAGACTGCTGAAATAAACCAAAGGGACAACAATGAACGCGTATTAGTTTCAAAGCGAAGAAGCACCACTAAAGAAGTGTATACCAACCATAAACTGAGTCGAAGTTTTCCATCCTTCAGCGAGGGTACGTTACATGGATCACGGTAAACCGAAACGATACTTTTTACGACACTTCCGTCTATAAGCACTCTAAAGCGACTCTGAGCGAACAGAGGGTACATTTTTAACCCACATTAATTATACTCTTTCAAACTTTTTTCTTGTATTACAGCCCCTTATGAGAATGGATGATCAATTGACTGCAGTTTCACCCGCAAACACAACACCTTACCATTACAACTTATGGCACACAACATACCGGCTGTAAATAAATTCACTTTCATGCGTAGAACAAATATACACGTTTTCACCCGTTACCCGACACTTAATTATTGCGCAAATTTTCGTTTCCACAACTTTAACTTCCATGGATAATTTTAAACGAATTATTAGCAACAAGTCCTCGCGAATGACTAGAATTATTCACTTGTTTACCTTAAAAAAAGGCGGGCTACAGATGTTATCGTTTTCGAACAGTGTTGCCAGCCAATACAATACTTATCGATAAATATAACGGTATCCTGTTTATAAATAGATGGGGTTCACAACTCAATAACCCAAAAAAAACATCGATAACATGAACTTTTCCAAAGGGATGTTTACATTTAAAGATTAGTTAGCAGATGTTTGTAATACATATAGCCATGTATTAAGATCTGCTATGTTTTGTATTAGTACAATATAGGGGAATATATATGTCCTTTATTTACAATTGGAGTATATTAAATATATTATAATACAATATGAGTGGAAGAAACGGTTCTTTGTATCTGTTATCACATGATATCTATTTTTACTGGCCTTTTTTTGATATCGAAAATGAAGACCGAGTTTGCTAGCGAAATTTTCACTAGAGCTGCGTACTGGGCTTGAACTATTGTAAAAATCTGATAAAACACATGGCGAAGCAATTAAAGGTGGTCTCATTTATACAATAAACACAAATCATATGGTGCAATCCGCCATCAAGCTGATCGACGTTTTGCCTTGTCTTTTGAGTATACGGGTGCGTACATGCACAGAGAATATGCAAGCAAGAAGAAGAAAACAAAGAGAATGCCGTGAAATCGGCGGACGAGTGCCTTAAATCCGGATTTAAGGCTAATGATCAGCATTCCGCCAAATCTGGATGTTTTCCCCTGCGTGCCACTCTGATGTCGAGTGGACACTTGCGCAGCATAGAACAAAAAAAATGTCAAGCTCAACCTCGTATACACTGGAAAAAGTCCGCATTTTCCTGGGTCCTCAGTTATGGTTGAACATTATATTGGCCAGTCAGCCCTACTTTCATTCATCGCTTAATTTGTTGATTCTGCTATATGGGACCCCTTCAACCTAGTCATTGTCCAGAACTTCTTCTTGCACACATGCTTCGAATTGTGTTTTTATACCTAACACCATAGGATGGGGGTATATTAATTTCGTCATTCTGTTTGTAACACCTCGAAATATGCATCTGAGACCCCATGAAGTATATATATTCTTGATCGTCATGTCATTTTAAGTCGATATCCGTCCGTCCGTCTGTCTGTCGAAAGCACTTACGAAGGAACAAAGCTAGACACTTGAAATTTTGCACAAATACTTTTTATTAGTGTAGGTCAGTTGGGAATGTAAATGGGTCAAATCGGTCCATGTTTTAAGACCCGGTCTTGGGTCTTGACTTCTTGAGCCACTAGAGGGCGCAATTCTCGTCCGATTTGACTGAAATTTTGCACGTTGCCTTTTGGTATTACTTCCAACAACTCCGCTAAGGTTCAGATAGCTCCATGTTTTGATATTGGGTCTTGGGTCTTGACTTCTTGAGCCTCTAGAGGGCGCAATCCTCGCTGAAATTTTGCACGTAGTGTTTTGTTATGACTTCCAATAACTGTGCTAGGTATGGCGCAAATCGGTACATAACCTGATATAACTACCATATAAACCGTTCTGGGATCTTGACTTCTTGAGCCTCTAGAGGGCGCATTTCTCATCCGATTTGGAAGAAATTGTATACAACCGCTTCTCTCATGACCTTTAACATATGGTCTGAATCGATCAATAGCTTGATACAGCTGCCATATAAACCGAGCTCCCGATTTTGCTTCTTGAGCCCCTACAAGGCGCAATTCTTATCCGAATGAACTGAAATATTACACTATTACTTCTACAATATTCAGCATTCATTTATGGTCCGAAGCGGACTATAACTTGTTTTTATGTAAGGGGGGTTGATAAATGAGTCAATTAAGTAAAGACTGACTACAGTGAACCAAAATGACAAGAAGACTGCCTGTAACCAGTGCAATGTTTGTGATCAAAAATTGCCTTGGAGAGTCAGCAACCCTATAAATCTACGCACAACTTGTTAATCCTGCTAAAATTCTCGAACTGGGGATCCCATCACAGAGTTCGAATAGTTGCCCTATGGTTTTAAATTTTATGGTAATATAGCATTTGTTTATGTTTTTTTGTTTTTATTATAAATCTTATTTATCAATAAAAAATATACAAACGAAACATAAATTGTTTTTGCTTCATTATTTTTGTTTTTTTTTTTTGTGTTTATCTCGTTCCTCTCCTCCTAAATTGTTGCATTCAAACTAAGAACAAATCACTAAGCTAAGAGAAATCCTATTATTAAAAAGAATATTGCAAAGGAAAAGAAAGTAAGAAAAACTAATATGTACAGACAACATAGATAAATGTTCATCGTTCTAAATTAATAGAAAAACAAAAATATGTAGTAAAGAATTTTTCAAATTATTCTTCAAACAAGGAAAATAGATGATTGACTACTTAATATGTTGTGAAAATGTAAATGTATATGCTGAGTTAGTTTTTGTTTTTGTTTTCATTTATCTTCTAAGCATATTAAACAATCAATTTGTTTGTTTATAAATAAAAATTAAAAAAAAAGATAATTATCACTACTACTCCGTGGGATCAGCGGTGGAGTTTGAAACAGCCGAAGGTATTGTAAGTGTCGATTTTGTGGTTGTGGTTGTTGTCGTTGCGCTCGTAGATGCGTTGCTGGTTGTTGTCGTAGAACTAGATGTCTCTGCAGCAGTTGACGCAGGCGCGGAGGACGGTGATGTTTTATCTGTACTGCTGCCACTAGTAGAAGATGATGTTGCTGCCGCTGTATTGGTAGCTGAATTTTCATTCTCATTATTAGGCGGATTTTCATGGTTGGTTGCTGCTTCGCCATTTTCAGGTTGTGCTGCTTGATTGTTTTCGCCTTGATTTTGCTGGCGCTGCTCTTGTGTACGTCTGGTATACATTATGAAACCCAGCAGCAGTGTCAAAATTGTAATCATATACAAATCCCAATTAGCAGCAATATTTTCATCCAAATAAAATATGAATTTATAAGGAGACTATATAGCGGACGAGAAAAAATACCAAAATTTCATTAATATTTGCACTTGCATTCATTGGCTACACTCACCTCTTTAATGGATTCAATTTTTGCCAATAATTGCAGTTTCAGCAAGGCTATGGCCACAGGAACCTTAGCATCGGCATTTGTGACCGCAGCCAAATCATACAGACGCTTGGCCAAATGCCAATCCTTTTTCATGCCCAGCCCCTTCTCATGCATATAGCCCAAATTGAACATTGCTTGTGCGTTATATTGTTGCTCCGAAGCTTTGCGATACAAGGCGGCGGCAGTCTCGAAATCAATATTTGTACCCCAGCCATAATAGTAGTAATCGCCCAGTTTCACTTGGGCTGCTGAATAGCCTTGTGAAGCAGCACGTTTCCAGTAATAGAAAGCCCGAATGAGCTCCTCATTGCGATCATGGAATATGGAAACATCACCACGATCAAGCAGAAAGGCAGCATTCGATTGAGCCACTTCATAGCCTAGTTCTGCCAATAGAGCATACTGCATATAGGCCTCATTGATGCGATAGTTCTTATAGTCAGCATAGGCATGCATCAGATTTGTGCTCCAACGTCCACGTTCAGCGACATTTTTAAAGAACTTGAAGAGAAATTGCAACCATATTTGTTTGAAAAATATTTTGTGTTTTACTTACCTCCACTGCAGCTGGACATGAACGCAGCATGCCAATGCCATAGGCATGCATGAATCCCAAGTTGTAATATGCTAAAACATGGCCTGATTGAGAAGCCAAGTTGAAATACTTCAGGGCTAGTTTAAAATCAGTCTTCACTCCGTTACCAGCTGGAAAATGAAAATTTTGTAAAATAATTCCCTTTAAATATTTTTGTTTTCATAAAACTTACTAAAATACATATTTCCCAACATTAGCTGGCCATCTACCCAGCCTTGATCGGCAGCCATGGTAAAGTAATTCAAAGCCTTCAAAGGATCCTTGGGCACACCCAGACCCTTCAAATACATTAAACCCAAACCACTTTGGCCCACGGGATCACCCAAATTGGCAGCCTTGGAAAAATACTGCAAAAAACATTAAGAAAATTAGAAAATATTACCCTAACTTCTATTAAAACAATGCAATTTGCCTTAAATGCTGTTTCATTATCAGCTTTGATATGTTCACTGCCTTCCAAATAGAGTTTACCCAAGAAGGCATAACCTATGGCATTGCCAGCATTGGCCGCCAGTGTAAAATACTCCAAGGCCTTTTGATGATCTTGCTGTATGGCTTTACCGCCTTGATAATATAACTGGCCCAGGCCGACTTGTGATTGCACATCGCCTTTGTCAGCCAATAGTTGATAGTAGTCTACTATTTCTGTTTCTTGACTGCCCGGATTCTCCAATTCATCCAAAAGCCTTACACGATGCACCAATGGCCCACTGGCAAATGTCACTTTTAATGCCACCTTCTTGGCAACTTTCTTGTAGTATGAGAGCGATTTCTCACAACTGGCCGGAACATTAATGCCAAAGGAATAGCGATAACCCAGAGCCATTTGAGCATATGTATGATCACCCAAAGCAGCCAGAGTGAGATGAATTAAAGCCAATGGTTGACTGACATTTTTGCCTCCAACACCAACGGAATAGAGGAACGCAAGACCCTGAAATAAAAAAAAAGTAGAACAATTAAAGAAAGTAATAAACTATTTGTATACCCTCTAGCACAGTATGGGGGTATACTAATCCAATCATTCAGTTTGCAACACCTGGATATATTTATCTGGTAATTCTTAAGAAAATGCCTCAACCTACCATGTTAGCTTCCGGCAAGCCCTCCTTAGCCAAATCGTCGAATTCTGCTGCAGCATATTCAAAATCAAAATCCATATAATGGCCTAGAACTCTGGCCCATGCCAATTCTGCTCTTGCCTTGCTATGTTTCATTTCTGCAGCTTTGCGGATTAGAGTAAAGGCCACTCGTTTATCTGAATTTGGTTTGGATAACATTTCCATGGCATTCTCATACATGCTTTCGGCTGGAAAAGAATTGTATTAGCGAATAAGCAATTAAAAAAATAGACAAATCTCATCAACGGCATACCCTCTATCTGCTCCGGTGTAGGATCTAAAACTTGCTGAGGTTCCTGCCTCGCTTCCAACAACTCAATCTCTGCCTGTAATTTCTTGCGCACCACTTCTTCAATCCATAGGCGTTCGAAGATGGCAAATTTCAACAACTTGTTCTTGCCATCCGCTTCTGCCCCCTGAATGTTTTCAGCAATTTGTGCAGCCTTAGCAGCAATTTGGTTATCAAAGTATTTAGATGCTTTGCGCTGGTTACTGCGTATTTCATAGCCACCCTCTTCACTACCTGTACTTTCAGCCGTGCTCTCCGTCTGCCTCGATGTATTTGAACCATCTTCCTCTGTTTGTTCTTTACCAGCGGAAGTGGCCTTGTTTGGTGGTACCTGGGGCCCTTGGAGTGCAGCGCACACATTCACCCATTGAGTCGACTGCACCACCACCAGCAGTATACCAATGGCTAATAAGCCGAATTTCATTTTGTTTCTGCTCGTATTTTGCCCTAGAAATTGTTAAAGAATTGTAAAATCCTCCAAAATATGCAAAATTTCGTCGCAGGTTTTAAGGTTTTTTATCTGCCCTTGTTTTCGTTGTTGTTTTGCTTTCCACTGACGTGGGATTATTTTGTGTTGTTGCTGCTTAGGGGGCTTAAGACACTCACCTGATAATTATTATCAATCTATGGAAATATGCAATTTACTAACAGAGCATCCACATCCTCCTTTAGATTTAATTTTTATTGTTTCTTTTTCTTAAAAAAAAAAACTTTTTCTCTTTTCCTTCTTCTTCACACGTATGTCAGTTAATCGAATTTTAGTGTAACAAATTCGAAAAGTCGACTTTTAGTGGATTAAAAAATCGAATAGTCAGTCGAATTAAATTTTTTACTCAATTTTTAAATTTGGAAAAGTTATTTGCACAAGTGCACCCAAAATCTTTACCGAAGATGATCCATGCCCGACTTTAGCTGCTATGTGAGCCGGTCTCTTGATAAAATTGCTTAATTATTCGCGATTGAACTTCGTGAACATATGTTGTTATCGATAACTATCCGGAACAACATTGCACTGACATTTTATTCAGAACATCTAACTGCTACTACTAAGTTGTTGTTGTTGTAGCAGTGTGTTTTAGACTGAGACGGCAGCCCTTGCCGATGACGGACTTCAACGAGTCATTCCGGTACGTACAACCGTCTGCCTTGGCATTGCTAGTACTTCGTTCGTTTTTCACCGTTGGAAACCCAGTTTTTCGTGATTACTTTTTTTGAAAAACTACACAAATAACTGGCTTAATCGAAACGTTAAAAGTTCTATTATTTCTTGTTTCTTTGTTTAATTTTGGACCTATCCAGTGAACTGGTAAGTTATCGATAATGTGTAATAACAGCCAGTAAGAAACTATTAATCGTCATTTCCACTAATTTAAACACAACACTTGATATGTGAGAAGTTGCCCTTGTTCCTTAATGTCATGTTCATGGGCAAATTTGCAATTGTTTTTGATATAATGCGATAAAAGCCGATACAATGACATATTTGTCATTTTTATTCACTTTATTTGCTGCTGATCACATTTGATGGATTGAACTCTAATCCAAAGTTGGACTGGATGGATATGGATGTCGCATGATATCAATAGTCGTGTAGTTGTACAACGGTATAAGTCACTCATATCTACCAGGTAAGTCATCCATCCCCATCATTTGCATTTTATAGGCTAACAGGATTATATTTCAAAATTCTTAATTGGTTTTTATAAACTGTCAGGAGAATTGTTTTGCCTACGTTCGTCAACATAACAGCGCAGCCTTGCTATACGTTACGTTCTTATTGAGTAATTCGCATATGCATTTAAACAACGATATTGCCATATGGGTAAATAATGACATACACCGCTTTTCCACGTTACGTTGGTGACACTATTTAGGGCCTTATTTGCTATTAGCATACAACACCAAACAAATTAATAAAATATGTCTGAAAATAATGGTAAGTCTAGAAAAATGTAGAAAATGCAAATCCTACTCTTTATGTACGCTTGAATGGTGTTCGGCTCATACGTATACTTATTTACAGATACCTCCAATGAGTCCAGCAGTCTGGGTAGCGATTTTCTTTTACCAAGCTCTCCCTTGACGGGTGGCGGCAGTGTCGGCGGCAATCCAGGATTAAGATCCTCCGTTTTAAGACCATCAGTATTGGGACCTTCTAGATTGGGTTCCGCTTCAAGTCTATCAACACACACACAAAATGCTCCTTCAACGAATAATTCTTCTCGTAGTGATGGTGCCACCGCATCAGCAGCCAGTGAGAGCGCTGGTGACAAGACAGCGGACAAGGTAGTGGTAGCCAGCTGCAGCAATCCATTTTTGAAAGAAGTAAAAGATGATGATGAACCTGGGCCCTCGTCAAAGGATGTCGATAAAAAAGATACGGAAAATGATGATGTGGATGAGAGGCCAGATCCGCTTACTTTGTTACGCAAAAATGGCATGGAACGAGCCAATCTTTTTGCTGCAGCCAAAAGCTCTATTCCTTTGGTGGAAAAGTCTGGCTTTGTATTTGGGCAAAATCTCCATGAACGTGTCGTAGGGGTAAGTAAGGTTAGATACATACATTATAGACGTTTGGTAACCACTTGACTACTTGAAATCGAATAGGAAAATCTCAAGGCCGATAAGCCGGCAGCATCAAACAATGAGGATTCATCAACATCAGCCTCTGGGGATTTGCTCTTCTCCAGTGTTATACAGAATGCGGCAGCAAAATCCACCGAAAATGTCGAGGAATCTGCCAAAGATTCGAATAATGAAGTAAAAAGTCTTACTGATGTGGCCCGCGAATATGAAGAAAGCCGAGCACAAAAACGCAAATACGAAGAAGTGGAAACCTTTACGGGAGAGGAAAACGAAATGAATATTGTTGACGTAAGGGACATGAATGTTGTATATGACCATAGAAAAATATTAAATGATTTTTTTTGTATGCCTTCTTTACAGTTAAATTGTAAATTGTTTGCTTTTGTTAATAGCAATTGGGAAGAACGTGGTCGTGGAAGTTTGCGCCTTAATGATTCCAGAATTGAACATGAATGTTCTCGTCTGGTTTTCAGAACAGCAGGAAATTTACGTCTTTTACTTAACACAAAGGTAAGTGAACACTTTGATTTGTTTTTTTTCTGCGCCATCTGGCCATGTATGTTTTCACTGGCCTATATGATGAACCAAACATAGTACAGAGTACGTTGGAAGTAATCCCATGTCTGTCGGTTGTAAGTACCGGATTGACCCGATGGAGTCCTTCGTCCAGACTTGGTACAAAATGTGTTGTGCCTGTGTTGTGCTTACATCTATCCCGCGCCGGGATAGTATTACTGGGATACCAAAATCTTGAGACAAATGTTGAGTTATTATTTTTAGCCACATTTGTATGCGGTCGTAGTGATCCTCGTCGATCTCTTAGGCCATTGGTTATTTAAAGGCGCCAATAACTCGCCTTATCATATGGAACATCATGGGCACAAGAGCCGTTACCGCCGGGCCTCTCACTGAGACTCTCCACTCGATACCGCTGATTGACCGCGACAGCAGTTGCAGCTACACCGTACACGGAGCATTCCAATATACGCTGTGGACACACCCGGTAGCTCTCAGCTGAGCTTCTTGTGACAACGATGAAAACCACATAGATCGAAGCTTATAGTTTCTGCCTGTGTGGTGCTCATAGTTATTCCGTACCGGGATTCACTTTTGACTGTGGCGGTGGTTTCAACCCTTCTCTGTTCCACTACTGTTTTGAATTGGTCTGCAGGGTAGATACTATTAGTAACTGCAACATGGATAAGGGTTGGAGAGTGTTCTGGTGATTGGTGGAGTAGGATTGTATGGTCAGAACAACAGGTGACATGTTTTGTTACAAACGGGACACCCTTAAATACCCAATGGCCATCACGTTCCCGTGGTGATCGGTCCTATGGACTGGAACGAACTTGCCAACCCATAGAAGCTTGACGAGGATCGCAACAACAAATTGAATGAAAGTTAGTCGAAAAATAGGCCAGAGAAAAGTGAGAAAATAGGCCATAGAAAAATAGGTCTTGGTCACCTTGCAAGCATCAGACCGTATCCTATTCGCGTAATTATCATAAAAATCGTCTATCCCACCGAGAAGATCGCATATGTGTGGTTTTACCAATTCCATAAAACTCATAAGCAACCCATTTCTGGCTTACATTTGAACTGCCTCATTTTCCGCTTTCCCTTGATAGCCCTGTTTTCGGCAGAGATGCCCTTTTCATCTCTTAACGAGTCTTCCTCTCATATGTCATAATGCTTAAGACTTCAGCGTCACATATATCGTGATAGTCTGATCGGGAAGTCACTCCTGCCTCGATATCCTTTCCCATGCCTTCAAGATCGAGAAGATCTCTGCCAGAATGATGTAACAAGCGTCCAGAAGTCCATATGTTTCTCTTAATGCTAAGACGTATTGAGTCGATTATGGATTGCAATTTAACTATAATTGCGTTGCTAGGATTTTATCGCCATGGAATAAAAATTAGTATATAGTTAGAAATTTTTGTCAGTTTCATTCTATATCAGTTTTTTAAACTTTTAGCTATCAAGTCAGATATGCCAATGTTTGCAGGATATAACCTAAGAAAATCTTTCGTTTTGCGTTTTCGAAAAAGGGAACAGGACAGGAGGATGTTGGAAAGGCGGCTAATACGATCTACATGTCATCAACTGCTGTATTTTATTTTAGTCCTATCCAGTGCCAGTCAAAGTTCTTAATAGAATTTCAATTGAAAGTTGTTGTTGTAGCAGTGTGTTGTACACTGAGCCGACAGTGGAGCTGGCAAAATATCGATGGCACTATTGACATTTAATTTTTTAACAGAATATCGATTGATAATTTTCCGATGGATACTATCGCAACAATTAAATTTTTTGGAAAACTAAACAAAAATAGGCAATCCGACACTGAATGTATTCTTTAAGATACATTGCGCTTATACAGGGCGCAATTTTCATCCGATTAGTCTAAGATTTTGTACAATGATTTCTCTCATGACTTCCAACTGACTTCATTATTGGTCTGTGCATTGATCTCCCGATGTGCATTTCTCATTTTCGTTTGAAATATAGTTGATGGAAAATTAACGATAGTATCGACACTATCGATATTTTTTATTACAACTATCGAATGTTGCGATTATCGATAGTTTGCCAGCCCTTGCCGATGAAAGATTCCATCGGGCCTATTCGGTACGTACAACCGGCTGCCATGGGATTCAGTGAAAATTGGTCCTGGATAGTTATCGATATCATGGGATAGCAGATAATTCCTGTTTCATTTTGGTAGTACTAATGCAAATCACGATTAATCGTTGCTTATTATATTTTATTGCATATTATCGATAACTTAGCAGTACGTCTTTGCCCTGAAATTCTTAATAGAATTTATAATTAATCAATATCATAAGAGAGCAGGTAGTTTCTGTTTCATATTAGTACCATATAGTAGAGCTGGCAAAATATCGATGGCAATATCGATATTATCGATATTTTATTTTTTGTCTGAATATCGATTGATATTTTTTCTATCGAAATTATCGGCAAAGTTATATTTTTTGCAAAATTGGACAAAAATAAGCTATTTGACACTGAATATATCCTATAACACACATTGCGCCTATAGAGGGCGCTATTTTCATCCAATTGGGCTAAAAGCTTGCTCAATGATTTCTCTTATGAATTCCCTCTGACTATTAAATTTGGCATTGCAATTGCTTCTATATGATAAATCGATCTCCTGATTTTTACTTCTGATTTTTGTTTGATATATAGGTGATGGGAAATTAACGATAGTATTGATATGTATCAAAAATATCGAATGTTGCGATTATCGATAGTTTGCCAGCACTGCTATATAGTGCAAATCGCGATTGATCGGTCATTATTATTTGTTATCGTATTTTATCAATAATAATCCAGGACACCTTTGCGTAGTTTTATCGAGAACATCTGACTTGCACTGGATAGTCCTAAAATATAACATTCAATCCCATGGTAGCCGGTTGTACATAACGGATTGGCCGATTGAGTCTTCCATCGGCAAGGGCTGCAGCCTCTGTGTAAAACACTCTGCTACAAAAAAATGAATAAAATAAAATACTGCAAATAAAGAAGAATACCCTTCAAATTTTATTTCATATATTTCAAAAATTATTTCATTTCCTTATCTCACTACACAATTTTATCTTTTGATTTTTTCAGGTCTGGGGCGGCATGGTTGCCGAAAGACCTAGTCAAAAATCTCTAAGACTTACTGCAATGGATAATACGGGTAAAATTAAAATATTTTTGGTTATGGCACGACCAGTCGAAATCAAACATCTGCACAGTGCTCTAGCTGAACGCATTGAAAAACGAAAACTAACCCATCCTGATGAACTGTGTGCTGCCGCTGCGGCTGCAGCAGGTGGTGCCTCCGGTAACAGTGAAAGTAATGGTGAAGGAGCAAATAGTACAGATGCCGTGAAAAAAGATGTAGAAGCTGCTGCCGCTGCTGCTGAACCCGATCACGATGATTCCACAGAGCCAAGTCCTAAAAAACCCTTACTAACTGCCGAGACCTCTGCATCAGAGAATTAATTAGAAAAACAGCAAAACAAAACAAAAATTGTCAATAAAATAAAAACATGCAAATATTTTGCAAAATTTTCCATTAAATGTAACAAATATATTGTATTTCATAATTTTAAATCACTTCGAAATATAATAACAAAATCCACAGCGAATGAAAAAAACTCTACAAGGTGTGCCTAGCGCAGCCAATTCAATGTAAACAATTTATTCTTAATGATGTAAAAATGAGTGAAATATTTTTCTGAATAAAGTTTTCAGTTTCCATCCGAAACTCTGCAAATTGTGTTTACATAGCAGCAGCAATTTATTCTTTACATCACTCGTTTTCAAACTCAACCGAAAATCCTTGCGTATATAAACATTCAATGTCAATCAAATATATATTTAAATTTAATCGGAAATATAACGGAATATTTTTGTTACAGTTTCTAAAATAAATAATTTTAAATTTTTCGTAAAAAAATATTTTTTGTAAATTATGTTGTACTGATTGAGGAATAAAAATCGAAATAATCACACCCCAGTCAAACAAGCAAACCAATTTGCTATTCGATTTTTCTTGAGCTCAATGATATGGAACCACCTTTTTAAGACGAGTCTGAATGGCGTGCTGCAGTGCAAAACGTCTTTTGGGAAGAAGTTTTTACATGGTGTAGAACGTCACAAATGTCGCCAGCATTAATAGGGGATAACCATAGCTGAAAATTACTTCTGATGTTCTCGCCAGGATTCGAACCCAGGGGTTCAGCGTCATAGGGGAACAAGTAAACCTCTTTTGTCTTACATCGAAATCAGCTAATTTAGATTAATTGGCGAAAGAATCCCTATGATAAACCTATAGTGGTTTTGGTTGTTGTAGCCATATTTGCATGTGGAGATAGCAATCCTCATCGATCTCCATAGATAAAGCATGCCCGGTCCATGGCAAAACTGTATTTTACGGGGTAGTTCGCAAAAAATCTAATTTTTTGCATACCCCCTAATTTAGACCTCAGGAACCCGAATATGAAGTCCATTTTTGGGGCTCGGGGTCGTGGACCCCCTTAGGGACCAAAAAACCCCTTGGGGGGAATAGTCCAACCTAGGCAATATGAGTATCAAATGAAAGGTGTTGATTAGTAGATTACGAATATGCAATCAAGTGTCCAAAATTTTGACCCAGGAGGGACCTACTGGGTCTTGAGAATTTTTACCCCTATTTGGAAAATTTACGAAATTGTTTTTGTTATTTTAAATAAAACTCTATTTGCCTTCCAAAGTTGAAAAAATATGACGGCCTTCGGCCGGGTTTGATTTTTCTCCTCCTTCATATGTCCAACAGTGGGAAATAGACAAAAGTATTTAAAATAAAACTCTTTTAGCCCAGCAAAGTTGGACAAATTTGTTTGGCCCCTAAGGGCGTCCACGGGCCCCAAAAACGGAACTTCATATTCCGCTTCCTGGGGTCAAAATTAGGGGTTATGCAAAAAGTTAGATTTTTTTGCGAACTACCCCGTAAAATACAGTTGAGCCATATCGAGTATCACGGTGGGGTTCATAGTTAATTTCTGTGTTAATTAAATTGCAAGTCAGATGTTCTGGATAAAATATCAGTACAAGGTTGTACTAGTAAGTTATAGACAACATGCGATAACAGATAGTAAGAAACGATTAAACGCACTAGCACTAAACTGAAACACGACATATATAGTGCAAGTACCATTTAATCGGTTACTATTTGGTTATGGCATAATATCGATAACTATCCAGTAGTGAAAGTAGCGATTAATAAGTTATTATCTGTTATAGATAAGTATCCAGTACAACATTGCACTGATATTTTATCCCAAAGATTTGACTTGCACTCGGTAGGAGTAAAATCAATCACGACAAAAATACTCTCTGAAACACAAATATTCATGAAGATCCATGTTCTTCAACGTTTTAGATTGAATGAAAACAACTTTTGTCTCAAAAGGTTAACTCGGGATGTCAAATGAAATCTGGTGTTATGAGTACCATACACAAAATTGGGCGTGTTTTGTTATTCATTTATCCTGTGGAAGACAGATGTACGAATAGATTTCAAGTGCAAAAGTGTTCTGCAAACTTGTCGATATCAACCGGCTATTCTCACATGTTATCGATAATTATTACGTAAAATTTGCACTAAAAAAAAATATCCAGAATATCACACTTGCTGATATAAAACGCGGCAATCAATAGAGTTGATTGTGTACTAAACAGTGCAAAATAAGCGTTTACACATCATATCGTTCAGTTTTAATATTGAGGTTTTGCCCTTTAGTGAGTGTTATCGGATGATTCTGCTAACAACCCAGACATGGCGAAACAATTTAAGGTGGTCTCATGTGTACAACAACCACAAATCATATGCGGCAATCAGCCATCTTGTCAACAGGATGATAGACGTTTTGCTAACACACGCAAAGAAATTTGTGTGCGTGTGTGTATACGTGTGCGTACATGAGCAGAGAATATATGAGAAAGAAGATAACAACAAAGAGAATGCAACCAAAAATCTGACATCTTAATACCGTCCCACCTGACCGGCTAACAGCTGTACGCGAGAGACCTCCTTTTAAAATTCGCCTTGCAAGACAGTGTTCTTTTTTAGATATTTATAAATCGATTTTAACTAGTTCATCGATGTAAAAACAACACATATATGATGTGTTTTAGTTTAGTCCTTTCATTCAGGGTGTACTATATTTGTGTGTTTTATTCAAGAATTATCAGAGCAAATCACGATTAATCGGTTATTATCATCTGTTACCGTATGATATTGTTAACTATCCATTATAACATTGCACAATAATTCCATCCATTTTTTCCGATTTGCATTGTATAGGATTATAATACTACAGCGATAGATTTCTAAAGAAGCCCTAGTGAATAGTTATCGATACGTACTTCGTTCTCTATAGTATTATCAATATCCATTTAAACTTATTTTTTCCTATACCCACACATGTGCCGTTATATTGTCATCGATAAGTGCAATATGACATATGTATGGCAACACTGCTACAGTCTGAGTTTATCCCGCGCGTCGACAAAAATTTTAGTGTTTTGCAATGTAAGAAAAAATAATTAAAAAAGACGGTCGGAATTGTGTGCCGGTTTAAAAAGTGTCGATCGGGTTGCTTCAATCAATACAATGTATAATTTCTTTTCAAAGACGAAAAAGTCGTGTTAGCAAGACAGCTCGGTATTGTGTGTTGTTGTATCCACATACATGTGGACATAGCGTACCTTGGCACTCTCCCTCTATGAAGTAAGGTCGTTCCGATCAATGCACACTTTGGTAAGTCTCGATCGGTTTGTATAATACAGTGTATTAATGTAGCCTATTTTCTTGCATTCTAGATCAAAAACAAAAACTTTCATCATTATCAATTGTCTCCAGTATTATCAACATTGGAAAATTTAAAGCGGTAAGTCCAAAATTTGTAAACAATTGTATTTAAGGCCCACTTTTCTCAGTTACGATGTCAAAAATGCTGTTTTGGAGTTTCACAGGCTCTGATTCTTGCAAATCAATTTCTCTTTAAGTTGTTTAACGCTATGCAATGTTAAATCGTGTGCAGAGAGCTTTTTCTAAACATGCCCCATATGAAACATTTACATTTCCAACGGGAGCAGTTTAAGAATTTGTGTGCAAAATTTGAAGCCTGGGTTTATAAGTTTTACAATTACGTGCTTGTCGTGCAAGCTTACGGACTGCAATCCCTTGATAGCTGGTTGAACGTACCGGATCGACCTGATGGAGTCTATCATCGACAAGCTTTGCCGCCTCAGAGTACAACACACTGCTACAACAACAACAAGAAGCTTTCCGAATGAAGTCTTCTGCCTCGGTGGACTCTCCAATTTGGACCCATCTGTGTTCAGCTCATTGCTCCCTCTACAGGAAAATTACGTTTACTCTATAAAGAAGGAAAGACCCCCTACGCTGCACCAACACCTACCAAGAGAATCGAAGTATTCCGAAAGTTCAAATAACGTCAGTTTCCTAACTTCCTTCTAAGGGGGATATTCGTTGGCGCATACCAACTTGTAGGTGCAAGTGCATTAAACGAATATTTTGTGGCTTCCTCTGGCTGCTCCTCTCTGCACTCAGACATCTCTTGAACAAATTTAGTTGGCAACCGCTGTACACCGTCCCTGGTCTAAGTACTCAACTTCTGCATATCTAGTTGAGACAGGGGTATAGCGCATGCTGCTTCGCTTTTGACACTCTGCTCAACGTTTATTCTCCAATTTAGTTTCTGGTCAAGTGAAAAGTACTATTTCAGTCTCTCTGTGGGTTATGATAAAGCTGTTGGCACTTACCGACAGCTTCCTTAATGCCTTTTAAATGACGTTCTTAATAGCAGGGAGAAGCGGCCACCAATCGTAAAGACGTCACGTAGGTCACGTAGGTGACAACCTTCATCCCTTGCTTATCAAAAAAGACTTGAATCTTATTGATAATATAGTGCCAGAAAAAATAGTATAAAACTCCTCCTAATGGGGTGACTAGTCAAATCTTCCCCCCACTCAACCCACATCACTAGAAAAGGTAAATCCTAATTTCTACCTGAGAGTCACGTATAGCAGAAGTTCTATATAGCATAGCAGGCAATATGCTATACGGCCCTATTGACTTGTAGGGTTCAACGAACTTACCGCCCTCGCCATATAGTTTCTTTCATTGTCATGAACTCAACGGCCGACAGAGCTTCAGCACTGTGTTGTAACAAAGAGACATAGAGACAAGTAACTTAGGTATCGGTTAAGGCAAGCTATGGACTACTATTAAGTCACTCTCGAACCCCGGAAGACCTCAGTCACTTTTGGCGACGTAACTGTAACTGAATGAGCCGAAGAGATGTGCCAGGTTGTTCAACCGTTAGTTTATTGATATTCCCGAGAGTAGCAATGCTAGGAGGAGAGCCATTCTTCGTATCCGGTGTCCCCGAGCCGATGGACAGCCATCATAATTTACCGTGGACGAAGTAATGAATGTTATTCTTGCCAAGTAATCCAATGCGTTGAGCCCCGACGGCATCTCTACACTGATGCAGAAGAATCTGCAACCTGTAGTCAAGTACCTTACAACTGTTCAGAATAATCCCGCTACTGAAGCCTGGAAAGAACCTGAGCAAGGAGAGTGGCACACACCAATCTCGCTTCTGACACTATAGCCAAGACGCTTGAGGGACTACTCCTCCCAGTCCTCGTTAGAGAATTTACATTCGCCGAGCATCAGCATGGATTTCAGACTGACAATGCCCGAGAGTGACAATGCTTGGAGGAGAGCCATTCTTCGTATCCGGGGTCTCCAAGTCGATGGACAGCCATCACAATTTACCTTGGACGAAGTTATGAATGTCATTCGTGCCAAGTCATCCAAGGAGTTGGGCCCCGACGGCATCACTACACTGATGCAGAAGAATCTGCAACCTCTACTCAAGTACCTTACAACTGTTCAGAATGATCCCGCCAATGAAGCCTGGAAAGAACCTGAGCAAGGAAAGTCACACACACCAATCTCGCTTTTACATTCGTCGAGCATCAGCATGGATTTCAAAGACTGCAACAATTGCTTTGCATGTCATTTGCCTTGGCCTCAATTAATTCAGCCCATGCTATAGGACGGTCTTTATGACACTGGATCTATCGAAAGCAGTCGACACGTTCGGTCAAGTCATACTATTTTAGGACATCGCCAACACGTACCTTCAGCCAGGCCTGAAACGCTAGGTCGCCAGTCGAAATTTAGGGCCAAGACGCTTGAGGGATTTCTCCCGAGCCTCGTTGGAGAATTTCCATTCACCGAGCATCAGCATGGATTTCAAAGACTGTATATTGCAACAACTACTTTGCATTCCATTTGCCTTGGCCTCAATCAGCCCAGGTCATGTTAAAGGACGGTCCTCGTGGTACTGGATCTATCGAAAGCATTTGACACGGTCGGCCGTGCCATACTATTTAAGGACATCTTCAACACGTACCTCCAGCCAGGCCTGAAACGCAGGGTCGCCAGTCGTTTGTGGAATTTGGGGATAAGAAATCGAAAGTCCGTAGAGTGAAAGAGGGAGTTCCCCTAGTGATATAACCTGCATTGTATAAGCTCCACCTACCTATCCTCTATTCCACCCCCTCCATACGGCATTGAGATCGTATCATATGAGGAAGATTGTACGATAATGGCATCAGGCTCTGCGATGGGTTAAAAGTCTACCTCAACGAACTTGCCGCTTATTTCGTTGCGAAGATATTTGAAGATATCTGCCACCAAATCTTTAACCATATTGTTCACTACGCAGTCGTATTAGGTGAAATGTGAAAGTCGATGGAGTAATGATTCCCACCATCAAGTGTCTCGAAATACTTGGTGTCACATTTGACAGTTTTTACAATTTGCAATTTGCGATAAGTTAAGAAATAAAAACAAGATGCCTTAGTCACTTACCGGCAGCACTTGGGACTGACAAAGAAACCTTGTTGACCACGTACAAAGCAATTGGCCGGTCTGTGGTAAGGTATCCAGCACCAGTGTGGTATTGTCAGCTATGTGAAACGCAGTGGAATAATATTCACAACTGTCAGAATGCCGCTCTTCGAACTGCGATGGACTGTCTCCCCAGTTTTCATGTGGAACACCTCCATCAGGAGACAAAATCCTATCCGTGCCAAGAAATAACTATGCTAAGTAATATCTTCTGAGCTCAGAAGCCTTACGGTGGATTTACATGATCTAGAGCGAGAGGTTCAGCGCTACAAGAGAGAACCTCTAGATGAGGCGGTGTATTAAGCGGCTATAGACAACATTCATAGAAACACGGAAGCAAATGTGGTTTTTGCACCGGAAAAAATGGACCTCCCCTGGCAAACCAGAGTAGTTTTGAGCCCATTACGATCCGATAGAGGCAGTCGAACAAAGTACAGAGCAAGGATTGATGTTAACGTGCAGTATGTGTGTTCCTTTTGTGACCTGGGTCACACGACACAAGTCACATGTTTAACTGCCCAGCAAGACCCAGAGTCCTCTGGATGGACCCAACCTTAGTCGCAGAGTTCCTGGCTCTCGATATTCAACAGAACCAAGCAGACGAAGGATAGAATACAACGCACTGCTACAACAATAACAAAAAGACATCGATATTATCCAAGTACTTAGTAGATGTGCCTCACAGCCAGTAGCTTGAGTGACGTCGTCAGTAATGACAGCCTACAAAGCACAGTTCCAGTCAGAATGTAACAAAAACCCATGTGATTTCTTCCCCCAGAAGGACCACGGAAGGAGCAGGTTGTTGTTGTTGTAGCCACATTATCATGTGGAGATGGTGATCCTCGTCGAGCTCGCTCGGGTCCAAAGGACCGATCGCCGCTGGAACAGGGTGGCCATTGGAATGAGTAGAGATGGGTTTCTACGGGGTAAATACCCAACGCTTGGGAATTTATTTAGGTATTTATAATTTTGCAAATATCATGGGTATATAAACATTTTCCAAACAAATTTTGATGAATTCGTATTTCTTTTCTTGTATATAAAACTTACCTTCTGATCTCATAAAGTAGGATTTTAGTTATATATAGCCGCTATACAGACGGATCTCCAGACTTAAAGAATTGAGGCAATAAATTGGTCCTTTTTTCTCCGACCCGACCCCCACCTATTTCTGTGAAGTGTGGTTCAGATCGGACTATATTTGGATATAGTTGATCTATAGACCGACCGCCCGATCTTCCGATATAGGGTATTGAGACCATAAAAGATCCATTTGTTACCCGAATTCGATGAAATTTGGCACAGTGTGTTCTGATATACACCTTCCCATTCGTGCCAAATTTGGTCCCGATCTCCTGTTATTGTCCCAAGTAACAGGAGATCGGGAAATCGGTCGGAATATGCTTACTGCTTCCTAACTCGAAAGGTAAAAATGTATTAGAAGAATAAATTCTACGCAAAGCAGCCCAAATGCAGATAGAGCATGGGACCTAAAGGAAAACTTAGTATCAATAATTACACCTAGAGACCTAGCCGATGATTTATTGCTCATATTGATATAGCTCAACACAATCATGGATCAAGAAAATATTGGGAAACAATTCTAATGATTAGGTACAAAAGCAATTTTTTCCTTTGCAATAATTTCCCAAAAACGAAGTTTGTGCTTATGCACTAAATTTTACCCTTTTTACAATTTTTATTGCGCTTTTTGTTGGCAAATTGCTGTCATCACTGGGAGTGTAGGTGTATAAGAGTTGACCTGGCCGAACTTACTCGTGTGTAGTGTTCCCCCTGCTCGTTGCTCGTTGCTCGTTTTTACCTCCCCTGAATAAAATTCACATTGATCTTGTTTAGCATATTTCACAAGAGAAGTAAACGGCTTTTTATTATGCTTACTGTTATAATTGTAATTGCAGAAAATTGTAAATTAAATAAAAAATTATGAATAAAACTAAGAGAAATAAGTTTATGAATATTTGTCACTTGCACATTAATTACACAGTTGTTCAGTTTTGTTGTTTGTTGGTAACTACTTATATTTTTCGTTTTTATTTCTATTTAATCTTTACACTTTTAAATGCCTATTATATGCACTTGTTATTTAATTTTAATTCTCTAAACATAATTCTAAAGCAATATTTTCGTTGTAACAAAAAAAATATAATAGCTATATAAAAAAATAATATAGCAAACTATACATAATTACTTAGATAATTATACAAGCTACAACAATGAAAAATAATATCTCTATACATGGAAGTTCTAAGGGGGGAAAATAATTACATATGAATATATAAAAAGATATAAAAAATCAATAACATTGTGAGTGTGTCAACTAAATTAGGTAGTGAAAAAAGATTGAGCTCCATATGTTATAATGTTATTAAATAAAATATTTACAAATGTAGTGACCAACAAGTAAAAGGGTGGTAAGTTCGGCCGGGGTGAATCTTGGGAACCCACCACCATGGATTCTGGTAAAAATTTATACAAAATAAATTTATTTGAAGAACATAATTTTATTCTACATACCAAACTTCTGTCAAATTAGCAAAAAATTAAGAATCTAGGAACCTAATAAAGATGATCGGGAGACCGGTTTATATGGGAGCTATATCAGGTTCTTGACCGATTTGGACCGTACTTGGCACAATAGTTTGGCGTCATAACAGAAAACAATGTGCAAACAATGTTCAGCCAAATCGGACAAAAATTGCGGCTTGTAAGGACTCAAGAAATCAAATCGGGAGATCGGTTTATATGGGAGCTATATCCGATTTGGTCAGTACTTAGCATAGTTGTTGAAAGTCTTTACAGAACACTACATGCAAAATTTCAGCCAATTCGGAGAAAAATAGCGGATTCCAGGGGCTCAAGAACTTAAATGGAGCGATCGATGAGCGGATTCCAGGGGCTCAAACAATCAAATGGGGAGATCAGTTTATATGGGAGCTGTATCAGGTTCTTGGCCGATTTGGACAGTACTAAGCACAGTTGTTGAAAGTCTTTACAAAACACTACATGCACAATTTCAGCCAAACCGGACAAAAATTGCGGCTTGTAAGGACTCAAGGAGTCAAATCGGGTGATCGGTTTATATGGGAGCTATATCATGTTCTTGAACGATGTTGACCGTACTTGGTACAGTTGTTGGAATTCATTACACAACACTACATGCGAAATTTCAGCCAAACCGGACAAAAATTGCGGCTTGTAAGGACTCAAGGAGTCAAATCGGGTGATCGGTTTATATGGGAGCTATATCATGTTCTTGACCGATGTTGACCGTACTTGGTACAGTTGTTGGAAGTCATAACACAACACTACATGCGAAATTTCAGCCAAATCGAACAAAAATTGCGACTTGTAAGGACTCAACGTGTCAAATTGGGAGATCGGCTTATATGTGAGCTATATCAGATTATAAAACGATTTAGTCCGCACTTGGCACAGTTATTGGAAGTCATAACTCAATACTATGTGCAAAATTTCAGCCAAATCTGATGAAAATTGAGGCTTCCAGGGGCTCTAAAAATCAAATCGGGAGATCTATTTATATGGGAGCTATATCAGGTTCTTGACCGATTTGGACAGTACTTGGCACAGTTGTTGAAAGTCTTTACAGAACACCACATGCAAAATTTCAGCCAATTCGGACAAAAATGGTGGCTTACAGGGGCTCAAAAAGTCAAATAGGGTGATCGGTTTATATGGGAGCTATATCATGTTCTTGACCGATGTTGACCGTACTTAGCGCAGTTGTTGGAAGTCATAACACAACACTATATTCAAAATTTCAGCCAAATCGGACAAAAATTGCGGCTTGTAAGGACTCAAGAAGTCAAATCGGGAGATCGGTTTATATGTGAGCTATATCAGGTTATAGGCTGATTTAGACCGCACTTGTCACAGTTGTTGGAAGTCATAACTCAACACTATGTGCAAAATTTCAGCTAAATCGGATGAAAATTGAGGCTTCCAGGGGTTCAAGAAATCAAATCGGGAGATCGGTTTACACGGGAGCTATATCCAAATCTGAACCGATATGGCCCATTTGCAATCCCCAACGACCTACATCGATATAAAGCATCTGTGCAAAATATGAAGCGGCTAGCTTTACACGTTCAACCTCTATAGTGATTTCGACAGACGGACGGACACGGCTAGATCGACTTAGGATGTCAAGACGATCAAGAATATACAAACTTTATGGGGTCGTAGATCAATATTTCGAGGTGTTACAAACGGAATGACCACCCAACCTATGGTGGTGGGTATAAAAAAAAAATTATTTATGAAGCTAATATTCGGCAACTGATTTAAGAAAAACTTCAGCAAGTGTTATACTGTTATACTAAACAAGCGATAGTTTCTCGTTTAAAAATAAATTTCTATATTTGATTAAGCAGATATGAGTCAAGTGCTTTTATGACCAAAGAAGAGAAGCATAAACAGACAAACGAAATTTTAATCTAATTTTCTTTAAATAAAAAATTTTGATGGAATTTTCACTAAAACCCCGTATACACTGCTCTTCAAATCTGGATTCAATGGCTTGATTCGTTTATGGCGTTTTAGACGGCACATCATGATCGTGTTGATTACAGCTTTTGCCAAAAACGGTACATCGATTTTTTGCTTTTCTTAGATTTTTAAAAATTTTTCTTACTTCACTTCTCATTTTATAACTTTATTTGGCACAGAAAGTGTTTTTCAATACCTGTCATTTAATGATTACACCTTTCTTTGTAAACGGCAATCGATAGACGCCATTCATCGGAAAAATCAAATGAATTAGATTTTTCAGCCATGACTGATGGTTATGCGTACATGTGACGCATACACCTTTGTTTTCACCAATACTATTACAATGACCATGCATCAGATGTGCCATGTAAACTCTGCATTACGCACCGGATTGACCCGATGGAACCCTCATCGGCAAGCGCTGCCGCCTCAGTGTTCGTCTTTTTTCGTCATGGGAGAGGCACATCCCTGAGAGCCTTCTCCGCACGCTTCTGGTCCGTGCCAGGATTAAAAAGAACCCCGGACTCTGGTTCTGTTCGGTTTGCCAGAACCGCCTCCATCATCGGTCGGTGTCGGTGAGGTGTAACCGCTGCATGGAGTGGGTACACTTCCGATCTTGCTCTGGCCTCATTTCACTACAAGAGTAAAGTCATACGATATGTTGCAAGGTGCTGTGCAGTGGGTCACAAGCGTTGTCGTCGTCGGACTTTGTGACCCCCCCGACCTCTCCCATGACGCAGTATACATAACAGCAGCTTCCCAGCCCCAATATTGCCAGGCCAGTGCCGGGAAGTGTATCATTTTTGGAAATAAACTACAACGGTCTCCGTGGCGAGATCGATGAGATTCTGGATTTTATGAGTCGGAAGAACATATTGGTCGCAGCGATCCAGGAAACGAAGCTGACCAACACCTGCAGCTTGCACAGTTGTCACTGATACAATGTTCTACGCAAGGATCGCTCAAGGAATCTCGCCTGCGCCTGGCGCAAGCGACCCCTACATGGAGTGCATGGGGATAGCAGTCAGGTCCGGTACTGCCGAGATAGAGCTATACAACGTGTACATACTGCCGGTTGGTAGCTGTGTCCCAATTAATAACCAAGCATATAACCCCGACATAAGTGGGTTACTATATGGCCATAATCGTCTAGTTCTAGGGGACTTTAATCGCCCATCACTCTTCATGGCATTCTCCCCTAGGTAACGACCAGCGTGGCATAGCTTTGACAGAGCAGATTGAAAGCGCCACGTTTTGCACAGTGAATAAGGATGCCCCCACTAGGGTTACGAGGAGGTGTAGCAGCTCGCCAGAAATTTCCATTGCATCCCCTGTGTGACGTATCCTGGCAAGCCGTCATCTCTTTAGGGTCGGACCACCTCCCCAAAATTCTCATCATCGACCGACCACCCGACTTCATAACCTCTGAGCGCCGGCCGTTTATCAATCAGAAGAAGGCCGATTGGGCTGGCTTCAGATAGTATACCAATCGCCGCTTCAATTATCTGCCACCATCCTCGGATGTGCTAGTTTCCGATGTCTGGAAAATGGGCAGAGTGAGCCTGGAAAGGACCCGAGTTTGGGAGAGTCGTACATACTTATCTCCCTTCTCTCACCAATAGCAAAGTCGCTTGAGGCCGAGCAGCAACATGGATTTCGAAGACTGCATAGCGAAACAACAGCCTTGCATACCATCACCACACACATTTGCCGTGACTTCAATCAGCCCAGGCCATGTGATAGGACGGTTCTCGTGGCACTGTACCTTTGGAAGGCATTCGACACGGTCAGCCATGCCAAACTATTTGAGGATATCGCCAACATGTCCCTCCAGCCAGGCCTGAAACGTTGGGTCGCGAATTATCTGTGTGGTCGCCAGTCATTTGTGGAATTTAGGGATAAGAAGTCGAAGCACCGTAGAGTGAAACAGGGAGTTCCCCAAGGTGGGGTAATATCTCCGGCACTGTTTAACCCCTACCTATCCTTCATTCCACCCCCTTCAGACGGTATAGAGATCGTATCATATGCGGACGATTGTACGATCATGGCATCAGGCCCCCACCCATTGTTGACATCTGCGATAGGTTGAACGTCTACCTCAACGAACTTGCCTAATATTTCGCTGCAAAAAATCTGAAGATATTTGCCACCAAATCTTCAGCCACATTGTTCCCTACAAATAAGCGTGAGGTGAATACCGAGCTGACTGTGATGGTCGATGGAGAAATGATTCCGACCATCAAGTGTCCCAAAATTCTTGGCGTCACATTTGACAGCTCTTATTCCCCACATGCCACAGCAATTTGCCATAAAGTCAAAAGTAGAAACAAGGTCCTCAAGTCACTTGCTGGCGGCACTTGAGGTGTAGACAAAGAAACCTTGTTGACCACGTACAAAGCAATAGGCCGGTTTGTGGTATGTTATGCAGCGCCAGTGTGGTCTCGTCAGCTTTGTGATACGCAGTGGAATAATATTCAGATCTGTCAGAATGCCACCCTCCGAACTGCGACGGCCTGTCTCCTCAGTTCTCATGGGGACCACCTTCATTAGGAGACAAAGATCCTTTGGGCTGTTATCGCAGAGACCATCCAAATCATCATCTTGTGGATAGATATCCACGGCTCAGAAGTCTTAAGGTAGATCTACATGATCTAGAGCGTGAGGTTCAACGATACAAGAGAGAACCTCTAGATCAAGCGGCGTATCAAGCAGGTCGGCACCTGAGGAAATTGACCTCCCCCGGCAAACCAGAGTAGTTATGGCTCAATTACGTCCCGGCAGTTGCAGCTGCCTCAACTCCTACAGAGCAAGGATTGATGCCGATGTGCAAGATGTATGTCCCGATTGTAACCAGGGACCACACGATACACGTCAACTGTTTAACTGCCCTGCCAGACCCACTCTACTCAGACCCAGATACCTGTGGACCCAACCTATCTTAGTCGCAGAGTTCCTGGGTCTTGACACTCAACAGTATCAAGCAGACGAAAGATAGGACACAACAAACTGCTACTGCTGAACACCCGCGTTCGAATCCTAGTGAGAACATCGGACAAAATTTGAAGCGGTGGTTATCCCCTCTTAATGGTACGAGGTACCATGCCATGCATGGTCATGTAAGAAATTCTCCCAAAGGAGTGACGTACTACGGCATGCCGGAGATTAAACTTGAATCGGAAAGCACTCATTGATGTGTGATATGTTTGCCTATGCTCGGTTCCTGGGCAAATTTTTACTTTACTCCCAAAAGCCTTTCTTTTGAGTCCTATATTGCCGTATTGGTAAATAATTCCCGTTTAGGGGGTATTTCGAGGGTGGCTTGGCCACCCAGACACTTGGCCACCCAGACACTTGGCCTTTAAAGTAAATATAAGCTTCATGCTCCAATTTCAAATACATTCTATATGGCCGCCACATTGGAATGATCGGTAAATAAGTTCTGTTTGAGGGTGGCGTGGAACTGATGCGCCTTCTTTGTCACAAGCATTCGTTGACAAGTGCAATATTTGAGAATAATCGGATAAAAATTTCGCCAAACCCGACCAAAGCCTACCAAATGTTCTACAAGCTGAAGAGTTGGCCATTTGGAACACATCAATCTATACATTTTATACCCACCACCATAGGATGGGAGTATACTAATTTAGTCATTCCGTTCGTAACACATCGAAATATTTATCTGCGACCCTATAAAGTATATATATTCTGGATCGGCTCGACATTGTGAGTCGAACTAGCCATGTCCGTCCGTCCGTCTGTCAAAATCACGATAGCAATCGAACGCGTAAAACTAGCACGTAAAAATTTCGCTCAGATGGTTCTTTTCAATGTAGTTCGCTGGGAATTGAAAATGGGCCATATCGGTTCAGATGTGGGTATAGCCCCCACATAAACCGATCCCCGGATTTGGCTTCTTGAGCCCTAAGAAGCCTCAATTTTCATCCGATTTGGCTAACATTTGGAACAAAGACTTGAGTTATGACTTCCAACATCCATGTCCAGTATGGTTCGAATCGGTCTATAAACAGATATAGCCCCCATATAAACCGATCCCCGGATTTGACTTCTTCAGCCCTTAAAAGCCTCAATTTTCATCCGATTTTGCTACAATTTGGATCAAAGACATGTGTTATGGCTTTCAACATCCATATACGGTATGATCCGAATCGGTCTACAAACAGATATAGCCCCCATATAAACCGCTCTCCGGATTTTACTTCTTGAGCCCTTAAAAGCCTCAATTTTCATCCGATTTGGCTGAAATGTGGATCAAAGACTTCAGTTATGACATCCAACATCCATGGTTAGTATGATACAAATCGGTCTTTAAACAGATATAGGCCCATATGAACCGATCCCCGTATTTGACTTCTTCAGCCCTTAGAAGCCTAAATTTTAATCTGGTTTGGCAGAAATTTGGCCCAAAATCCTATCTTATGACCTACAATATCAGTGCCAAGTTTTATCGAGTCAGTCAATAAGGTGATAAAGGCGCCTAAGTACCGATATCCCTATTTGGCTTCTGGAGCCCAAAATAATTCAAATACAAACTCAGTTAATATGGGTACATTTTTAGCGGTAATGGATTCCGTCCGGCCGAACTTAGCACGGTTTTAATTGTCAAGACTACAAAGTACTATATCGTCGTTATTCGTATAGGATCTAGACATGTCCGTCTCTATATAGGTGGAAATTACTCTACAGCCTGAAGTTCAAAGATGGCCTATATCTTGCTATAGCACCCTTTATACTGATCTCCCGATAAGAAATTTTGAGTTCATAATAGTCGTATTTTTGCCCCGATTTCAATAAACAACCGTACCGATTTTTGGATAAAGCATTCTACCGATTTAAGTGTTTGAGCCCAGAAATGGTCTTTTACTTCCCACATTCACCGTTACAGCGAGATGCATGTACCCCTCAACTTTTGAGTATAGACCGGATTTCACCATATTTGTATGCAGCTGCCTTGTTTTCCGATTGAAGGTATTGAACTCACAATGCCTTCATTGTGATTCATAACAGCTAGACGTGTTTTGTTATGACTTCCAATAACTGTGCAATGTATGGTCCGTAACCTGATACATGTGCCACATAAACTGATCTGGGATCTTGACTTCTTGAGCCACTAGAGGGCGTAAATCCTTTTTTAGATTTGAATGAAATTGTCTATATGATGTATCACTATGGCCTTCAATAATCATGACATTCAGCCCTATTCTGAATAACAATTCCCTGGGAGTTTATTCCGTACTCCCTTTTCCCCTAATCTGAATAAGAATTTACGGAGAGTTTATTCCCAAATCAATTTTCCCTTATTCTATACAAACTTTGAAAATAGGGAAATATCTCCCAGGGAAAAAAGTAGCTATTCTGAATCGATATAAAAGGGAGAATGAGACGGTAAAACTTTGAAAAAATTCCCCCAAACAAATAAAAGGGAGCTCATTTATCATTGAGCTTAAAGTACAATCGGGTGGCACTCAATGATGTGCAAGAAGTCTTCTGCCTGTTCCTTAATGGAATGTTCGTGCGCAATTATTCAAAGATACTTGGCGTCACATTTGGCAACATTTACTCCACAGGAGTAAGAATAAATCCATAAGTCGCTTTTCGGCATCACTTTGTCCAGCAGCCGCCATAACCACCAAGAAAAGCGGCCGCCGCCCGGAAATGTCGGTTAGATCTTCAAGTTCTAGCTCCATAAAAGTAGGCCTTTAGATAAAACGGCGTATCAGGCAAACCATCACAGCATTAATGACGACGAAGGAGAAGCAAACCTCTATATTACGATTCAGCCATCTTAACTCCTTTCGGCAAGGGAAAATGCCAACATGCAGGATGTGTGGCCCGCATGCAACCGGGTAACTTTTTAAGCAACCTTTATAACTTCTTTTTGCTTATTTTTTCATTTTATGTTCTTTTTCCAAAAAATAATAGTCAAATGTTTGGCCAATATCAAACAGCTGAAACAAAACAGCTTTTTTCGAAAATTCGAAATTCCCTCTCCCAAAAATGTCCTCTCCCCATTCAATCAGAATAGGAGGATTTTATTCGAGGGAGAAAGAATTGGGCTGATTATCTCCAGATTGAGAGAAATCGTCCAGAGAATTTGTAGTACATAGTGGAGGGCATATACAAATCGGCTTAATCGAACTTTACGCCTATATAGAGTGCGTCACTTTTTGTGCCACCTTTTTAGAAAAGCAATTAAAAAGGCGTTAAGTTCTGCCGGGCTGAACTTTGGATACCCACCACCTCGGGTATATATGTAAACCACCTTTCATCAAAATCCGGTGAAAATTGCATTCCTTATGTCCCATAGCAGTTATATCGAAATATGTACCGATTTGGACCAAATACTAATAAGTACAGTAGCTATATCTAAAAATAAACCGAAAAGCCTAACATAAGCCACTGTGTCAAATTTCAATGAAATCGGATTATTAATGCGCCTTTTATGGAGCCAAGACTTTGAATCGAGATATCGGTCTACATGGCAGCTATATCCAAATCTAGACCGATTTGGGCCAAGTTGCAGAAAAATGTCGAGGAGCCTAACACAAAGCACTGTCGCAAATCTCAGCAAAATCTGCATTTGTGTGTGGCATTTATGAGACTAAGAACCTAAATCGAAGGATCGGTCTATATGGCAGCTATATCCAAATCTGGACCGATCTGGGCCAAATTGACGAAGAATGTCAAAGGGCCTAACACAACTCACTGTCCCAAATTTCAGCAAAATCGGATAATAAATGTGGCTTTTATGGGCCTAAGACCCTAAATTGGAGGATCGGTCTATATGGCAGCTATATCAAGATATAGTCCGATATGTCCCATCTTCGAACTTAACATGGTTATGGAAAAGAATCTGTGCAAAGTTTCAGCTCAATATCTCTATTTTTGAAGACTGTAGCGTGATTTCTACAGTTAGACGGACGGACAAGTCTAGATCGTCTTAGGTTTTTGTCCTGATCAAGAATATATTGTATATACTTTATAGGGTCGGAAATGGATATTTCGGCCGATGTTTCAAACGGAATGACAAAATATATATACCCTAATCCTTCGGTGGTGGGTATAATTATGCTACTTTTTTCAACGAATGCCACTTTTTGTGCCCCTTTATGGAATATTTCAATGGTAACGCTGGTTGCCAGCATTAGGAGGGGAAAATCACCGCTAAAAATTTTTTTTGATGGTCTCGCCAGGATTCGAAGCCAGGCCTTCAGCGTCATAGGCGGACATGCTAACCTCTGCGCTACGGTGGCCTCCAACATATGTTTAAATTATGTACCACAAAGGTGTCGAGACCATCAGAAAAAAATTTCGGCGGTGGCTTTCCCCTCCTAATGCTGGCAACATTTTGTGAGGCAACATAAGCCATGTAAAACTTCTCTCCAAAGAGGTGTTGCACTGCGTCACGCTGTTCGGACTCGGCTATAAAAAAGGCCCCTTATCATTGAGCTTAAACTGCAGTCGGACTGCACTCATTGATAGGTGAGAAGTTTGCCCCTGTTCCTTAGGGGAATGTTCATGGACAAAATTTGCAATTTACCACAGTGGTGGTGTTTGTTACAGATGGTTACCATTCAATAAGGGCCACTTTAACAACGCATTTTAGTTTTACAAATTATTTTATTTTTAAGTCACAAAGTATGTTATCTCTTATAGTAGTAGTTTGACAGTATAACACTTTGAACAGGTTTGACGTATAGAGTTATTTTCTATATTCACTTCCTTAATTTAAAACAAGATGATAAGAATGTTCTTTGTTCTTCTTCACTGAGAATTGCTCAGTGAATTAAATTAAAAATCAATTTTAATTTAAAATTCAAAAAATTTTCTAATCTACATACTAATTAAAAATTTAGATAGCAATAATTATAAAAAAAAAACAAAATATATATGAAATACGTTTTTTTTTAATAAGAACAAATAAACATTTTTTTTTTGTTTTAAATATTTTATCATTCTATTTATTTGTAGTTAGTATTTTACTTTAATGTCAGCTCTTAAAACTTTGGTATTTGCAACAATAGCCGAGTTTTTTTTTTTTGTTTAACCACAGGCTGGGGGTAATTTAAATTGGTTAGAATGGTATATTGTGTGTAGTTTAGTTTCAACAATTTAATGCAAATAATTTTGTAGCAAATATAAAAAGATTTGTTTTCTATAGATTTGACTTAAGGGTTTTGTTTATTTTATTTTTTATATATATTATTTCATTGATTGTGCGTGCACACTTCAATTTGTTTTTTTTATTTCTAAATTTTAATTAAAATAATAAAATTAATTATTTAAAATAAAAGTGGTTTCTTAAACCGTGGTTTCTTAAAAAAATATATAATTTAAGTTTTATTTGACATCATTTTTTCTCTTAGCAATTCTAAAAACGAATACAGAACCTTAAAAATCTCTGCAATACTCTAATTTGTGATTAATCTGATGTTATTGGGTTAAATCACTTATTATTGCATTGTACAGCCCTCTGGGAAGAAAACATTAGGAGATTTATCCATTATATTGTTTTGTGATTATTGTGTGTGGTATGTTTTCTGGTTGTTGTTTTCTTTTCTTCTACTTTTTTTCTACTTGTTGTTCGTAGTTGTTTCTTTTTTTTCTTGTTTTTGCTGTTTTTTGATTTGTTTCAATAAAAAAAACAAAACAAAATTATATATTGGGAATGAAAAAGAAACCCAAAAAACATCAGGAGGTAGTAAATAGCATTCTGTAAAATTCCTTATTTTTTATGAATAAATTTTAGCTTATTTTACTACAACTGGATACTGTGACATTCAGGGGATTATTTCCTTTAGCGTTTACAGCTATTGAGGATCTGAAAATGAAGAGAAAGAGAACAGTTTATGAGTATCATTTAATTAATGAAGCGGACTTTTTTAAATTAAAAAAAAGATCTCGTCCTAACAGGCAAAAAACTTGAAAAATGAAAAATTCGGCAAAGCCCGGCCAGGATTCGAACCTGGGCGAGAGCCATTGCCGTTGTCTTAGCGTTCGAAGCCATCAATACAACTTCCAACAGATGCACAAAATCATTAAAAAAAAGATCTCGTCCTAACAGGCAAAAAACCTGAAAAAATGAAAAATTCGGCAAAGCCCGGCCAGAATTCGAACCTGGGCACACAGAGCACCAGCGAGAGCCATTGCCGTTGTCTTAGCGTTCGAAGCCATCAATACAACTTCCAACACATGCACAAAATCATGTGTAGTACGGAAGAAGTGTAATTTGTCACAGAAAGAATGTCTGTCATTACCCAAAACTACATGCATTGGGAAAAGTATAGCTAATAGACAGGGTTGTCGAGTGTGGTTAATGTGGTAATTGTATCATACATGCGTTTTTGCTATTAATACGATTCAAATACAATATACCAACACACGACCCTTGAAGCCATCACACTTAATATGGTTGAAAAGTCTTCTAACCAAAAACGAAACGCGTCCCATAGTGGTTGGTGTGTGTTGCTATCTTTGGCTTTCCTTTTCCATTTGCATCTCCGCGATCATTGAGCTCGTCTCGAAAGAGAAACAAACAAAAATTAAAAAAAAAAAATAAAAGCGTGCTAAGTTCGGCCGGGGGAATCTTAGGAACCCACCACTATGGATTCTGCTAAAATATGAGAGCTATAGACCGAATTGGACCGTACTTGGCGCAGTTGTTGAGAGACAACAGAAATCGGATAAAAAATTGTGGCTTTTACGGGCTCAAGAAATCAATTTGGGAGATCGGTTTATATGGGAGCTATATCCAAATCTGCACCGATATGGCCCATTTGCAATCCCCAACGACCTACATTAATATAAAGTGTCTGTGTAAAATTTCATGCGGTTAGCTGGGGCGGCCACCGGCACATTGCCCTGAAAATAGATATCAAATTCGTTGAGCTCCATGTTACCATAATCGGAAATGAAGTTCAGTTTAGGGGGTGCTTTAGGGCGTACCCCCAAAAACTTGGCTCCAAAATGGATATTAAATTCGTTTTCTACTCTCAAATACCATTTATTCGAGTCGCATATTGTCATAATGGGTCAAATAACCCATTTGACGTATCTTTAGGAGGAAAAGCGACACCTAGTCTTAAACGCAAATTTTAATATCATATTCTTAATCTAATCCCGAATACCTTTCATTTGAGTCCCATATAGACATGGTCGGCTAATATGCCCATTTGGGGGTACTTAGGGTGGGGCGACCTCCCATTACTTGGATCTAATTTTTATGCCATATTTGTAATCTAGTATCGTATGCTTTTCATTTGGGGCCCATATTGACGTGACCGTCGTATATATCTGTTTAGAGGAGGTTTTGGGTTAGGGTGGCTCGCTAGATACTTGGACCCAAATTTTAATGCGATAATCGTTTTCTTGTCTCCAATACCTTTCATTTGATACCCATATTGTGCCTGTCGGTCCATTATTGGTTTTGGATGGTGTTGTTGGGGTAAGGGGGAGGGACCGCCCCCATTCGATATCTAAAAATTATATAGCCTATGTTTCCTTCTAGACAAACTTACACAATCTGTGAAAATTCAAAGAAAATCGGTTCAGCCGTTTTTGATTCTACGGAACAATTTAAAAAACATTCCCATATAGTCATGATGGGTCATATGCCCATCTAAGGCGTTTTTGGGGGGTAGGGTGATCTGATTTTGTATGCCAGATTCGTAGTCTACTCCCGAATACCTTGCATTTGAGCCCAATATTGATATGAACGTCCAATATGTCTGGGGGAATTTTGGGGTTGGGGCGGCCCGATGGCCGATTAGACCAAATTTTAATACCATATTCGTATTCTATTTTCTTTCATTTGATACCCATATTGTCCCGCTCGGTCCATTTTTCATTTTGGGTGGTGTTTTTGGGTAACGGAGGAGGGTCCGCCCTCTTCCGAAATAAACAAATTATAAAGTCTATTTCTCCTTCCTGACCATATTCGCAATCTACTCCCGAATGCCTTTCATTTGACTCCCATATTGTCATGATCGTCCAATATACCTGTTTTTGGGGTTGGGCGGCCCTCCCAGTTTCTTAGACCCAATTTTTAATATGAAATTCGTACTCTACTCCCGAATACCTTTCATTTGAGTCCCGTATTGTCCCGATCGGTCCACTTTTATTTTTGGGTAGTACTTTTGGGGTAAGGGGGAGGGTCCGCCCTCCTTTCGATATAAAAAAAATATATAGCCTATGTTTCCTTCCAGACCAAACAACACAATCTGTAAAAGTTTCAAGGTAATCGGTTTAGCCATTTTTTAGTCTATACGGAACAAACAAACGAACACAAATTAATTTTTATGTGTAAGATTAATTTAAGTCGTTTGGGATTGTAAATGGGCCAAATCATTCCATGTTTTTTCCATGCATCTTGACTTCTTGAGCCACTAGAGGACGCAATTCTTATGCGATTTAGCTAAAATTTTGTGATTTGTTATGACTTCCAACAACTGCATGATTCAAATTGGTCGATAACCTGATATAGCTGCCATATATACCGATCTGGGATCTTGTCTCCTTGAGCCACTAGAGGTCGCAATTCTTATCCGATTTAGCTGAAATTTTGCATGAAGTGATTTGTTATGACTTCCAACAACTGTGCTATGTATGGTTCAAATCGTCCATAACCTAATATAGCTGCCATATAAACCCATCTGGGATCTTCACTTCTTAAGCCTCTAGAGGCCACAATTCTTTCTCGATTTTGCTGAAATTTTGTACAACGGCTTCTTCCATGACATTCAACATACATCAATATGGTCTTAATCGATTTATAGCTTGATATAGCTTCCATATAAACTGATCTCCCGATCTTCGTAAGCCCCTACAAGGCGCAATTCGTATCCGAATGAACTGAAATATTACCCAATGACTTCTACTATGGTCTTCAGCATTCACTTGAGGTCCGAATCGGTCTATAACTTGATATATAACATAACAACATAACAATTCTTATCCATTATTCCTTGTTTGCCTAAAAAGAGATACCGCGCAAAGATCTCGAAAATGCGATCCATGGTGGAGGGTATATCACATTCGCCGCGGCCGAACTTAGCACGCTATTACTTGTTTTTTTTTTTAATATTTTGAAGATAAATATATTCAGGTACTTTAGTCCTTCTCCGATCCACTTGTTTAGCGAATTTGTGAACACCCTTGACTCTGCGTCCCATTTGTGTATTCAGAAGATTCTGGGAAAGACAGGATAGCCCTAGGCCAGATTTCCCTGAAATGTAGTACAACAGTGAGTTGTGTTCGACAACCGCGTCGAATACGGTTCAAATCGGGTCATATTTGAATATAGCGCTGCCATATAAACCGATCTTCCGATTTTGGGTCTTGGGCCCATGAAAGTAACCTTTACTGCCAGGGCTGCGGACTCGAGCAATTTTTATTGGGTAAAATTATCTTGACTCCGACCCCGGGGAAAATTGCTCAACTATGACTCCGAAGCCTTGCTTAATACCCGATGTCGCTAAAATTTGAAATTTGAATATAGGTCGATCGCCTGATTTACGGTCTTGGGTCCATAAAAAGAGTTATCCGATTTCACTGACATTTAATTACTCGGAGTGGTATTAGCCTTCTTGACATTCGTTTCATTAAATTTGAATGGATTTTAGAGAAAACTCTCAACTTACCTATTATGCCTCATATGACTTTTGACTAGATCACTATTAACCAAGGCGGCCATGAGGCTCAATTCGCCAGCCATTACTGTGGCACAAACAATTTGTGCCAATTTTTTAGCATTGTCACCGGGATGTTCCGCATTGGCACCCCTCACGCCCAACATATCGAGACAGGCACTTTGTCCGGGTAAACCTGTGCCACCGCCAACTGTGCCCACTTCCAGCGAGGGCATGGTGCAGGTCATGTATAAATCCTCGTTATTTTCACCCCAACACTCCATGCCGGTGGAGCAATTACTTGAGGTAACATTTTGTGCAGGATCTTGACCGGTGGCCAAAAAGACAGCGGTAACCATGTTGGCAGCGTGGGCATTGTTGCCTAAAAAGAAAAGACAAACAAATGACAAAAAATAATATATTAATAAAAATGACTTTAAAAATACCCAAAATTTAGAAAATAAAAAAAAAATCTATTTCAATTTTATTGAAAATTTTAAACATTTAAATGTGAAAACCAGGGCTTTGGAATTGACATTTTTAAGTCGTAGTCCCAACCACAGTGGGAGAGATTACCCGGAGTCGATGTTCTGTTCGGAGTCAGGGCACGTTTACTGCACTCCTGGTAAATTCTCCGACTTCGACTACGTCTAGAGGTCTTCGACTCCGCAGCCCGTTGGATCATAAATTTTGGAAATTTTAAACTCTATATCTTTTATTTAAAATTGAATGCCCACCACCGAAGGATGAGGATATATTCATTTTGTCATTCCGTTTGCAATACATCAAAATATCCATTACCGACCCTATTCTTGATCACCGTAAAAATCTAAGACGATCTAGCCATGTCCGTCCGTCTGTCTGTTGAAATAACGCTACAGTCTTTAAAAATAGAGATTTGTCTATAAGCAGGTAAAGTTCGAAGATGGGCTATATCGGACTATATCTTGATATAGCCCCCATATAGCTCGATCCGCCGATTTAGGGTCTTAGGCCCATAAAAGCTAAATTTTTTTATCGGATTTTGTCGACATTTGGGACTGTGAGTTGCGTTAGGCCAATAGACACCCTTCTTCAATTTGGCCCAGATCGGTCCAGATTTTGATATAGCATTTATTGTTCCATGTCGCCGAAATATGGGACAGGGAGTTAGGTTAGGCCCCTCGATACCTTTCTGTAATTTGGCCCAGATTTGGATAAAGCTGCCATATAGACCGATCTCTCGATTTAAGGTTTTGGGCCAATAAAAGATGCATTTATTGCCCGATTTCGCCGAAATTTGAGACAGTGAGTTGTATTAGGCCCTTCGACAACTTTCTACATTTTGGCCCAGATCGGTCCAGATTTGGATATAGCTATCTTATAGACCGATCTCTCGATTTCAGGTTTTGGGTCCATAAAAGGCGCATTTATTGTCCGATTTCCCCGAAATTTGGGACAGTGAGTTGTGTTAGGCCCTTTGACAGCCCTCTTCAATTTGACCCAGATCGGTCTAGATTTAAATATAGCTGCCATATAGACCGATCTCTCGATTTAAAGTCTTGGCCCCATAAAAGGCACATTTATAATCCGATTTCGCCGAAATTTGACACAGTGACTGATGTTAGGCTTTTCGACATCCGTGTCGTATATGGTTCGGATAGGTCTATATTTGGATATGCCTACCAAAAAGACCAATATTTTGTTCTTCAAAATTGAACAATGACTTGTATTTATTAGACCACTCAATATCTGTATTGAATTTGGTCCAAATCGGATCATATTTCGATATACCTGCTATGGGGGCATAAATTATGCATCTTTCACCGGATTATGACGAAAGTTGGTTTACATAAAGGGTGATTTTTTTGAGGTTAGGATTTTCATGCATTAGTATTTGACAGATCACGTGGGATTTCAGACATGGTGTCAAAGAGAAAGATGCTCAGTATGCTTTGACATTTCATCATGAATAGACTTACTAACGAGCAACGCTTGCAAATCATTGAATTTTATTACCAAAATCAGTGTTCGGTTCGAAATGTGTTCATTCACCGTAACGTTGCGTCCAACAGCATCTTTGAAAAAATACGGTCCAATGATTCCACCAGCGTACAAACCACACCAAACAGTGCATTTTTCGGGATGCATGGGCAGTTCTTGAACGGCTTCTGGTTGCTCTTCACTTCAAATGCGGCAATTTTGCTTATTTACGTAGCCATTCAACCAGAAATGAGCCTCATCGCTGAACAAAATTTGTCAAAATTTGAACACATTTCGAACCGAACACTGATTTTGGTAATAAAATTCAATGATTTGCAAGCGTTGCTCGTTAGTAAGTCTATTCATGATGAAATGTCAAAGCATACTGAGCATCTTTCTCTTTGACACCATGTCTGAAATCCCACGTGATCTGTCAAATACTAATGCATGAAAATCCTAACCTCAAAAAAATCACCCTTTATATACCCGAGGTGGTGGGTATCTAAAGTTCGGCCCGGCCGAACTTAACACTTTTTTACTTGTTTTAAAATATTTTGGAATTTTTGATTTTTTTTACTTAGACTTTTTTTTTCTTTCTTCTTGCTGTTATTTTATGTCTTTATCCACTTACCTCCAATGCTACCCGCCATGGCACTGCCACCCATATTTTTCAATTTATTGCACTCGACCAGTGTCTTTGCTTCTGTCTTCAGGACACTGCGCAATGTCGCCGCTGGTATTATACACTCGGCAACCACACGTTTACCCCTGCCCTTAATCCAATTGATGGCTGCAGGCTTTTTATCACAACAAAAATTGCCACTCAGCGAGATTATTTGCATATCGGGAAATTCTCGTTTAATGCACTTGAGAGCCATTTCAGCACCTTTGGAAACCATATTCATGCCCATGGCATCACCGGTCAGGGCGACAAAACGTATATACAGCTGTGGGCCATCCATGGCAATGTGACACTCCTTGAGGCGACCAAAACGTGAGGTTGAATCGAATTCAGCCTTTATGCGTTGATAGTTAGTTTCATCATTGATCCAACGCTTGGCCTCAGCAGCACGGGCCACACTGGCAAAACGCACACAGGGTGCACGGGTCATGCCCACATCTTCCACATAGGATGTGACACCCCTTACCGATAGGGCTTTACAACCACGATTTGTGGAGGCCACCAAGGCACCCTCTGTTGTGGCCATGGGCACATAGTATTTGGCGCCATCCAAGAGCAGAGGGCCGGCATAGCCCACTGGGATGGGCACATAACCTAGAACATTTTCACAGCAGGCGTTCATAACGCGTTTGTAGTCAAAGTGTTTGTATGGAAGACTTTCAAGGCGATCGGAGGCCAATTTGGCGCGACCGCTGATAATTTGACGTCGGATTTTCACACCTCTTACGGGATCGTCTATGACGGTTTCGATTTTGTGCAAGGGGCAATATTGGCCACCGGCATTGACAATATTCACAATTTCCTCATCCGAAAGATTGGCCGCTCCTGCTATGCCATCCTCGGTGGAGTTGAGTATTTCCAGACATTCCTCCAGCGAACGGGGTGATCTCAATTTCAACAATTGATTGCATTCACTCAAAGGCACTATGGCCCCATCACAATAATCGAACTCCGTTTGGGTGAAGGCATTTGCAGTGTTCTGCTCCTCAATGGTGAAAAGGGGAATACGCCGTGGTCGCATAGACAATTCTATTGGCATGGAGGTGTTGCTGAGATTGCAAGTTACTTTGAGATTCTCCTCCTCTTGGCCCACAATTGCTCCAAATGGCTTGTCCAATGCGGTAATTGAATTTGCCGCCGAAGCCTCAAGTGGCAGCAGTTGCGTCTGTGATGACTTGACAGCAATGCTAACCGTCGATTGGCGTATCTGGTCATGAAGATCTTCGCGGTTTTCGAAAAATATGAATTTAATGACCAGGGCTATGAATAGTATAAGTATCACAATTTGATCGGCGCTCATTGTTAGCCATCTGCAAAGAAATCAGGTCGAAGGGAAACAAAAAAAGAAAAAAAAAAATTAGAATTTTTGGGGGAAATTGAATTGAAATCGTAAGTAGATCGAAACAAAGTTTCTTTATGGGCAAAAATAAAGATAAAATTGGACTGCATTATCGTTGTATGAATAAATGTAGCGCATATTGTCCATATTCATTTTGGTATAATTTCTAATTTGTAATTCTGTAAGAGGGAAAAATATTCCAGAATTATGACCCATTAAGCTAAAAAATCAAAAAGAATTATAAGTCCGCGTGATTTCGCCAGAGTGAATAAAATTGTATTTAATTTGATTGTAAGAATGTAATTAGGGCATCTATGTTAAAGATGCTTTTTACCCAAATCAGAAAAAAAAAATTAAAAATAAATTTTGAAAGAATTTCCACTAAAAATAGGATTTTTAAAAATCTAATTTGGAAATTTTTAATACAATTTTGCACAGGGTTTCCTTAACCTTTCACATTATAACAGTTTGCGCAGTTGTACAGAAACTGTTATATTAAATCAAACTTCGACATTTTTAATACAATTTTTTGTGATAATCAATTTTGCTCAGGTTTTCCTTAACATTTCAATTTATAACAGTTTACGCAGTTGTACTGAAACTGTTATACTATGTGAATATGAACCGTATTTCGACAAAATTTACTATAAGAATTCAATTTTATCTGCTAGCGCTTTTTTTAGTTGGTCTTAAAAACTTTTTTGGACTTCTTACGGGATATTGTCCATTTTAGAGTTAGCATTACGTTCAGGAAGTGAGTTTGACAATTTTTGTTTGTTTTTGTTGTAATTGTCATTGATGCATAAATTCGATCAGAACAAAGAAAATGAGTTACGTGTCTCTTGTTGCCCTTAAGAGGAAAATAAGCTTTAATAGCCCAATTTTAAACTCAAAAGTTTGCTCTACGCTGTAGTTACTATTGGGTTGCCCAAAAGGAAATGGCGGATTTTTTAAAAGAAAGTAAATGCATTTTTAATAAAACTTAGAATGAACTTTAATCAAATATACTTTTTATACACTTTTTCTCTAAAGCAAGCTAAAAGTAACAGCTGATAACTGACAGAAGAAAGAATGCAATTACAGAGTCACAAGCTGTGAAAAAAATTGTCAAGGCCGACTATATGAAAAATCCGCAATTACTTTTTGGGCAACCCAATAGTTGCGGGTATGTAGGGTACGGGGATTCAAATGACGAAACTCGTGGAAACTTTTCTATAGAATCACACCAATTATCTGTAAAAATTTCTAGGGAGTGAAGATAGAGTCAAAAGTTGGACATTTTATAACAGTTAACGCAATTATTTTGAAACTGTTATACTCTTATACATTGTTATATATATTTTTTTGAACAAAATTGACCAAAATTTTCAATGAAAATTTGAAAAAACACAAGTGTTAGTTATTTTATTACATTTAATGCAATAATGAGGAATCTGTTATACTTCTATACATTCATACAGATATTTATATATATTTTTCTATAAACATTTGAAGCGAGGACAAAGTAATTTTAGTGTTTTATAACACTTAAGGCAGTAAACCGCAAACTGCTATACAGTTAGATTTTGACGAAAAAAATCAAATTAAACTTTGGCGAAATGTTTTAAGAAAATGAATTTTACCAAAAATAATTAAATTAACAAGAGTTAGTCATTGTATAACAGTTAACATAATTATATTGAAACTGTTATACCGCAATGTACTCGTAGAATTTTTCTATAAACATTTGAAGAGAGCGAGGATACAGATATTTATATATATTTTTCTATAAACATTTGAAGCGAGGACAAAGTAGTTTTAGTGTTTTATAACACTTAAGGCAGTAAACCGCAAACTGTTATACAGTTAGATTTTGACGAAAAAGATCAAATTAAACTTTGGGGTAGTGTTTTAAGAAAAAGAATTTTACCCAAAATAATTAAAATTTACAAGAGTTAGTCATTGTATAACGGTTAATATAATTATATTGAAACTGTTACACTGCAATATAATAGTAGAATGCAATATTTTTCTATGATAATTTGAAGGATGTGGAGTTATGTCAAGATTTAGATTCATTTTATATTATTTAACTTATTTATTTGGAATCTATTTAACTGTTATACAATAACATATTTTCTTATTATTATACCCTCCATTGAAGCATGGGGGTGTATTTATTTTGTCATTCTATTTGCAACACAGCGAAATATCCATTTCCGAACCCATAATATATATAAATTGTTGGTCATTGTAAATTCTATGACCTTGTAGCTATGTCCTATACCGGAAGTCTCCTTCAAGAAACCCATGGTACGATCAAGAGTTTCGAGATTCTACTGAAGCCAAGAATGCGGCATATAGAGCAACCCTGTGAAGGAGGGAGAAAAGGAGAGAGGAGAAACGTCTATTCCGCAGAAAGAAAAAGGAAATGAAAAGACGAGTGTGAGCGAATTGAAATGTACAGGAGTCAGAATGAAGTCCGGAAATTCTACCAAAGAATTAAACATCAAACCGATGGTTTTGGTGCAGGCACATCTTCCTGCAGAGACAAAGAGGGAAATCCGGTAACTGACCCAGATAACATGCTGAGGATATGGAAGGAACATTTTACCCAACTGCTAGTCTCCGACGTTGGCGGCGAACCAATCAATGATGATGGTATATAAAGTTTACCTCCTAGTCAGAATGAGGTCCAAGTAGCAGTGACCCGACTAAAGAACAACAACGCAGCAGGAGCCGAAGGATTACCCGCTGGACTATTTAAGACCGAAGGCGACACGCTGATAAGGCCTATGCATCAGCTTATCTGCGCAATCTGGTTAGAAAAACGCATACCCAATGGAACCTCAGCATTCTAGGTCCCGTACACAAGAAGGGAGACAAGACGGAATGTGCCAACTACAGAGGAATAAGTCTTCTCCCCATCGCATACAAGATACTCTCGAGCGTATTGTGTAAAAGATTAAAACCTAAAGTCAATGAGATAATTGGGCCCTGTCGATGCGGCTTTAGACCTGGGAAATCCACGCTGCACCAGATATTCACACTGCGCCAAATCCTAGAAAAGACCCGAGAAGGACAAATCAACCCCTACCATCTCTTTGTTGACTACAAAGCCGCTTTCGATACTACAAAGACGCTTACGTTCAAACGTTGGACGAAAAAATAGTTACACGCATCAAAATACAAATACATGTTGTCAGAATAGATGAAGAAGCTCCAGCAAAAACGTCTTTTGAAGGCTTGTCAAGTTTGATAATTATCAGACAAAATTTAGATATATCTGCCATATAGACCGATCTTTCGATTGAAGATCTTGAACCCATAAAGTGCGTTTATAAAACCATTTCGCAAAGTTTTATTTGATACCTACAAATATTTCCCGTATATGGTGCGGATCGGATGGTATTTGGATAAATCCCCCGATTTAAGGTCCTAGTGCCATAAAGGGCTCATTTATTACCTGATCTAGTTCAAATTAAAAATAGTTTATTGTGTTAGATTGTTCAACATCAATGCAGTTTTTGTGCAGGTCTGAACTATTTTGGTTGCATCGACCGATCCCTTAATTTAAGGGTTTGGGGCCACAAAGTATTTACATTGTTTTCAACCAGCTTAGCATTTTCTTCTCACTTGGATAACCGCCATCATGGATAAATTAACCATCCTCTTTTATAACAACTCCACTACCATATCTATAGTAATATGCAAATTCCAGCGAAATCGGGTAATAAATGCCGATATTATGGGCTTAAGACTCTTAAGATCGGCAGATCTCTATGGCAGTCTCTATGGCAGCTATATCTAACTAAAGACCGATCTGAACCATATTTGAGTTGGATATCGGGAGGTTTTAATCAACTAAATATTTTAAATTTCAGCTAAATCGGATAATAATCGCGATTTTTAAGGGCTTAAGACCCAGATCGGTCTATATGACAGCTATATCTAAATATGGTCCGCACTGAAGCATATTTGAGTCGGATGTCGGAAGGCTTAAATCAAATCACTGTTTCTAATTTCATCGAAATTGGATAAAAAAATGCGCCTATTATGGACTTGAGACTCTAAACCGGCATATCGGTTTATATGCCAGCTATAGGTAAATATGGGCCATATTCGGTTTGAATATCGGGTAGTAAAACATCCTGTTTCAGATTTAGGCGAAATCGGATGAAAAATGCGGCTTTACGAGCTTAAGACCCTAAATCGGCAGATCGGTCTATATGGGGGCCATATTCAAATAAAGTCCGATTTGGCCTATTCAAAAATTAACTTGCGTATAGAAGAAATTTGAACTCAATATCTCAATTTTTAAAGGCTAGCGTGATTACAACTGACGGACACACGTACATCGTTAAATCGTCTTAGAATTTTACAAAGATCAGAGATATATACTTTGTAGGGTCGAAAATGGTGTGTTGCAATCAGAATGACTAAATAAATATACCCCCCATTCTTTGGTGGTGCGGATTTAAAAATGTTATTTAATGTTTTAGGCAATTTATTAAAAAGTTAAAATGATGCAAAACCTTCAGTTAACACATTGTGTGCATATATAGGTTGACCTGTTCATATAAGGTCGACACGCGCCAGTTCCCAGCAAAATATTGCCTACAAAAATGCAATTAGAACTGCACACAACTTTTTTAAGCGCTGACGTGATGAAAGTCTATTCAAATTTAAAAAAAAAATAATTCACTTCTTTGTACTTACTTTATTATCAAGTCACTTAGTTCTCCCGACTCGGTGCGATTATTGTTGACATTCATGTTGAGTTGTGGCGTAAATGTCTTGTCCACACTTTCATAATCACCATTGGAGAATACCATGCGGCTGTAAATGTGCACAATCATAAGGCCCGTGGTCATGATGATTTTGACACGTTGCACCACCGGATTGGCCTTTTGCTCCTCCTCATTTAGGGCCTTGAGTAGTTTAGAATCTTTGGCTTTGGCCCTAACCAATGACATATCCATGCCATTGCGAGACAAATCCAAGATCAATGACAAACACGCGGGATAGAAGGTCATAAAGACGACATAATTGACTATTACCGACATTACGGCAAATGTACACAATACTTCGAGACGTTGTACTCCGGACAAAGTACCAACACCTATGACTAATGTTTCTACAATAGTGTCCAGCGATATGGCTGGACCTAGTAGTTCAAGGCCACGTGCTATATTTTGTGTGACTTCAGCTTGATTTGTACCGGCCAATGCCAATTGGGCTAATGTTCCGGAATTTGAGAGATCTATCAACAGTAGTAGGAAAAATAGTGCATCTCTGTAAGTAGGAAATAAAAAAAAAAGAACAAGAAGGGGTATGAGACTCATTGAGGGCTAATGGAGTGGTGGTTATTTTTCGGCATAACTTACTTTAAGTCTGTTATATCACTGCCTAGGAACTTGATTATTGTCGTTGTAAATATAAAACTTGAGAAAACCGCAAATAAGCCGGCTATACCTGGAAAGAGAAAAAAAGATTGGTAATTAAAAAAAGGAAAAAACAAGTAAAATCGTGCTAAGTTCGGCCGGGCCGAATCTTGGGAACCCACCATCATGCAGTCTGCTAAAATATGGGAGCTATATTTTGTTATAGACCGATTTGGACCGTACTTGGCACAGTTGTTGAGAGTCATAACAGAAAACTATGTGTAAAATTTCTGCCAAATCAGGCGAAATTCCAGGGGCTCAAGAAATGAAATCGTGAGATCGGTTTATATGGGAGCTACATCAGGTTATAGACCGATTTGGAAGGTACTTAATACAAGAGTTGGATGTAATAACGGAACACTATGTGCAAAATTTATCCAAATCGGACAAAAATTGCTGCTTCCAGGGGCTCAAGAAGTCAAATCGGGAGTTCGGTTTATATGGGAGCTATATCGGGTTATAGACCGATTTGGGCCGTACTTAGCACAGTTGTTGGAAGTCATAACGGAACACTATGTGCAAAATTTCAACCAAATCGGACAAAAATTGCGGCTTCGAGGGGCTCAAGAAGTCAAAACGGGAGATCGGTTTATATGGGAGCTACATCCAAAACTGTTGCGAAATGGCCCGTTTGTAACCCCTAACGACCTTAATTAATATTAAGTATCTGTGCATAATTACAAGCTGCTAGCTTTACGCGTTCGACCGCTATCGTGATTTCGACAGATGAACGGACGGACGGACATGGCTAGATCGACTTAGAATGACGATCAAGAATATATATACTTTATGTGGTCCTAGATCAATATTTCGCGGTGCTACAAACAGAATGACTAGATTTGTATACCCCCATCCTATGGTGGTGGGTATAAAATTCAAAGTTTGTATGGTACATGATGAAATATTTTAAACACCATGTATGTAGGCTAAGTTAGTTTGAAGAAGAAGGTATGGATTATGAACCACCCCAATACCAATATGAATATCCAGCTAAACCAGCAATTGGTTGATTGTGAGATCCAACTATCGAAAAGTAACGCTGAAGAAATCTATGTCAGGAATTGCGTGCTGCTCACAACATCACTAATCGTTGTCAATGGTTTGCCCCTAAGTTCATTGAAATCTTATATAGAGCTGGCAAAATCTCGATGGCACTATCAATATTAATATTTTTCCAAAAAGTAAAATTTTTTGCAAAACTTAACAAAAAAAAAAAAAACAATCTGACACTGCGCCTATAGAGGGCGCATTTTTCATCCGATATGACTAACATTTTGTACAATGATTTCTCTCATGACTTTCAACTGACTTTATTAACCTTGGTTTTAATTGGTATGTGCATGATATTGCTTCTATATAAATCTATCTCCTGATTTTTACTTCTCATGTTCGTTTGAAATACAGGTGATGGGAATATGGGAATAGTATCGATGGGAATGGGATAGTATCGATACTATCGATATTTATTATTAAAACTTTCGAAAATTTCGAATGTGTGTCAGCTCTAGTCTTATATCGTTTCGTCGACTAAGTGCCACATGGCCGATACCGTCACTTGCCGCGCCTATAATGCATGGAGTGTTAGTGCTATGTGTCCCGTAATGCTACCAAAAGCCCTACCGTTCTCCTTCTTACTTACCGCCAGTATTAGCGTTTCGTTATCGAAAACATATTAGAGAACAGATTTGTACCAGTTTTAAAAAGTTTCGTCCTAAAGCCAAAGCTAGTGAAAACGAGCTAAGTATGTTAGGGCCGAATCTTGTATACCATCCGCCATTTTTAGCATTTGTCAAGTTCTTTGCACGGTTTCTCTTTATGGGCAGAAACTGAAAAGGATCAAGCAACAAACTCCATGGATTTTTATACCCACCACCACAGGATAGGGGGTATATTCATGTAGCCATTCCGTTTGCAACTCATCGAAATATCCATTTCCGACCCTACAAAGGGCCAGAAATGGCCCTGGATCATTCATTGGGCCAGAAATGGATTGCTGATTGCGCAGATCGTGTTACGGAATTAGATATACCTTTCCTGTGCAAGCTTCTTGGTAGGGTGGACGCCTACTACAAAGGCCTCGCGAAAGAGGCGTGGACTATAAGGGCTGTGGCTTGCAGGGTGGCAAAGGCCTGTGACCGAGCATTTCGCGGAACCGGATTGCGGACTGCTGATAGTACACCTGACCGGTCACTACATCATCAGGTCTTTGTCATTTTGCTGGTCGCAAGGAGAGACGGATTTCTGCTGGGTGAGCGATGAAAAGGAAGAGTTGAAGACGGTCGAGTATCTTTTGTTTCATTGCCCTGCAATTGCGAGGCGAAGACGCAGTATAGTGTGTGAACACCTCTTTGCGTGCCTGTCTATCCAGGCATTCAGTCAACTTGTTATTCTAAAGTTCTGTAAAGGCCTCAATTGGCTGATTCTTCGGATGAGAGTATCATGCCGGTCCGCCTGGCTCGCTAACACTTTTGTCTTATGCCTTCAGTATAACACCTCGAAATATTGACCTGAGACCCTTTAAAGTACATAATTATTTTCTTGATTGTCTTGACATTCTGAGTTTATGAAGCCATATTTGTTGGTCCGTCTGTCGAAATCACGATAGCGTCCAAAGGAATAAAGATATCTGCTCAAAATTTTGCACAGATACTTCTTACCGTTGTTGGTCGTTGGGGATTGCAAACGGGGCATAACGGTTCAGATTTGGATATAGTCCCTATGTAAACCGATCCCCACCTTTGAATTCTTGAGCCCTAGGGACCTAAATTTTCATCTGATTTCGCTGAAACTTGGCACAAGGACTTCCAATATCAGTGCTGAATATGATCCGAATCGGTCTATAAACTGATATAGCCCCCATACAAACCGATACCCGGATTTGATTTCCCTGAGCCCTTACAAACGCCAGTTTTCTTCCGATTTGGTTGAAACTTGGACCAAGGACTTCCGTTCTGATATTCAACATCAGTGCTGAGTATGATCCGAATCAGTCTTTAAACTGATATAGCCCCCATACAAACCGGCTTCTTGAGCCCCTAAAAACCCCAGTTTTCATTCGATTTGGCTGATCAGGGCAGATCCTTTTGCCAACAAAAGGATCTGTTCTGACTCCCAACATCATTGCCGAGTGTGATCCAAATCGGTCTTTAAACTGATATAGCCCCCATACAAATTGATCCCGGGATTTGACTTCTTGAGACCCTTAAAGCCTAAATGTTCATCCGATTTGGCTAAAAATTGGCATAAGGACTTCTGTTCAGACTTCCAACATTGTTGCCGAGTATGATCCGAATCGGTTTTTAAACTGATATAGCCCCCATACAAACTGATCCCGGGATTCGACTTCTTGAGACCCTAAAAGCCCCAGTTTTCTTTCGATTTGGCTGAAAGGACTTCTGGTTAGACTTCCAACATCATTGCCGAGTATGATCCGAATCGGTCTTTAAGCTGATATAGCCCCCATACAAACCGATCCCCGGATTTGACTTCTTTAGCAACTAGAAGCCTCAATTTTCCGACTAATGCGGCTGAAATTTGGATCAAAGGCTTCTGCTATGACTGTCAACATACATGCTAAGCATGATCCGAATCGGTCTTTATACTAGTATATCCCCCCTATAAAACGATGCCCCTATTTGACTACCTGAGCTCCTAGAGGCCACAATTTTCACCTGATTTGGCTGAAATTTGACACAAAGACTTCTGCTATGACTTTCGGCGTTCGTGCCAAGTATGATCTAAATCGGTATATTTTGCTATTAAACAAGGAACTGGGGCAAACTATATACTGATTAAATAGCAATTCCCCAATATGACCGCTTGAGACTACAGCGCAGTCCCAAACAATTACCGATTTGATTGTTGTAAAAAAATTCAAACACAAACTGTGTTAATAAAGGCAAATTTTTAGCTCAATCCATGATGGTGGGTACCCGAGATTCGCCCCGGCCGAACTTATCACGGTTTTACTTGTTTTTCTGGTGTTTCTGTTGTGTTGCACCGCAATATGCAGTCAATCTATATGTTTTTCCAGCCGATCTCCTGTCGGTGTCGAAGCCTGAATATTTAGCCAGATTCCGAGTCGAAACAAGCTCACTCAACTCGGAACCAGACTTCAAACAGATAGTCCCTTATCATTGAAGTGAAACTCACACCGTACTGCACTAATTGATTTGAGGCAATTATCCTCGCTTTTTCTTAACGGAATGTCCTTGAGCAAATTTGTAGGAGGGATAACGTTATTTTTAGTATAAAGATAAACCTTCAGAAATACATTTGAACTGGCAACTGTTGATGATTCACGCAATCAGAAAAGCCCAACATTTGGGATGGAAAGATCAAGTGAAAGAAAAACGTAAAATTTGCAAAATTTTCACTTCCCCAATATACATCCGCACACGAACGTGATCCTACCAATACTGGCTGCTGGCTGACTTAGCTTTAAGCAATAAAAAAAAATCTTAAAAGGCGTTGAGTTCGGCCGGGCCGAACTTTGGATACCCACCACCTCGGGTATATATGTAATCCACCTTTCATCAAAATCCGGTGAAAAATGCATACCTTATGCCCCATAGCAGCTATATCGAAATATCTTTCGATTTGGGCCAAGTACTAATGAGTACAAGTCATTGTTCAATTGTGTATAACAACATTTTGATCTTTTTAGTAGCTATATGTAAAAATAAACCGATCTGAACCCTATACGACACGGATGTCGAAAAGCCTAAAATAAGTCACTGTGTCAAATTTCAGTGAAATCTGATTATAAATGCGCCTTTATGGGGCCAAGACTTTAAATCGAGATATCGGTCTATATGGCAGCTATATCAAAATCTGGACCGATTTGGGCCAAGTTGCAGAAAAATATCGAAGAGCCTAGCACAACTCAATGTCCCAAATTTCGGCGAAATCGGACAATAAATGCGCCTTTAATGGCCTCAAAACCTTAAATCGAGAGATCGGTCTATATGGCAGCTATATCCAAATCTGGACCGATCTGACCAAAATTGAAGAAGAATGTCAAAGGGTCAAATTTCGGCTCCTTTTATGGGCCCAAAACCTTAAATCGAGAGATCGTTCTATACGTCACCATATGCAAATCTTGATCGATCTAGGCCAAATTGCAGAAATATGTCGAGGGGCGTCACTTAACTCACTGTCCCAAATGTCAGCGACATCAGACAATAAATGCGCCTTTTATAGGCCCAAGGCCATAAATCGAGAGATCGGTCTATATGGGAGCTATATCCAAATCAGAACCGATCTAGACCAAATTGAAGTAGCATGTCGAAGGGCCTAACACAACTCCCTGTCCCAAATTTCATCAAAATCGAATAATAAATGTGGCTTTTATGGGCCTAAGACCCTAAATCGGCGAATCGGTCTATATCTATACCAAGATATAGTCCGATATAGCCCATCTTCGAACTTAACCTGATTATGGACAAAAAAAGAATCTGTGCAAAGTTTCTATTCTATTTTTAAAGACTATAACGTGATTTCAACAGACAGACGGACCGACCGGTCTAGATCGTCTTAGATTTTTACGCTGATCAAGAATATATATATACTTTATAGGGACGGAAATGGATATTCCGATGTGTTGCAAACAAAATGACTAAATGAATATAGGTTTATATGGGAGCTGTATCAATCTATTGATCGACTCAGACCATATTAGACACGTATGTTGAAGGTCATGAGAGAAGCCGTTGTAATTGCGCCCTCTAGAGGCTCAAGAAGTCAAGACCCAAGATCTGTTTATATGACAGCTATACCAGATTATGAACCGATTTGAGTCATACTTAGCGCAGTTGTTGGAAGTGATACCAAAACACCACGTGCAAAATTTGAGTCAAATCGGACGAGAATTGCGCCCTCTAGAGGCTCAAGAAGTCAAGACCCAAGATCGGTTTATATGGCAGCTATATCAAAACATAGACCAATTTGAACCATACTTAGCGCAGTTGTTGGAAGTGATACCAAAATACCACGTGCAAAATTTCAGTCAAATGGGACGAGAATTGCACCCCCAGAGGCTCAAGAAGTCAAGACCCAAGATCGGGTTATATGGCAGCTATATCAAACCATCGATCGATTTGGCCCATCTACAATCCCAAACGACCTACACTAATAAAAAGTATTTTTGTGCAAAATTTCAAGCAGCTAGCTTTACTTCTTCGAAAGTTAGCGTGCTTTCGACAGAAAGACGGACGGACGGACATGGCTAGATCGATTTAAAATGACATGACGATCAAGAATATATATATACTTTATGGGATCTCAGACGCATATTTCGAGGTGTTACAAACAGAATGACGAAATTAGTATACCCCCATCCTATGGAAGGGGGTATAAAAATTAAATCCATTATTAAAATTTTCTGTATTTTATACTTTTAATGTTTAAACTATCTAAAATTGGTTTTCGAATAACACATTTCTAAGCAAATAACTAAACTCATCACCTTTACATTATTAGTTTAGTGTCAGACACCATTTTTGTTTATTTCATAGCCTTTTTTATGTTTTCTTGTCAAGGATGTTTGTTAACACATGCTAAGCAACAACAAAGTTTGTTTGTTGTAAATTTACAAATATGTCATAAAACGCTTGTATCTCCCCCTTTCAGTTTTTGCTGCACCTGATGTTGTTCTCCCAGGCGCTTTAATCGCCATGGATTACCGGCGTCTTTTTCTTTGCAGTTAACAGATTTTTATCGCTGTTTATTACAGGTAATACAAGCGATTAATAATAACGATTATGCAGTAAAAAAAAATGGTGGCACTGGTGTTCATTTCGAGGCAGATTTTCAGATTTTCAGTCATGCTCATACGTTCGTTAACAGGAAGAGTATGCCCTGCAGTGATGTATAAGCTGGCTGTCAGCTTTGGCCTAACCTTGACATCATTCACGCCATTGACGTGCTACATAAATTCGAGTATAATCAGTGTTAAGGTATCAGCAAAACAAAAAGGAATTTGAATAACGTACATCTGAAGTGTCGTTGATTTAATTATATTTTTGAGCCTCCTTTGAAATCCGCTGTGCCAAGGTAAGGGATGACTGAGAATGCTCTTTGTGACATGGTGTGAATTCTATGTGAGAATAATTTTTGTTTTTGTGAAACAAGATATGGCGCTTATTATTGTGGCATATAGAATTTTAAAGAATAAGCAATGATTATGGCATGTTAAAAGAAAATACGAATGTCAAACAGCTTTCAAATGGTTGATTAATTTACATTTTCATATCCTATACCAGTACTGTGGTAAATGCAAATTTGCCCATGAACATTGTGTTAAGGACAGGGCACACTTCTCACATATTAATGAGTGCTTTTCGACTTAAGTACAAGCTTAACAATAAGGGACCTTCTTTTTATAGTCGAGTCCGAAGTTTTTACACGGCAAAGCACCTCACAATTGTCGCCAGCATTAGGAGGGGAAAACCTGAATAATTTTTATACCCTCCACCATAGGAAGGGTAAGTATATATATTCTTGATCGTCGTGACATTTTAAGTCAAACTAGCCATGTCCGTCCGTCCGTCCGTCCGTCTGTCTGTCGAAAGCACGCTAACTTTTGAAGGAGTAGAGCTAGCCGCTTGAAATTTTGCACAGATAGTTCTTATAGGTGTAGGTCGGTTGGGATTGTAAATGGGTCAAATCGGCCCATGTTTTGATATAGCTGCCATATAAACCGATCTTGGGTCTTGACTTCTTGAGCCTCTAGAGGGCGCAATTCTCGTCCGATTTGACACAGTGTTTTGATATCACTTCCAACAACTACTGTGCTAAGTATGGTTCAAATCGGTCCATAACCTGGTATAGCTGCCATATATATACCGATCTTAGGTCTTGATTCTTGATCTTTTAGAAGGCGGAATTCTTATCCGATTTGACTGAAATTTTGCACATAGTGTTTTGATATCACTTCCAACATTTATGCAAAGTATCGTCCAAATCAGTCCATACCCTGATATAGCTGCCATATAAACCGATCTAGGATCTTGAGTTCTTAAGCTTCTAGAGAGCGCAATTCTCATCCGACTTGGCACAAATTTTGTGCAACGGCTTCTCTCATGGCCTTCAACATACGTGTGCAATATGGTCTGAATCGATCTATAGCTTGACACAGCTCCCATATAAACCGATCTCCCGATTTTGCTTCTTGAGCCCCGAATTGGACTATAACCTGACATAGCTCCTCCTCCTCCGTCCATATTCATTATTCTTTGTTTGCCTAAAAAGAGATACTGCGCAAAGAACTCGACAGATACGATCCATGGTGTAGGGTATATAAGATTCGGCCTGGCCGAACGATTTCGATTTCCTAAGAGGGACGAATGGAGGTCGGATGGTGTACTTGAGGAGGATGAGACCTCGATCTACACCGATGGCTCCAAGATGGAGTCAGGGACTGAATTGGGGGTCTACTCTGATGCTCTCAATATCAGTATGTCTCTGAGACTACCGGACGAGTGTACAATCTTTCAGGCAGAGGTCTGTGCCATTGCAGTGTCCGCAAGAGAAATTCTGGAAAGGAGCTTACTGCCCTCGAAACTCTGAATTTATGTGGACAGTATGGCGGCACTCAAGGCCTTGGGGTTGAGGATGGTGAGGTCGAGATGGGTGGCGATTTGTTTGGAATCTTTGGATAGGTTCGGGGCCCACGATGTAACGCTGACATGGGTTCCTGGGCATGAAGGGATTCCAGGGAATGAGAGGGCGGACGAATGCGCCAGGAGGGGTTCGTTTGCGCCGAGCGGACCAGTCATCGATCTTGCCGACGTGCCATTTGTCGAGCTACTGAACCCAGTAGATGGGATGGCCGAGAGGCGTCGGTGGCGAGGTGGGATTCGGTAGATGGTTGCCGGAATGCGAAGGCGCTGTGGCCAATCATCGATCGGAGGAGTACAAGGGAGTTGATGGCGTGCGATAAGAGGTGGATGAGTGCTTTGATAGGGGTTATAACCGGACACTGTGCCTGCGGCCCATGGAGGCACGCATGGGGATACCGCACAATGACTTCTGTGAGAGTGGCCTCGATGAGGATGCGGATGAGGAGGATACTATTGAGCACTTGCAGTGTTCCTGTCCAGGTCTGCAGAGACGTAGGATCTCCATTCTGATGAGCAGTTTCTTGTGTGATCTGGATGAACTTGCAAACGTACCTCTGGTATGTCTCCTGAGGTTTGTTGAGGGAACTGCGCACAATGACTTCTGTGAGAGTTGCCTCGATGAGGAGGAGACTATTGAGCACTTGCAGTGTTCCTGTCCAGGTCTGCAGAGACGTAGGATCTCCATTCTGATGAGCAGTTTCTTGTGTGATCTGGATGAACTTGCAAACGTACCTCTGGTATGTCTCCTGAGGTTTGTTGAGGGAACTGAATGATTCCGACGAGGGGTGCCAAAAGCTCCGGATTAGGTAGCTCCGAGCTTGCGTAGGAACGGACGATTCTTCACCCCCCGCTCGGTCACTCTTCCTGTCTTTTTCTTTTATTTGTTTATAATCTCTAGTACGAGGTCTCACATTTTCTTTCTCTTCCCTTTCTCTCTCTAGGGTACCACAATGGGCCAAACTGGCTTCCGAATGAACTCACCTTTTGTGTGCAACCCATTCAACCTAACCTAAGCAGCAAAAGCAAAAGAAAATCTAAGTCTGGAGTTCCATGCTACTTACAAAATTGCTAATAGTTTTCCATACCAAGCCCCTAAATGGTTTTTTCTTGTCTTGTACTGTGTCCCCATCTAAGTGACGGTGTGTGTCCCGTTATGATACTGAAAGCTTTACTGACCTTCTTCTTACTTTCTTTCAGTAATAGCTTCGTCCTTTCATGATACGGATCTCCCCATAGGATTTTCGCCATTCTGCCGAGCATTTCGCTATTCCATAGTGTTACATTGTTTGCGTTTGTCGCCCACGCCCTTAACTCGGACTGCATCGACCCGAAAGGCTTTGGGTTAACAGAGTTTTTTGACGGCAGTCCTCGGCCTTCACTGCCAAATCCTCTGCTCTTTCATTTGCCCTTACTCCGTTATGGTCTGCCATCAAAACCATGCGGATCGTAACATTCTCAGAGAAGGTGTTAATCTCCTTCTTACACTCCAAGACTGTTCCAGACTTTACCGTCCTGGTTGTTTTTGTCCTCATGATGTTCACACTCGACGGCATTGCTCGTGTTAACACCACACCACCTCTTGCACTCCGTGATCGCTCGGATCTCCGCCTGCAGCACATTAATATTCCCAGGCAGTTGGAAGCAGATCTCAGCACCTGGGTACTCTGTTCTCTAGCTTTAATTCATCCTTGTAGCATGAACTTCCAGATGGCAATACCAGAGTTGCAATTTAAAATTATGCCGCTGGCAGCTGTGCCTCCCACTCAACCTCAAGTGTATTTTCAGGAATCCTGGTTTCCTATCGTCGCCTCGATTATACCGCGATGTTATGACCTGCTTCTATCCTCTTTCTATTCTCCCAACGCCTTAAGTTTCATAGCCGCGGTGGCTGACTCATACTTAATCTCAATATTTATGGAGCAGTCACGTAAAATAGTCCCTGGTTTCCACCGTTGTCCTTATAGCCCCGCATATTCCAAGGCAAAATGTTCTCTGAATCTGTTGTAATGTTCCTATGCTGCACTTTTTCTCCAACACGGTCCACCAAACCACTGAGGCGTTAGTAAGTATTGCCCTTATGACGCTTCTGTAGAGCCAGTGAACTATCCTCGGATTCAGGCCTCTTTTCGAGCCTAGGGCCGGCGACAAAGTGCCCAACGTCTGTGCGTTTTCTCAGTATGTTTCTACAAATGTCACTTTCAGTTCAATTTCCTATCCAAGATTACTTCCAAGCATTTGGCGTTGTTGGTTACGTTGCGTTGAGGAAACATGGCGCCTCAAATTGGCCCACCTGAGCTTCCTCGTAAACATGCAGATTCTTAGCCTTCTCTGGATTTTTGTTCAGATTCCTTGGCCAGCTCAGTCGTATACCATTTCCAAAATCGTTTCGGCCCTTCTGACTCGGACTTTTACCCATTAACTATGTGAAGGGCGACCTTTCCTTAATATAGGCATGCTGCTTGTGTCTGAGCTATTCGCAATTGTTCTACTCTTTACCATTGTATCCACTATACGCTCTGTGGTTTAAAGTATAGCTTGCCTTAGTTAAAAACACAACTCTTGCCTTCTGCCAAGCTTTCGGAGTATATGCAAGTCCTAGGCACGCTGTGAATATAACGCCCAAATAGGTTTAGGTTGTATGGGTAGTCCACCCCGAAAGGTGAGTTCACTGGGAGGTCAATCCGGCTCTTGCCTCCTGCGAGACAAGTCCTAGGCACGCTGTGAATATAGCGCCCAAATAGGTTAAAGTTTAGATTGAATATGTAGTCCACCCCGAAAGGTGAGTTCACTCGGAGGTCAATCCGGCTCATTGTGACAAGACTAGATGAAAACACGATGATGAAATACTTTGCCTGCAGCTTCGAAACGAAGGGTAGACAGGCAGATGATGAGATATGAAAATATAAGAATTAAAGGAATATGGAGCAAGCACCTATCCATAATTTCTCTCATGACTTCAAACTGACTTTATTAATCTTGGCTTTATTTGGTCTGTGCATTGATATTGCTTCTATATAAATCGATCTCCGGATTTTTAGATTTCATTTTCGTTTGAAATATAGGCGATGGGAAAATAAAGATAGTATCGATACTATCGATATTTATTATTAAACTATCGAAAATATCGGATATTGCAGTTATAGATAGTTTGCCAGCGCTAGTTCTGGGGCATGGGTACTTGTGAAAGCAGACGAGGCAGTGCTTGGAGTATTTGAGAGAAAGATTCTTCGTAAAATTGATGGACCAGTTTGCGCTAATGGAGAATATAGGCGACGTATGAACCACGATCTGTATGAGCTTTATGACGACGATAGCATAGTTACTCGTATAAAAATACAATGGCTGCGTTGGCTAGGAGGCCACCGTAGCGCAGAGGTTAGTATGTCCGCCTATGACGCTGAACGCCTGGGTTCGAATCCTGGCGAGACCATCAGAAAAAAAATTTCAGCGGTGGTACTATGCCACGTAAAACTTCTCTTCAAAGAGGTGTCGTACTGCGGCACGCCGTTCGGACTCGGCTATAAAAAGGAGGACCCTAATCATTGAGCTTAAACTTGAATCGGACTGCACTCATTGATATTTGAGAAGTTTGCCCCTGTTCCTTAGTGGAATGTTCATGGGCAAAATTTGCAATTTCTACGTTGGCTAGGTCATGTTGTCAGAATGTATGAGGAAGCTCCAGCAAAGACTTGGTTAAAGTAAATGGAAGCGAAAGAAAATTTTGTCTTACGTTAGGTTGAAAAGAGGGTGCAGATATTAACTCGCCCCATGCCACTATAGACATACACCTAAGCCAGTAATCGGCTTGTTGTGCGCTCTAAAGACTCTAAAAAATGTTGTCTTTAGTAGCCAGTCGATTTTGATTTAAGACACGGGTCTTAGAATTTATTCTAGGGTTGCCCAAAAAGTAATTGCGGATTTTTTAAAAGAAAGCAAATGCATTTTTAATAAAACTTAGAATGAACTTTAATCAAATATAATTTTTTTTAACTTTTTTTCTAAAGCAAGCTAAAAGTAACAGCTGAAAACTGACAGAAGAAAGAATGCAATTACAGAGTCACAAGCTGTGAAAAAATTTGTCAACCCCGACTATATGAAAAAGCCGCAATTACTTTTTGGGCAACCCAATAGTTTACGATTTCTCTAACTGCTTGATGAGGGTTTTTCTTCTTTTCAATTTGAATCACCCTAGTGTACACGTCACTAGCCTTGTCTCCGTATACATGAGTGCAGGTATGGTGTATTTTCCTTGCGGCTAAAGCAGTATTTAAGAAAGCGCCTAAGAGGTGTGTTTGCAAGGTCTCATAGAAGTGATCCTTCCTTGGGTTAGCAAGGCACATTCTAAATGGCTCTCGGCATATATAGGAATTAGAGCGGGGTTCAGTGTCATATAGCCCATCTTCTAACTAAATCACTGCACATCTACTAAATGCCAATTTGCCCATGAACATTCCACTAAGGAACTTGGGCGCTGAACGCCTGGATTCGAATGCTGTCGAGAACATCTGAAAAAATTTTTAGCGATGGTTATCCCCCCGGTAGCCGAGTTGGTTTGGTTGCTTGGTTTACCAGTGCAGGGGTCGAGGGTTCGATTTCCATCAGAAGCCTTTGTCTGCCGCTACTGTGGTATCACAATGGACTTAACATTGCCTAAGTGAGTCTGTAAAGGACTGTTACTCTTACCTAACCTAACCTAACATATTCCCTTCTAATGCTGGCTACATTTGTTAAAACTTCTCCCCAAAGAGGTGTCGCATTGCGGTACGCCGTTCGGACTCGGCTATAAAAAGCAGGCCCCTTATCACTGAGCTAAAAATTTGAATTGGGCTGCCCTCAGTGATATGTGAGAAGTTTGCCCCAGCTTGCCCCAGCACGTGTACTAAAAGTTTACTTAAAACCAAGTTTAAGGTCAATAGCTTTATTTTTTCAAAAAAAAAAAAAAAAATAAATTAAGCGTGTGGAGTTTTAAAATTCAATGTCGCCGCACATTGCTAACAACTTTTGCTTTGTCGTCCTTTATTGTGTTGATTTAATTAACAAAGAGCATAGCAAAATATAAACAAATAACAAATAATAAAACATAATTATAAAGACCTTCATATGTGATTTAATAAAATAGAGTGAGCGCTTCTTTGAGGGCTAGTGTAAATTTAATATGTACACGAATATCGCATACCATACCGCCTAAGTACAAATAAAATTCATATTGGAGCGCTTTACTATTATCATCAAAGGCCGTTGCACACATGATTGAGTATTTAGATAGCATTAAGAAGCCATGTGGCACAGCAGTTAGAGCTTGTTATTGACCTTGTCTATAAAAATACCCAAACTGCAAATAAAAACCAAAAAGGTGTGAAATAAGTTTTCAAGATGCAATTTGGTATATTTCGGAAACAAGTTTTAGTTATCGACTTTGGGGGGGAAAAAATATTTGCCGTTTTTTAAGTCATAGAAAGAGTTGTTGATTTACAGAACTTGTTCCCAGACCAGATGAAGAAGGAGGGTGACAGAAGAACTATGTTTAACTTAATCATGGAGAAGGCCTAAAGTTTGATTATAACAGATGAAACAAGTAAAAAGGCATTAAGTTCGACCGGGCCGAACTTTGAATACCCACAACCTCGAGTATATATGTAAACCCCCTTTCGTCACAATCCGGTTAATATTGGATAACTTATGCACCCAAATTCGGCACGGTTATTGAGTGGTCTAACAAGTGAAAGCGTGCTAAGTTCGGCCGGGCCGAATCTTATATACCCTCCACCATGGATCGCATTTGTCGAGTTATTTTCCCGGCATCTCTTCTTAGGCAAAAAAGGATATAAGAAAAGATTTGCTCTGCTATAAGAGCGATATAAAGATATGGTCCGGTTCGAACCACAATAAAATTATATGTTGGAGACCTGTGTAAAATTTCAGCCAATTTTAATAAGAATTGCGCCCTTTGGGGGCTCAAGAAGTAAAATAGAGAGATCGATTTATATGGGAGCTGTATTAGTCTATGGATCGATTAAGACCATAATAAAAACGTATGTTGATGGTCATGAGAGAATCCATCGTACAAAATTTCAGGCAAATCGGATAATAATTGCGACCTCTAGAAGCTCAAGAAGTCAAGATCACAGATCGGTTTATATGGCAGCCATATCAGGTTATGAACCGATTTGAACCTTATTTGACACAGTTGTTGAAAGTAAGAATAAAATACGTCATGCGAAGTTTCACCCAAATCGGATAGGAATTGAGCCCTATAGAAGCTCAAGAAGTCAAGACCCAAGATCGGTTTATAAGACAGCTATATCAGGTTATGGACTGATTTGAACCATACTTGGCACAGTTGTTTTATATCATAACAAAATACTTCGTGCAAAAATTCATTCAAATTGGGTAAGAATTGCGCCTGCTAGAAGCTCAAGAAGTCGAGACCCGAGATCGGTATATATGGCAGCTATATCAGGTTATGGACCGATTGGAACCACACTTGACACAAATGTTGGATATCATAGCAAAACACGTCGTGCAAAATTTCATTCCAATCGGATAATAATTGCGCAATCTAGAGGCTCAAAAAGTCAAGACCCAAGATCGGTTTATATGGCAGTTATATCAGGTTATGGACTGATTTGAACCACACTTGGCACCAATGTTGGATATCATAACAAAACACGTCGTGCAAAATTTTATTCTAATCGGATAAGAATTGCTCCCTCTAGAGACTCAAGAAGTCAAGACCCAAGATCGGTTTATATGGCAGCTATATCAAAACATGGACCGATTTGAACCACACTTCACAAAAATGTTGGATATCATAACAAAACACGTCGTGCAATATTTCATTCCAATCGGATAAGAATTGCTCCCTCTAGAGACTCAAGAAGTCAAGACCCAAGATCGGTTTATATGGCAGCTATATCAAAACATGGACCGATTTGAACCATACTTGGCACAGTTGTTGGTCAGTCATATCGGACCAGAATTGCGCCCTCTAGAGGCTCAAGAAGTCAAGTCCCCAGATTTGTTTATATGGCAGCTATATCAAAACATGGGCCGGTTTGGTCCATTTACAATCCCAACCGACCTACTCTAGTAAGAAGTATTTGTGCAAAATTTGAAGCGGCTAACTTTACTCCCTCGAAAGTTTTCGTGCTTTCGACAGACAGACGGACGGACGGACATGGCTAGATCGACATAAAATGTCACGACGATCAAGAATATATATACTTTATGGGGTCTCAGACTAATATTTCGAGATACATACAAACAGAAGGACGAAATGGTGGAGGGTATAATAAATATATGTCACTGTTTAAATTTTGTAGAACAAAATATTGGTCTTTTTGGCAGCTGTATCCAAATATAAACCGATGTGAACCATAAAGGACGCGAATGTCGACAAGTCACTTCGTCAAATTTCAACGAAATCGGATAATAAATGCGCTTTTTATAGGGTCAAGACTTTAAATCGAGAGTTCTTTCTATATGGCACCCCTAAAGGCTTAAAATAATCCACTGTTTCAAACTTCGGCGAAATCGGGTAATAAATAAAGCTTTTATGGGCATCAGACCCTTTATCGGCAGATCGGTCTATATGGCGGCTATATCTGAAAATAGTCCGATCTAAACTATATTTGGGTCAGATGTCGGGAGGCCTAAAACTACTCATTGTTCCAAATTTCAGCAAAATCGGATAAAAAATAAAACATTTATGGGCATTAGACCCTTTTATCGGCAGATCGGTCTATATATAGCAGCTATATCCAAATATGGTCCGATTTGGCCTGTTCAAGAACTTAACCAGCGTCCATCAAAAAGACATATTTGTGCCAAATTTCAATTTTTTAAGGATGTAGAGTGATTACAACAGACGTAAGGATAGATGGACAGACGCACGGACACCGTTCAATCGTCTTAGAATTTTACGACGATCCGAAATATATATACTTTGTAGGGTCGGAAATTGAAATTTCGAGGAGTTGCAAACGAAATGACTAAATGAATATACCCCCTATCCTACGGTGGTGGGTATAACAAAAAGACACATGGACAAGATTGAATTATTAAAGGATATTACGATCCATAAGGGGGACATAGGGAACGAAAAATTAATGACATTAAGTCTGTCTTTGTTGAAGAAGAACATTTTCACCTTCTTATGATTCAAGAAGTCAAGAGGCTAAATTTATTTGTATGTAGTAGTATGGCATGGTGGCCACCGTGGCGCAGAGTTTAGTATGACGCCGAACGCCTGGGTTCATGTCCCGGCGTAAACATCAATAAATTTTTCAGCTGTGGTTATCCCCCTGCTAAAGCTGCCTACAGTGGGGTTTATTTTTCCACACATCTGCGAACCATTCGTTAATTTCAACATGACTGATCAATACGAAGGTGACGTTATACAGGTAAACATTCAAGTAGATAACAACGTTGTGGTAAAAGATTCAGAGGCACTCAAACGCTTATTCGTCGATCTTTCGAAAATTCAGTGAAGACACCTCGGTTTTTCATTCGTACTTCCGAATTGTGCAGATGCTCGATGATCGTTTCTCCAAGCTAAGCGAAAGGTTAATGAATCAATTCAAAGAACTGCTAAGAGAAACAGAAACACGTATTTTGAATGAGTTTGACCATAAATTGGCAGCAGTGATACATGATTTACATAATTTCCACGCCACGTCTCTAACTTTATCAATGAAAACATATCAAACACAAACTACCAATTTTTGCAAGATGCAATTCAATTAAAAGGGAAAGGTCTACTCGATACATATTTCCCGGAAAATTCTCCAACAGACAACGTGGCGCCAGAAGAGGTTGTTATTGATATGCATTCGTCGGAGGCCGTTAGGGAAATTATGTCTGAGCCTAAAATCCTTTGGGTGATAAGAAGTTTCAACTCCTTTTTAAGTCGACAGGCCCTGATGATGTATCACCGGTTGAATTACAAGCTGTGTCTGATAGACTGGCTTCCTGGCTTAGGGAGATATACTCTGCTTGTATTAGAATGTCATATATACCTGTGGGAAGAAGGGACACGAAGGTCATTTTCATTCCGAAAGCAGGAAAACCCTACCACATGAAGGCGAAAGATTTTTGTCGTTTATGCTGAAGACTCTTGAGAAGTTGATAGAAACATATCTTAGGGCAAAGATCCCTGGAGATCGCCTGTCGCGGCAGCAACATGCATATAGTAAAGGCAAATCCACTGAAACAGACCTTCATGACCTAGTCGGCTACATAGAGGGTTCTCTCGCTGTCAAGGAATATACAATGGCAGCATTTCTTGACATTGAAGATGCTTTCAATAATGTAAAACCCACATCAATCATGAAGGAGTTGGAGTAACTAGGCGTCAACCCTACCGTAAGAAAGTTCATTGATAACTTACTAAAAGATGCATTATGGCAGGCTTGGGAGCTGTGTATCTAAAAAGATGGGTTAGCAGAGGAACTTCTCAAGGAGATGTACTGTCTCCTCTTCTTTGGAATATAGCCATATTATTGTCATACATATATTATTGTCTCTGGAAGAAAAAGGCGTAAAAGTGATCGGGTATGCTGATGACGTGGCAATTGCGTTTAGGGAAAAGTTCCCATCGCTCTAAGAGATATATTTCAGGTAGCTCTACGTGCAACAGCAAAGTGGGCTACCGAAAGTGGTCTGGGTATAAATCCGTGCAAGACAGTAGAAGTTCTTTTCAGAAGGAGATACAAGTTGCCTACAGTGGAACCTGTCTCCTTGGGAGGAGAGAATGTTTCATTTACAGAAAGCGCAAAATACCTGGGTGTTTTGCTGGACAGGAAATTGAACTAAAAATCCAACATTTTGGAAAGGGGAGGAAAAGCCACTCTTGCCCTATGCACCTGCAAGAGAGCCATTGGCAAAAATTGGGGGTTTGGACCGCGTGCATTGGGTATATACTGCAGTTGTCAAACCTATAATGCTATATGGTGTTGTGGTCTGGTGGACGGCGCTTTAAAAGTCCACCTACTGTTCAATACTTAAACGGATGGCTTCTTTGTGCATCACAGCCGCACTGAGGGCGACACCATCTGATGTACTGAATTTAATGCTGCATCTTATGCCTCTAGACATTGTGGCTACCCAAATTGCAGCGATCACTGTCGTTAGGTTAAGGAAGCTTTCTCATTGGTCATGTGGCGGCTGCGGACACTGTGTTATCCTTGATACAATATCCGATGTTCAAGGCACTGTGGATTACACCCTACCTGAGCCGCTTTTGATAAAAATTACTGTACCACTATTCCTGATAGAACCGATTGGAACTACGATATCCCTGGAAACAGAAGTTACATAGACTTCTAGACGGATGGTTCCAAACTAAACGACTAGGTGGGCTTTGGAGTGTACTCTAAAGATCTAGAACTGGTAATATCGAAAAGGTTACTCGACCAAGCAAGCAGCAGATCATCCTTGCAATTAAGGAAGTGGTGGAATGGCTAAGATATAATGTCATTGCGACGATTGACATAAACATCTTCTCAGACAGCCATTAAATTCCTGGAGAAAGTATTTCTGAACACAGAAACCGCCCTTGACTGTCGCAGATCTCTCAACGAGATGGCTGAACAGTTCAAAATGCACATGTTCTGGGTGTCGGGCCACAGAAATATCCCAGGGAATTGTAAAGCGGGTGAGATTGCGAGGCTAAGAACTACCCTACACACACTCTAATCGGAAAACATGCTGACAGACTGAAGGTTGCCAGCAACGACTTTTGCAGAAGCTGTAAGGACATCGAAGAAGAAGCGACTATAGAACAACTCTGTGTTTGTCCCGCACTAGCAGTCAGAAGGAGTTGCACTTCAGGTTCTCATTTCTTTGGGGACCTCTCTGATTTAGCGGATGTGAACATTCGCAAATTATTGGGCTTTTTAAAGCAATATGGATGGTTCAACGGTAGGAATAAGAAGGCATCTTCCTTCTTCTGTTCCTGTGGTATCACGATGGACGAAAACATCCAAGTGAGTCTGATGACAGACTGCCATTTAAACCTAACCTAACCTAGCATGCTTTCGCACTGAAAAATGGATATGATAAAATTAAATTCGAATAACGCCCATAAAGTTCGAAACTTTTTTGGGTCTTTGACCTATTTAGAATTTTTACAAATCCTTCATAACAATTTGCATTTTGTACGCATCATCTAACATAACTTCCGCGTTTAAAGATTGCAAAAAGAAGATAAACATTCAATACTTCGTTTACATATCCTATATTCTATTCTCTTATTCATATTAAAAAAAAAACAGCAACGAAAAAACTGCAACAATATGACGCAAGTACCAGGGGTCAGTACTCAATTGAAAATATACAGCAAAAGCATTCAGTTTTGTGTTTGTATTTCAATGCAAGAGCAGCGGCCGGCCCGTCCCTCATTTGAATGCTACCGGGAATTACTGACCTACACTCATACTGAGATAGTTTCATTCAAATTGTCTAATGTGTATTGATGTCAGCAAAAATGACACCATCCACAGTATTTTGAAGAGTAATAAATGTGTAATAAAATAATACTTTTTTACACCCACCACCATAGGATGGGGGCCATATTAATATCGTCATTCCGTTTGTAACACCTCGAAAGGTCGGTTTATATGGCAGCTTATTTCAGGTTATCAACCGATTGATAGACCACACCTGACACAGTTATCGGAAGTGATAGCAAAACACCACGTACAAAATTTCAGCCAAATCGGATAAGAATTGTGCCCACTAGAAGCTCAAGAAGCCAAGACCCAAGATCGGTTTATATGGCAGCTATATCAAAACATGGACCGATATGGCCCATTTACAATCCCATCCGACCTAGACTGATAAAAAGTATTTGTGCAAAATTTCAAGCGCCTAGCCTTACACCTACACGCTCTCTAGTTAGCGTGCTTTCGACAGACGAACGGACGGACGGACATGGCTAGATCGACATAAAATTTCGTAACGATCAAGAATATACAGCGGTCAAAAAAAGTATTCATCATTAGCAAAATTGATAATAAATTCACTTATTTTGGGTAATTGAAGAAAATTTAAAGTAAACAAATAATGCAGTTTTATGCAATAGTTTATTTTTCGTAATATGTTTTAAAATAAATTCAAAAAATAAATTTAATTAGCGCAAAAAATGCAATTTTATATAATAACACCAAAAACAGAACAAAAAAAGTATTCATCATTGATGTGCTATCATCAAAGTCAAATTCAAATATTATTTGGGAATCCCCCTTTTCTGTTTTATTTAGTAAAGGAGGCTTTGCCCTTGACAGCAAATATTTAATTTCATTGAAAATATAGTTTTTGTCAAAATGGGTCGTAAGCAAAACGAGGTTTCTGATGAGGTAAAAGTTTTGATAATAAAACACCACAGGAATGGTTTAACTCAAAAAACTATCAGTGAAATATTAAATAGACCACGATCTACTATACAATCCATCATCAGAAAGTGGACAGAAACGAAAACTGTTGACAATAAACCAAGATCTGGTCGACCAAAAGCACTTTCAGTTGGAGATGTGCGTTGGCTAGTGCGGCAAGTTCAGAAAACTCCGAAGACAAATGCGACCATTCTTTGTAAAAACACTATGGAATATTTAGGGAAGGAAGTTACTACACAAACAATTCGAAATACACTCAAAAGGCATAGTTACAGAGGAAGAACTGCACGTAAGAAGCCCTTTATAAATAAAATAAACCGAGTGAAAAGGCTAAACTTCGCAAAAATGTATGTAAAACAGCCCGAATCATTTTGGAAAACAGTAATTTTTGCAGACGAGAGCAAGTTTAATCTTTTTGGGTGCGATGGAAAGGTCATAGTGTACAGAAAACCAAATACAGAGCTTGAAGAACGAAACACAGTTGCTACTGTAAAACATGGTGGAGGTGGTTTAATGGTTTGGGGGTGTATGGCGGCTTCAGGAGCGGGAAATCTTGAAATTATTAATGGAGTAATGGATCATAAGTATTACATTGACATTTTAAAGAGGAATTTAAAAGATAGTGCTGTAAAACTTGGGCTTGGTAATAACTTTCAATATTATCAAGATAATGACCCCAAACATTCTGCTTTAAATACCAAGATGTGGATGCTGTATAACTGCCCCAAAGTCATTAAAACTCCTCCTCAAAGTCCCGACTTGAACCCAATTGAACATCTTTGGGAACATCTCGAACGCAAATTGAGAACGCGCAATTTTTCGAGCAAGAGTCAAATGCAACAGGTGATAATGGAGGAATGGACTAATATAGACCAAAATATAACCGCTAAATTAGTCCAATCGATGTCAAACCGTTTAAAAGAAGTTATAAGACGCGGTGGTCGAATAACAAAGTATTAATTTTTTTAAATTATGTTATTTATTTTTTTGTTTTTTTGCAATGATGAATACTTTTTTTGTTTAATTTTTTGTGTTCAGCTGTAAAATGGCCCTTTTTGTTCCAATAAATACTATTTTTTTCTTTAAAAACAATGAAATTGTGTACATATATATCACACAAGCACTACTGCATCATTAGTTTAATATGTTTTTATTCCAATTGTCTTTTGTAGACTTATTAAAAAAAAAACATTGAATGATGAATACTTTTTTTGACCGCTGTATATACTTTATGGGGTCTCAGATAGAAATTGCGCCCTCTAGAAGCTCATGTTTTGATATATTGGGTTGCCCAAAAAGTAATTGCGGATTTTTCATATAGTCGGCGTTGACAAATTTTTTCACAGCTTGTGACTCTGTAATTGCATTCTTTCTTCTGTCAGTTATCAGCTGTTACTTTTAGCTTGCTTTAGAAAAAAAGTGTAAAAAAAGTATATTTGATTAAAGTTCATTCTAAGTTTTATTAAAAATGCATTTACTTTCTTTTAAAAAATCCGCAATTACTTTTTAGGCAACCCAATAGCTGCCATGTTTTGATATAGCTGCCATATAAACCGATCTTGGTCTTGACTTCTTGAGTTTCTAGAGGGCACAATTCTTATCCGATTTGGCTGAAATTTTGTACGTGGTGTTTTGCTATCACCTCCGATAACTGTGCCAGGTATGGTCTATCAATCGGTTGAATACCTGAAATAAGCTGCCATATAAACCGACCTTGGGTCTTGACTTTTAAAGCTTCTGGTATGACTCCCAACAACTGTGCCAAGTATGGTCTAAATCAGTTCATAACCTGATATAGCCGCCATATAAACCGATCTCCCGATTAGACTTCTTGAGCCTCTACAGGGCGCAATTCCTATATTATTTGGCTGAAATTCTGAATGACGTGTTTCATTGACTTCCAACAACTGCACCAAGCATGGTCTAAATCAGTCTATATCCTGATATAGCCGCCATATAAACCGATCTCCTGATTAGACTTCTTGGGCTTCAATCGGACGAAATTCTTATCCAATATGGTTGAAATTTTGCATATGTCGTTCTGGTATGACTTCCAACAACTGTTCCAAGTGTGTTCTAAATCGGTATATAACCAGATATAGCTGCCATATAAACCGATCTCTCAGTTTGACTTCTTGAACCTTTGCACAATTATGCACCTCGATTTTCCTGAAATTTTGGAGGTGGTGTTTTTCTATTTGAAAAAATCATTCAAAGAACTTGACAAATGCGATCCATGGTGGAGGGTATATGAGATTCGGCCCGGCCGAACATATCACGATTTTACTTGTTTTTATACTCACCACCCTCGATAGGAAAGAGGTATACTAATATAGTCATTTCGTTTGTAACACCTCGAAATATTGACCCTAAAAAGTATATATATTCTTGATCGTCTTCATATTTTGAGTCGATCTAGCCATGTCCGTATGTCTGTCGAAATCACGATAGCGTTCGAACGAATAAAGATATCCGATTGAAATTTTGCACAAATACTTTTTATCGATGTAGACCTTATCGATGGGGATTGCAATCGGTCATATCGGTTCATATCGGGTTCAGGTTTGGATATAGTCCCTATATAAACCGATACCCAGTTTTGACTTCTTGAGCCCCTAGATACCTCAATTTTCATCCGGTTTGTCAGAAATTTGCAGAATATGAGTCGAATCGGTCTACAAACCGATATAGCCCCCATACAAACCGGTCCCCGGGTTTGACTCCTTGGGCCCCTAAAAGTCTGAGTTTTCATCCGATTTTGGCTCATAGTTATCCCGTGCTGGTTTTTCAACGGTGGTTATCCCCTCGCAATGCCATGCAAAGAACGTCGAATCGGTCTACAAACCGATATACCCCCCATACAAACCGGTCCCCGGGTTTGACTCCTTGGGCCCCTAAAAGTCTGAGTTTTCATCCGATTTTGGCTCATAGTTATCCCGTGCTTGTTTTTCAACGGTGGTTATCCCCTCGCAATGCCATGCAAAGAACGTCTCGACGGCACGCTGTTCGCACTCGATTGTAAAAATAAGGGTTCTTATCATTGAGATTAAAAACTGAAATCGAATAGCACTCATTGTTATGCGGATATGTTCCCCATTCCATTAGGGAGAATGTTCACTTGGAAAAATATGCATTTGCACTTTTATTATTCAAATTTTTGTGGTTTTGTGCCACGGTGCATAATACGTATAACAATTCTCATGCACTCGTACTCCCCCTTGAAAATATTGAATGAAAAAATAAAAAAATGCCGGGAAGCAAATGAGAATACAATAGAAAAAAGATGATTAAAACGAAGAAAAAACCTACTACTAAGAATGGTACAATGCTGAAAGAACGAAGAAAAAAAGCATAAAACCGCTATAGACAAACACAATAGAAACAGAGAACAATTTCTGTTCTGTTCCTTGGTTGGGAAACTAAGACTATGAAACAAAACCGTCAACAATAGCCGCTACCCAAGCAAGTGAGATGAGATAGTCATAAACGGTTAAAGGTTATGATGAAGTGTAGAAATGAATTTCTGTCAATGAGGAGGCAGGCAGGGGCGAGTCGAGAACAATGCCAGTAATTGTTGTAAGAATATTTTGTCCACTACTTATTACCCAGGGTGTTTTTTTTTTTTTTTTTTTTGAGAAAAATATGAATAACAGGCCTTGGACTAAAATTTTAATCTACAGCTCCTTAAACAGAGTTAAGAGGAAAATAGGCTAGCAAGTGGTTTTGAATTAGGACTTAAATGATTTTTTTATTGCCTTATTAATCTTGAAAAATTTCCAGTTTTTAATTTGACATAAAAACTTGAGACTACCATGATGCATGATATTAGCATTTGAGATTTTGCCTTGCCTGTAAGCGGCCAGCTGCGTATATTTTTCGGTTCATCTCGTTCTAATTTTGATTAGGTGTTTTAACTTTAAGAATTTTATCTGCTTACATGGATACCTGTATGAATTCTCCGCAATCTGTCGTTGGCGACTCCGTTGTGGAGTAAAGTGAAGACTTTTTAAGAGTTCAACCAAGGGGGGGTGAACATGTCTACTGTGGGAAGCAGTGATGGCTACACTTTCTCAGCCCTCGTCCTTGTGCTCTACAAACCCTACAAACATTTTTCATAATTTTGGAAGCGTTCGTCCTCGATGAATAAAACAATCTTCTGGAAGATTTTTTCGCAATTGTTCTTCCGTATGAGTCGCGAAACACTCTTCTACGATATCGTTGGACAATCCATTGCGTGTGCGAAATTTTTCGTAACTCTTTGCGACGATTCTTCTACAACCCATTGCATTATAATCGTCCGTATGACTCTTGAAATACTCTTCTAGATTATGATTAGACTCTATACTGCATGTGCGCAAGTTTTACCAACTCTTCGCAATGGTTCTCTTATAACCTATTGCGTTAGGTTAGGTTAGAGAGGCAGTCCTTTACAGACTCACTTCGACAATTTTAAGTCCATTGTAATACCACAGCAGCGACCGACCATGGCTTCTGACGGGAATCGAACCCACGACCCCTCCACCGGTAATCCACCTGCCAACTCGGCTGCCAGGGAGCCCATTGTGGGATACTCTTTCGAATGACTCATGAAACACTCTTCTAGGTTATCATTTACCATTGCGTGTGCGAAAGTTTTAGCAACGATAATTACTCAACCCATTGCGTTATACCCGTCCAGATCTTAACCTTCTTTTAGAAGATTCTCGAAAGATTGTATGGCGATCAAAAATGTTTGCAGGGTATGTGCGCAAACAATAAATTGCAATAGTGTATGTGTGTGTTTGCCTATCGCTGGTGCTAAGCCTCATGGAGCATGAAAATTTTGGATATAGCACAGATACACGTTCAAAGTTCTCTTCTTTCATGTTCTCTTTGAAGGAGGTAAAACGTCATTAACCGGTTATCCTCAGATGGATTTCTAGACATACGAGAACTGTCTCTAAAGTAGCCGACCTGACTTATAGATGGCGGTAGTGGTATGAAAATGAAGGCCACCGTAGCGCAAAGATTATCATGTGCATGGTGAACCTATTTTGGAGATTTATATAGTTCTTACTACAAACAAGGTATCGAAAAATTTTTCCCAAATTTGCTTTGTTTTCTTTGTTAGATCGGCTACTATTAGGATCACCCTTGTAGGGGTGATAACAATATATGAATGTTAGGTTATTTTAGGCTAGGTTGAAGGCCACTTTCGGTCTATTGCGATACCAAAGTGAGAGGAAGTATAGGAAAAGAAATTCGTATGTGGATGCAGATGCCTGCCTCACGGCCTAAAGTGTGGTCTAAACCACAACCAATCCACTTTGCGGAAGTTTCAGCAACTCTTCGCGATGATTCTGTTACTCATTGCGTTGTAATCGTCCGTATGAGTCCCGAAATCCTCTTGTGGGATATTATTGGACAATCCATTGCGTGCGCAGAAGTTTCAGCATCCCTTCGTGTCGTTTGTTTTACAACTCAGTGCATTTATAGATCTTCTAAGCGAATAACGTGCAATGCTTCCATAATAATATTTATAAAATTTTTTTTGTGTTGAATGTCGACCAGCTTGATAACAAGATGGCGATTTCACCATAAGATTTGTTTGTTGTTGTTCAAATGAGACAACCTTTAAATAATTCTGCCATGGACTCCTCTCCGCATGCCCAATGGCAAGGACAGTCGAGATCGTTTGGACATTTTGTTGGAGAGTACATCTCTACATTTCGAAATACTTCGTGAGCAAACTCTGTTGTCAAACACAGTGGGAGCTATCTTTGAACAGAAGCATTGGAGCGTTTCTACAAAGCTGTTAATAGGGTTGCTGCCGCTTAGAGGACAGTGCAAGAGATAGTAAAAAAGGAATATAATTTGCAAATCCAATAAAAATTAAGCATTTCGGAGTCACAACAAAATTTTGTAGGGCCGATTACCAACTTTAAAGGCCCTTGGACTAGAACTGGAAACATTCGATATTTTTGATATTTCCAATAACGAATGTCGATAGAATCGATACGATAGTTAATTCTCCATCACCTTTATTTCAAACGAAAACGAGAATTAAAAAAAGGATATCGATTTAAATAGAAGCAATATCAATGCACATACCGAAAAAAAAAGTTAGTCATTACTTTACTTTAATTGGCTATATCAGAACATTTATTCCACACACCAAACGCAGAATAACGATTTTAGTCCAATCGGATGAAAATTGCGCTCTCTATAAACGCAATGCCTCTTACAGGATACATCCAGTGTCGGATCGATTATTTTTGTTAAATTTTTCAAAAAATTTACTTTGCCGAAGGTATCGATAGGAAAAATATCGATCAACATTTAGACAAAAAATAAAATATCGATAGTGCCATCTCTACCTGTATAGCAAACTCTGTTGTCAAATACAGTGAGTGCCATCTTTGAACAAAAGCATTGGAACGTTTCTACAATGCAGTTATTAGGGTTATTACCTAATAATTAGGGATAGAATTTGTCGATAATTTCGATACTATCGTTAATTTCCCATCACCTTTATATCAAACGAAAATTGAAAGTAAAAAAAGGAGATCGATTTTTGCAAAAATTTTACTTTGCCGATAGCAACGACAGGAAAAATATCAATCGATATTCAGATAAAAAAAAATATCGATAGTGCCATCAATATTTTACCAGCTCTATCACAATGGGCTAAAATGGGAGTCCGATTACAGATTACCACTAAAACCTAAACTCTTATGCCCATGTTCACCAAACTTAAAGTAGCGTTAAAGTAGGCTTATTTGACAGACTTCCTTTATAATAATGTCAAATAAACCTATTTCAAATCTATATTAAGTAGTGCGATTAAGGCTATTAATATTTTGTAATCTCAACTTTCTAATATTTTTTTTTTCAAATTTCAAATATTGACTTTTGACTTGCCTAATTACAATTTGAAATTTCAAATTTCCTATAATAGAGACATTTAAATTGTTGCCCCCTTTCGATTTCAATCAAACAAGCGACATCACACAACATTTCAACTCTAATAAGAAATTATTGAAAACAATTGGATTTAGTCACAAGGGTACTTATAAATGATTGCTGCATATGCATCAAACATACATATGTGCATTGTATGTACTTGTAGTATGTATTTGTTGTATGTATGTGTTGTTGTGACCTACTTACCCAGTATATATTTGGAACCCAATTTGTGGAGACTGCAAAATTGATAGTAGCAATAGAGGACAGCGGCACATCGTACAATTGTCATGACAATGACATCGGCTGCATTGTATTCAGCCTCGAGGCCATCGCAAGACTGTGTCCAACCGTGGCAAGGGCGATAGCGACTCGATGTGGCCGATGAAGTGGGAAGACCACCACCGCCGCCTCCACCAACTCCACCGCCACCATCTGTGGTGCCGGCGGCCGAGGCGGCCGCTGCACTGGTAAAATATTGCTGCTTGTCAACTGTTAGCATGCATGCTGTCATCGTCAGCAGCGCTACAATGACCTCCCAGGGGTGGGAGGCACAGAACTCCCCATGAGCCCGAAATAGACGGCCAATCATGATGTTGAGAAATCTTTGGTTCCAAACGATATTCGTTGAGAGACGAAAATTTTGTAGAATTTTGCTATTACTCCTATGGCAAACACCGTAAACCGTTGCTGATGGCTCCGGGGCTTCGACTGGGACTGGATGGGGTGTTTAGGGTAGTGGCCAAACGTAGTAGTAGTGGTGATGATGCTGCCTTTGTCTGTGCCTGCAATAAAAACGCCTCTTAACGTGAATGATTTGGCCTTCAGGCCTGCGTATGATAATGAATTGTATTAAAATGTCTGTCCGTCCGTAGGTTTACGACGGAGTATGTGCATTTATAGAGTTGAGGAGACAACAAGAGTTTCTTTGTTGTATTGTAAAATCCCAGTTGGTTTCACTTTCAGGCCTAGTGTCTGTATTTAATATTAAAAAAATTATTTAATAAAAACAGTTATCAATAGGATGTTGCGGCCTATGGTTTGTTTAGTAGTTGTTTTTGTTGTTTGGGCCTTTGTTACTCTTGAATGCGGCAATAAATGAGAGCAAATATTTCACATGCCAATCAATCACATCCGCTGTTGTGGCTGATGCCTGTCTTCGTTGTCGTTGTGTTTTGTAATATCTCTTTGACAAGAGATGGCGCTGACAATAACAACAACATTTACTCCTTCCTTCATTCGTTTGACTGCAGTGATTTATATTGAAGTGCCTCTGAGATAGCCCCACATACACCCATACACAGACAGACACACAGGCAATACTGTTATTGTTTTGTTGCTCGTTAACTTGCAAGTTTTATGTTGACTTTTCTCCTTCTCTTTTGCCTCAAAGAGTCAAGTTCAGATGTTACTGATTGTGTGAGAGACTGTTATAAATGACAGTGCAATAGTTTGTGTGATGACTTTTAGAGATTTGTTGTTGTTTTACTTATTTGGATTATTTGTTTTGTTAATTGCACTCTTGTAGCTCCTATTGATTGTAACAGATCTGCAATTGAATAAAAGAAAAAAAAACGGTTTTATTTAAATTTGATTAAGACTCTAAAGGAAATGTTTAGAAGAGACAAAGCAACAAATAAATTAACACAGACTACCATAGATTAAACAAGTCAAAACTAACCAAGTTTATTAACAAATTAACAGGGAATGGGTGGTAGACAAATACCCAAAAATAGTGCTGTCTTAGAAAAATTTTAGCTCGAGTTAGGAAAGAGGTATCGTTATGGACTGGGGTAAAGTGGACGAATGAAACTAGTTACAACAAATTTTTACCTGTCATTTAAGGTCAAAAGTCCGCAATTTTTTAAAGCTCAAAAAGTCAAAAAATATTCTCAAAATTCTTAGGAGTGAGATTTCTGGAAACCCTTCTAGTGTTTCCTTGCATTCGGTGACACTCTACAAGACAATGACACTGCTCGTTGTTGTTGTTGTAGATACATTTTTCATGTGGAGGTGGCGATCCTTGTCAAGCTCCTTTAGGTGAGCAAGCTCGTTTCGGTCCAAAGGACCGATTGCCGCGGGAACAGAGTGGACATTGGTTATTCAAAGACGCCGATAACCGGCCTTGTCATATCACATCAAAGGCACTCAGAATTTGTGCAAGAGCCGGTGCCGGCCGGCCTCTCACTGAGACTCTCCACTCGATACCGCTGATTGTCCCCGACTGCCGTTGCAGCTACTCCGTATGGAGCATTCCACTATTCGCAACCTGTGGCTCGCCCAATAGCTCGCAGCTAAGCATCTTGTGACAGTAATGTACACCACACAGATCGGACCTCAATGTTCCATTCTGTATGGTGCTTATAGCTATCCCATGTTTACACTGCCCGTGCTATTGTAAGGCTCCGAAGCATGGGTACTTGCGAAAGAAGATGAGGCGGTAGTACTTGGAGTGTTTGAGAGCAGGATCCTTCGTAAAATATATGGACCATTCTCTGTTGATTGAGAGATATTCTTCATCGTATGACCAACGAACTAGATGATGTCGATAGCATAGTTAAACGCATTAAAAAACAACGTTTACGTTGCTCATATCGTCAGAATGAATGACAAAACTCCAGCTAAGAAGTCTTTTGAAATACGCAAAGGGGGAAACCCAAAACTCCGTAGAGAGACCAAGTGGAGAAAGACATCTCCAAACTGGGTGTCAGAGATTGGAGGAGTTCAGATCGGACTGTATTTAGATATAGCTGTCATTTAGAGTGATATGCCGGTTAAGGGTCTAAAGCTCATAAAGGCTTTATTTATTACACGATTTTGTTGAATTTGAAATAGTGGGACATCTGGCCTAAATATGGATCGGATCTGAAGCCCATAAAAGCTTTATTTTTTAGCCGATTTCGCTGAAATTTGAAACAGTGAGTAGTTTTACGCCTTCCAACATAGGACCCATATATGGTTCAGATTGAACTATATTAAGATATAGCTGCCATATAGACCGATCTGCCGATAAAGAATCTAAAGCCCATAAGAGCTCTATTTATTACCCGATTTATCTGAAATTTGAAACAGTGGGTTATTTTATGCCTCCGGACATCTGACATAAATATGGATCAAATCAGACTATATTTAGATATAGCTGCCGTATAGACCGATCTCCCGATAAAGGGTCTGAAGCCCATAAAAGCTTTATTTTTTAACCGAATTGTTCTGCCTCCATTACGATCCGGCAAATGCAGCCGTCTTAACTCCTACAAAGCTAGGATTTATGCCAACGTGCAGAATGTGTGTCACGATAATGAACTGGGACCGCATGACAAACATCTCTTGTTTAGCTGCCTAGCCAGACCTACTCGACTCAAAACCAAATCTCGTTGGACACACCCCACTTTAGTCAGAGTTCCTGAATCTGGATATTCAACATAAATCAGCAGATGTAAAAAAAGGACACATCACAACATCAACTACTGTAGGAGATATTTTGATGAGGATGAGACATTCCACAGAGGTGTTAGCGAAATCGTATGCAATTTCAAAGCCTTAGGTTGTCCGGTCGCCTTTTGGCAGACCCCTATAGTTGTCCAACCCGGTATTTCGAAAATTTGTTGGGGTTGCCAAATCTTCGATTGTGGTCCGATTTCCAAATGTTTTGAAAAAGTTCTAAGAAAAATACAAATAGAGATATTTCAATAACCTCAGCTCTAACCATTCCAAATTTCAAAGAGATATCTCTACCCGTTCTTACATGGCATATTTTTTAATAGACTTTCTCTTACCGCGCGTTCGAGCACTTGCTGTGTTTATGTCTACATCTGCAGATGCCCGAACTCTTTATCTTAAAGGGCAGTTTTTTTTTCAATCTAGGTGATCTTGCAAATGTATCTCAAATATAATTTTAACACAACTACACACTTTAAATTTTTCTACAACCGATCGAACGATCGTATTAGGAATTCAAATATGTTCCCCTCTTTTTTTATTTATTTGTTATTCATTATGTTGGAGTACTTGAAAACGTCAAAACGATATATCGAGATGGCGATGGTGCAGAGGGAGCTTATTCGTTTATGGTTTACATTGGAATTCAAAGTGGTGTCCAATATCCCATAGATCATTGGAGTCCATGCAAGTGTAGCAATGAAACAGCCACTACGACACTAAGATGATGGCTGGCCCAGTCTATGATTTACAATGGAAATTAAGTCAAGTACTATTTGAGCAGTGAAGGCATTTACCATAGCAAGATTTATGGTGTCTGCAACAGATGAAGTTGTTTGTCTAAGCACAGTCAAACAACCAACCCCAACAATCATTCATGCGGGGATTTACTTTATAGGCCATGATTCTTCCCCTTTGGAATTAATGAATGGCTGGCTGACAGACTGACTGACTGACTGGTCTACAGTTTAGTCATCTGCATTCAAATTATTTGGCATTTGTGTATTTCAGTCACGTCTTTTCACCATTTTTGATGTTCTTGTCTATGGCTATGAGGTGTATATTTTTAATAGATTTAAGAAAGAAAATGTAATTTTTTATGATTTTTATTTTTTTTTTTTCATTGGGACAACAGTGTTGATTGAAACACTTGAAGACCGAGAACATTCATCATAAAATATTTATAGAGAATGATTATAGTGATATTGTTGGAAAATTCACCCAATCCTAAGAATGAATGATAGAGGAAAAATAATAGAGAATAGGGAGATCACAAACTTAGGTATAAATGTTGCCTATTTTTAGGCAACAATTTGAATAATATGAACTTTTCAGAAGAATTTCCTCATTTTTATAGAATTATAAAATCAAATATTTGAACCAACTAAAGCTAATTCAAAATGATTATAGTCAATTAGAACTAGCTCATCAAAATTGCATATTTTGCAACAATGTGTGAAAATTTTCAGGTAAACACGATTTTAGGGATTTTTTTCAAAAGATTATTGTTAAGAAAACTACATACAGGCTTTTTATACCCACCACCGAAGGCTGGGGGTCTATTCATTTTCTCATTCCGTTTGCAACACATCGAAATATCCATTTCCGACTCTATAAAGTATATATATTCTTGATCACCGTAAAAATCTAAGACGATCTAGCCATGTCCGTCCGTCTGTCTGTTGAAATCACGCTACAGTCTATACAAAAAGAGATATTGAGCTGAAGCTTTACACAGATTCTTTTTTTTTTTTTTTGTCCATAAGCAGGCTTAGTTCGAAGATGGGCCATATCGGACTATATCTGGGTATAGACCCCATATAGACCGATCCGCCGATTTAGGGTCTTAGGCCCATAAAAGCTACATTTATTACCCGATTTTGCTGAAATTTGGGACAGTGAGTTGTGTTAGGCCCTTCGACATCCTTCTTCAATTTGGCCTAGATCGGTCTAGATTTGGATATAGTTGCCATATAGACCGATCCGCCGATTTAGGGTCTTAGGCCCATAAAAGCCACATTTATTATCCGATTTTGCTAAAATTAGTCCACTCGACATCTTTTTTTTAATTAGGCTAAGATCGGTCCAGATTTGGATATAGCTGTCATATAGACCGATCTGCCGATTTAGTGTCTTAGGCCCATAAAAGCCACATTTATTATCCGATTTCGCTAAAATTTGGGACAGTGAATTTTGTAAGGCCACTCGAAATCTTTTTTTTTAATTTGGCCCAGATCGGTCCAGATTTGGATATAGCTGCCATATAGACCGATCTCTTGATTTAAGGTTTTGGGCCCATAATAGGCGCATTTATTGTCCGATGTCGCTGAAATTCGGGACAGTGAGTTGTGTTAGGCCCTTCGACATTCTTCTTTAATTTGGCTTAGATCGGTCCAGATTTAGATATAGCTGCCATATATGTCCGTGCCGAATTTGAGTGCATAAGTTTTCCAATTTCACCGGATTGTGATGAAAGAGGTGGTGGGTATCCAAAGTTCAATGCACTTTTCAGAAACATTTCTTAATTTTTATTAAATTATGAAATATTTGAACTAACTAAAACCATTCTGAGGAAATGTAGCCATGTTCATCCGCGTCTGGCGAAAGCACGATAGCGGTCGAACGCGTAAAGCTAGCCGATTGAAATTTTTATCCGATTTGGCTGAAATTTTCCACCAAGTGTTTTGTTATGACTTTAAATAACTGTGCTAAGTATGGTTTAAATCAGTCCATAACCTGATATAGCTGCCATATAAACCGATCTGGGATCTTGATTTCTTGAGCTACTAGAGGGCGCAATTCTCATCCGATTTGTCTGCAATTTTGTATAATGGCTTCTCCCATAACCTTCAACATACGTGTCCAATATGGTCTTACTTGATCTATAGCCTGATACAGCTGCCCTATAAACCGATCTCCCGATTATGCTTCTAGAGTCCCTACAAGGCGCAATTCTTATCCCAATGAAATGACTGAACTATTACCCAATGACTTCTACTATGGTCTTCAACATTCAATTCATTTATGGTTTAAATCGGACTATAGGTTAGGTTAGGTTTAAGTGGAAATCTGCCATCAGACTCACTTAGACGTTTTCGTCCATTGTGATACCACAAGAACAGAAGAAGGAAGATGCCTTCTAGTTTCTACCCTTGAACCATCCAGATCGCTTAAAAAAGCCCAATAACTTGCGAATGTTCACATCCGCTAAATCAGACAAGTTGTTCTACAGTCTCTTCTTCTTCGATGTCCTCACAGCTTCTGCAAAAGTCGTTACTGTCAACCTTCAGTCTGTCAGCATGTTTTCCGATTAGACAGTGAACTGTCATGGCGGACACAATGACTGAGACGTCTGTTCTGGCCAATGACAGCAAAGCATACCTCTTCAAGTCTAGATTAGGCCACATAGTTTTGGAATGCTCACAGCTCCCACTTTGTGACCATCTATCATTCGTTGTGCTTCGGGCCTGGTCCTGAAAACTTTGCTTACACATCGCTAGAGGTATACCCACAGATTCCAGTATCCCTAGAATGTGTAGGGTAGTTCCTAGTCTCGCAAGCTCGTCCGCTTTACAACTCCCTGGAATATCTCTGTGGCCTGGCGCCCAGAACAGGTGAATTTTGAACGGATCAGCCATCTCGTTGAGAGATCTGTGACAGTCGAGGGCGGTTTTTGTGTTCAGAAATATTTTCTCCACGAATTTAATCGCCGTCTGGCTGTCTGAGAAGATATTTAAGCCAATCGTCGTAATGACAATATATCTTAGCATTTAGCACGGTAGCATTTCTTGACATTGAAGGTGCTTTCGATAATGTAAAACCGACGTCAACCATGAAGGAGTTGGAGTTTCTAGGCATCAACTTTACCGTAAGAAAGTTTATCGGATTAGTGTGCCACATCTGCATCTCGTATAATCTTCTCCAGGAGAATATTAAAGAGATTACACGATAGGCTGTCTCCTTGTTTGTCCTTCTCGGGTCTTTTCCAGGATTTGGCGCAGTGTGAATATCTGGTCCAGGGTGGATTTACCAGGTATAAAGCCGCATTGATAGGGCCCAATTATCTCATTGACTTAAGGTTTTAATCTTTCACACAGTACGTTCGAGAGTATCTTCTATGCGATGGGGAGAAGACTTATTCCTCTGTAGCACATTCCGTCTTGTCTCCTTTCTTGTGTACGGGACATAGTATGCTGAGGTTCCAATCATCGGGTATGCGTTCTTCTAGCCAGATTGCACAGATAAGTTTATGCATAGGCCTTATCAGCGTGTTCGCCTTCGGTCTTAAATAGTTCAGCGGGTAAACCGTCGGCTCCTGCTGCCTTGTTGTTCTTTAGTCGGGTAACTGCTACTTGGACCTCATTCTGACTAGGAGGTAAACATTCTATACCATCATCATTGATTGGTTCTGCGGTATCCTCTTCGCCGCCAACGTCGAACACTAGCAGTTGGGTAAAATGTTCTTTCCATATCCGCAGCATGTTATCTGTGTCGGTTACCAGATTTCCTTCTTTGTCTCTGCAGGAGCATATGCCTGTACCAAAGCCATCGATTTGATGTTTAATACTTTGGTAAAATTTCCAGACTTCATTCTGACTCCTGTACATCTCAATTCGCTTACACTCACGCCTTTCCATTTCTTTTTTCTTTCTGCGTAATATACCTTTCTCCTCTCTCTCTCTCCTTTTCTCCCGATACCTCTAATTGAGTCTGATGGCAGACTGTCACTTAAACCTAACCTTATAGAGTTCCTATAGAATAACCCTTTACATATAAGAGAATAAAATCTAGGAAACAGAAAAAATATTATGCATCCGTGCCTTTATAATTATGCTTCAAAATGCATCGCATAAATTCACTTCAAAACAAAACAGAACATTAAAAAAATGAAAAATGGTCTATCGACAATTGTAATGTAATTTCCAACCCTTCCAATAAGTTGCTCACGATAATAAAAAACGGCATAAACTTGTTGGGGATAGACACAAATATGGCGTACCAGTGACCGACAATTGTTTTTCATTCCCCGCCCCCATTGGTGAATGGACCACCATTACCAATCTCCGATGGAAGTAAATAAAGTTTCATTTTTATTTACTGAAAAACTTTGATTTCTTTATGGCCTTTGAGAGTGTTTTTTGTAATTAAATTTCGGAGAATGATTTTTGAATAAATGCAAGAGTTTGGGAATTCGTGCTAAATATACAACATATACGAGTGGTTATAACGCAAACACTTTGGTTGGTGTTTCTTTTATAACATTTTTTTTTTTTTTGGTGGGGTGTTGCTGGATATACAGCACAGAAATGGTTCAAGATCTTTTGATTTCTTTATTTTCGCTCCTGTATTGTCCGTTTGCCGGGTATAAACAAATCGTAAATTTGAAATGAAAAAAAAAAAACACAACAAAAATCCATGCATAAACAATTTGCAATTGTTTTTGTTATATAAAGCAATGATGAAGAAGGGGAGGAAATGGAAGAAGAAGAAGAAGAGGATGTTTCAGAAGTGGAATATATTATAAAAATGTTTATTTTCCAACACTTTCATATGGAGAGATCCAGAAAAATCAGCAAATATATAAACTGAGATGGTAAGCAGGGTCGCTCTGCTGGCAAGGATTAGTCATCGACCCAAACACCGAGGAAGGCAAAGGTAAAACACAGTCACACAATACACAAATATATAACCCACAAATAAGCAAAACTTAAGTGTATATAGTATTCAACACAAATATGGCACAAGTGAAATTTAATTTATAGATATAAAATCAATATAATAAATAATATCTCAAAATATTTGGACTTAAATGCTACAACAATTCATATTTCTAATATAAATAGCACCCCAAAATTGTTTTTTTTTATATCCATACATTAGTCTTCAAATATGTCGGCATCTCGTTTTTAAGAGCACTAGTTTTACTTTCTCTTTTTTTTTTGAATAATAAACATTTCTTTCTCTATGCTCTTTTACTTAGAAAGTCCCCCACACAAGATAACATTTCAAGAGTTATGTGAGAGATTTACTCCATAGCGTGAATGTGGCAAAGGATTAAAGATGTCAACGACGACAACAACTATACCAATGGGCTGTAAAATATGAATGGCCACATTCTCATACTCACACATTCAATGGCCACATACTCTCATAGTTACACATACTGGCTATGCTCACACATTTGGGGACCAATAAACATGAACACATACAACAATAAATATTATTTATGTCTCTTACAAGAAATCAGCGTTGACAAATGACTACGGCGTCGGCAGCGGTGGCGGCGGTTAAGACCAAGCAGAAAGAGAGACAACGTAACGTCCCTTGTGTGAGAGATAAGCAGAAGAACATATTGGTTAGTGATTTCGTTTAGCAGCTCATAAATAAACCAAGAAAATATTAAGTGGCTATACATTGGTGGGAGATATTAAGGAAATACACAGAGAAAAAATACACATTAATGTAAGACAAATGTTATATGTGTTTTATTTCTCTTCAAAGGAGAAAAACTAAATATGCTAAAATCAGACACCAAATACAGAGAGAAAGACATATGCATATGCAAATTTGTTCATTAACATTCCATTAAACGACTCACATATCAATGAGAGTTGATATTTACGTCCAATATATTTGTTTGGGGGAGTTTTTGGGGTTGGAAGACCCCTCGCATAATTCATCCCATTTTTTAATACGATATTCGTATTCTACTCCCCAATACCTTTTATTTGATACCCATATTGTCCCTATCGGTCAACTTTTGATTTTTTTCCCGCCACCTTCCAATATCAACAAGCTAAAAAGCCTTTTCCTTCTTCCTGGCCATTTTCGTAATCTACTTCCGAATGATAAGGGGCCTCCTTTTATAGCCGAGTTCGAACTGTGTGCCGTAGTGTGACAGCTCTTTTGAGAGAAGTTTGACATGGCATAGTACCTCACAAATGTTGCCAGCATTAAGGGAAAGACCACCGCTGAACATTTTTTCTGATGGTCTCGCCCGAATTCGAACCCAGGCGTTAAGCGTCATAGACGGATATGCTAACCTCTGCAAATGCAAATTTGTTCATGAACATTCCATTAAGCAACAGGGGCAAAATTCGGACATATCAATGAGTGCTGTTCGATTCAAGTTTAAGCGCAATGATAAGGGGCCTCTTTTTTACAGGCGAGTTCGAACGGTGTGCCGTAGTGCGGCTCCTCAATGGGAAAAAGTTTTTACATGACAAAATACTTCACAAATGAGATCTGTTTTAGACTGCCTGACCATAATTAGGGTCCTACAGGCGGAGATCCGGGCGATCACGAAATGCCTGATGTGGTGTGGTGCTAACGCGAGGACAACGAGTGTGAACATCTTTACGGACAGTAAAATTGCCATAAGGGCAACAACAACCAGGACGGTCTTCAGTGTTTGAAGGAGGTTAACGCCTTATCTGGGGATGGCAAAATCCGCATCGTTTGGATACCGGGCCATAATGGAGTAAGGGGACATAAAAGGAAGACAATTTGGCGGTGAAGGCCAGAGGACTGCCGTCAATAATCTTGGTTAACCCGAAGGCTTTCGGGTCAACGCAGTCCGAGTTAAGGGCGTGGGCGACAAACACAAACAATGTAACGCTGTGGAATAGCGAAATGGTCGGCAGAACGGCAAAAATCCTATGGGGAGATCCGTATCATGAAGGGACGAGGCTATTACTGAAAGGAAGGAAGAAGAAGGTCAGTATAGCTTTCAGTATCATAACGGGACACACACCGTCACTTAGATGGGGACGCAGTACAAGACATGAAACAACTTAGGGGCGTGGTATGGAAAATCATTAGCAATTTTGTAATTAGCATGGAATCCAGACTCAGAATTTCTTTTTTGATGCTAGGATAGGTTAGGTTAAATGGGTTGAGTTCACTCGGAAGTCAGTTTGGCCCAATGTGGTACCCTAGGGAGAGAAAGGGAAGAGAAAGAAAATGTGAGACCTCGTACTAGAGGTTATACACGAATTAAAGAAAAAGACAGGAGTAATGGAGAACTCGAGCGGTGGGTGAAGAACCGCCCGTCCCTACGCAAGCACGGATCTACCTAAGCCGGAGATTTTGGCAGCCCCCATTGGAACCATTCTGTTCCCTCAACAAACCACAGGAGACATACCAGAAAGTACGTTTGCAAGATTATCCAGATCACAGAAGAAACGACTCACCTGAAAGGAGAGCCTATGTCTCTGCAGACCCGGACAGGAACACAGCAAGTGCTCAATAGTCTCCTCCTTATCCTCATCGTGGCAACTCCTAGAGAAGTCATTGTGCGGTAACCCCATGCGCGCCGCCATGCGGCCTATGGCACAGTGTCGGGTTAGGACCCCTGTCAAAGTACTCATCGACCTCTTATCGAATGCCAGTAAGTCCCTTAGGAAGATCGGTTTCTATGGGAGCTATATCCAAATCTGAACCTATATGGCTCATTTACAATCCCCAACGACCTACATTAATATTGGAAAATTTCGAGCGTGTTGCTTTACGCGTTCGAACGTTACGTGATTTCGACACACGGATGGACCGACGGACATGGCTAGATCGAATGAGAGTGTCGAGAGGATCCAGAATATATATACTTTATGGGGTCGCAGATCAATATTTCAAGGTATTACGAACGGAATGACTAGATTAGTACACCTCCCTCCAATGGTGGTGGGTATAATAAACAGGATTGTCTACGAACCTAAGGGAAATTTGTGGCTGGAACACTTGGAGCAATATGACTTAGGAGCCGGTTTAGGCAAGCTGTGGTCTGCTGTTAAGTCATTCTCATACCACGGAAGAAGGAATGAAAGGACCACAGTAAATTTTAGCAACATAATTGTGATTGACCTGTAGAGATGCGCCAGGTTGTTCAACCCCCAATTTATTGAGCATTTCAAGAGTAACACGGCCGAGCCGATGGACAGCCATCGCAATTTGCCGTGAACGAAGTTACGAATGTCATTCGTGGCGGCATCCGTACAGACGTGGCAGTGAACTATGGAAAGCATTCGACACGGTCAGCTATACCAAACTATTTGAGGATATCGTCAACACGTCCCTCCAGCTAAGCCTGAAACTCTGGGTCGCCATTTTGTGGAAGCTAGAGATAAAAAATTGAAACACCAAAGAGTGAAAGAGGGAGTTCCCCATGGCGGTGTGAGATCTCCGGCATGTTTAACTCTAACTATACTCTATTACACACGCAATCCAGTGGACATAGAGATCATTTCATATGCAGACTGTACGGTTTGTACGATTATGGCCCCCACCCATTGTTGTCATCTGCGATAGGTTAAACATCGACCTCAAGGATTTTCCCGCTTATTTCGCTGCAAGAGATCGACCAACGAATCTTCAGCCATTGTTCATCACATACATATGGTGGCCGATGGAGTGAGCATTCCGACCATCAAGTGTTAAAAAATAGTTGGTGTAAAATTTGACAGCTCTTACAATATCTTTTCACATGCCGCTGCAATCTACGATAAGGTCAAAAATAGAAACAAGATCCTCAAGTCACTTGCCGCCAGTTGTTGGGGTGCTGAAAAATAAACCTTGTTGACCACGTACAAAATAAGTGGCCGGTTAGGGGCAAGTTATGCTGCGCTATTTAGTCTCGACAGCTATGTTAAACGCAGCGGAATAATATTCAGATCTGTAATAAGGTGGATCTATTTATATATATATAGAGCGAGAGGTTCAGCACAACAAGAGAGAATCTCTAGAGCATGCAGACACGGTAACAGACGGGGTGAATAGCTACTGGGTGAATGTGGTCCTTGGAGAACGACCGTCTCCCATTGCTCCTAAAGAAATTGATTCCCCCCGGCAAACCAGAGTAGTTCTGCCTCAATTACGATCCGGCAGATGCAGCCGTCTCAACTCCTACTCCTGTTTATAAATAATCTTGTGCAAAAGTACTAGGCATCTCATATACAATAGCAAGTGGAAACACATTCCTTAAAAGGAATTTGATAATTGCGAAACACGTTGCGTTCTTATCATAACACGTATATAACAGATAAAAGTTTTCCCAACAACCACATATACATGATCTGTCCAACTTAACGTCCTTCTCTTAGCCGCTTAGGTAAATTTGCACATCATCAGCATACATGAGTACCCGATTATGGACCAATTGGTGAGGAAGATCATTCGCATACATGAAGAAGAAAAGTAAACCGATTGGGAACGGTTAGACAAAAAAGACTCTATAACCCTGGTCGATGTCTCAGTAAAATTTAAAAAGAGGCGAAGTTTTAAACACATATTCAGCTTCTATGGTGTCGAAAGTTTTGGTAAGGTCGAGTAGGATAAGAAAATAAACCTTGTTGTCATCGATTTCCCTCCGAATTGACTCGGTCACTTCGATTAGGGTGCTAGCACAGCTATGACCTGCGAGGAAGCCCGACTGCATAGCCGTCAATAATGATGAACGATCGAGATATTCCGAAATCTGGTTGTGTATTATCTTTTCGAAAACCTTAGAAAGGTGTGACAATATCGCTATCGGTCGGAATTCCGTATTAGATTTAAGAACGGGGATAGTTTAGCATGTTTCCAAGATATGGGATATATACAAGAAGTCAAGATAGTGTAAAAAATATATGTAAAAAGAGGCAGCAGACGATGGAGAAGTATCCGCATGAACCTTGGTTCAATACCGGCAGGTCCAATGGCATTCGATTTAACCTATGCAAACTCGTCAAAACCTCATCATGAGTAACGCATCTGAACTCGAAAATTGCAATTCCGACCCACCTTGTTGCCCGCCATGAGTGTAATAGAAAGAGGTATCAACTTCGTTTTCGTAATAAAATATAAAATAAACAATGGATGTTTTAACGGTGGATTGAAGTCTGATGCTTGCTCCTTATAGGAACTGTTGCATTGTATAATATTAGGATATTCTCCTGAAGAAATCCGAGCTGCTGATCTTACAGAAATTCAACCATACACTCCGTTCCAATCAACTTCATAGTATATCTCCTCCAAAATATTGTAGTCTAAATTGACAAAGTCAAGTCAAGACTTTTTGAGCCTCTGGAGGACGCAATTATTACACGATTTGCCTGAAATTTTGAAGGTGGTGTTTTTATATTTGAAAAAGTTATTTAATCCATGGTGGAGGGTATATAAGATTTGACCCTGCCGAACTTGGCACGCTTTTACTTGTTAGAATTTAACTTTTTTACTTTATATAAAAATTGTCTAATTTTTCGCCATTTTAGTTAGTGAGTGTCGCCTGATTTTAAATCTTGTTGTAAATGAGTGGCGTGTTAGATATGCATGCTCAAATACTAGTTTAAAAGAATGGTCTACGTTTATTTAACAAACTCATTTTCAAAGTTTCAAATTTCTTTCAATTAGGTGGATGGCTTTACATTGAGACATGCACCCCAAGGAGCATAGGCGATGGTGACGACGATGATGACTGCCTAACCGGAATTGTGATCTAATCTTTGACAGGCACAGAGGCGCAAACAGCTTTAACTTCACTAAGGCAATTGCGTAAAATACACATTTTATATGATGGGGAGGAATGCTATTAAAACTCCATCAGTTTGCAAAAAAAAAAGTAAAAAGAAATAAAAAGAAAAAAAATCACAACATGGAGTTGGTTGTTTGCCTATTTCACGCTATCCACCATTATGGAGTAGAAACAAATTTTCTACACTTACGACTTGTGTTGAAGCTGATAATGGCGTGCACGTGTGGATGTGTATTCGCTTCCAGCCCTCTTGTAATGAATGAAATTAAAAATTAAAGGCCTAATAGTATGAATGAATTAAATGTTGGAGACGCCTTAATGTTCGCATGAAAAAGGGCATCTAATGATGATTTCATTCTGCGAAAACACACATAAACTGTTTAATGTAGTGTTAAACTTTGGGCTGGTGAAGGCTTTAATGGATATGCTACTGCTGTTGCTGATGGTTTCATGGAAAACACAAAACTACTTATAAGGTGCTAAGCATCAATAAAGTGGCAATGATATTATAATGCTCGTTATATTCCTATTGAATATGTTAGTATAGATGTTTTTGCATAGTTAGCTTTTCTTTGAGAATGCAAATAATCGAAAATGAATTATTGGGTTGCCCAAAAAGTAATTGCGGATTTTTCATATAGTCGGCGTTGACAAATTTGTTTACAGCTTGTGACTCTGTAATTGCATTCTTTCTTCTGTCAGTTATCAGCTGTTACTTTTAGCTTGCTTTAGAAAAAAAGTGTAAAAAAAGTATATATGATTAAAGTTCATTCTAATTTTTATTAAAAATGAATTTACTTTCTTTTAAAAAATCCCCAATTACTTTTTGGGCAAATCTGAAGGAAAGACAAAAGTTATGAATTTATTTTAGTAACACTTATTCTCATAAGGGAAATCAGACTGTTTCCACAAAGAATGTATCGTGTTTATTAAGGTTTCAAAACGAATATGATAGGTGATTCCAATCTTTGGAGTCTTTAGCCTATCTGCGTCACACAAACCGAAAATGTGAATGAACAATAGAATTGAATTTAAAACATAATATAGAGGTCATTGATTTCAATTTACAAATTTTGAAAATTCATCATTCGAGATCTCATGTATGTCAAAACAAAGAATAATTGTGTTGCTCGTTAAGATATTTTAATAATGAAAAGGAAAATTTTAATGCAAAAAAGTCAAGGTTGGTTTATCTTGGAATTGCTTTTTGAACTATTTGACCATGGTGCACTCATTTTTGTGGAGAACTATCGTGGATGTGTTTCAGAAATGGTTCATGATTCAAAATACGAAATTTAAATCTCCATGGCTGCTATTAAGAACCACAAATCTAAAATTTAAAATCGTAGATCTAAGATTGTAGTTAGGGACTAAGAAGATTACAGAACAAACATTTAAAATACTCGAACGTAGATTAAAGATTTCATAGTTTAGATCATAGATCTATAACTATTGATAAAAGATTTAAAATTTGTAATCATAGATATATGATTTAAAATCGTAGATTTAAGATTATAGATCTTTTTATTTCAAATAGTGATGGGCAACAATATATACACTATAGCACATTGATGTGTACGCACTCAACTCGTAGATCCAACATCTGAACTTTTAGATTGTAGATCTATGATTGCAGATAGTACACCTTATACTGTATATCATAGATCTACGATTTATTGGTGTCGATTGGCTATTCGGCTAGAGTACGTACCTACATTATGGAAAGTTGCTGAACTGATAATGATTCCGAAACATGGTAAGGACCTAAATGAGGCCAGCTCCTACAGACCAATATCGTTGTTATCATTAATTGGGAAACTTTTTGAGATGATTATATGTAAAAGACTAAATGCAATTATTGTCGAAAAAATATAATTCTGAGTCACCAATTTGGATTCCGCAAAGGCCAACAACAACAACCGATCCAACGTGCATAAATCATAGCGGATTTATGGCACGATGTGTGTGCCGATTGTGACATGGACCACACGTCATCTGTTTAACTTCCCAGTCAGACCCACTCGACTCAGACCCAAAACCCTCCGGACGCACCCCACCTTAGTCACAGAGTTCCTGGATCTGAATATTCAAGATATTCAGAACCAAGCAGAAGAAAGATAGAATACAACACAAGGGAATTTTAGTAGTAGTAGTATGTACTTTATACCACAGATCGGTATTTGGAGGAGCTACAATCGGGATGCTTGGATTAGTGCACCACCACCCATGATGGTGGGGTATACAAATTAAGATGTCTTTACCCGCCTACAATAAGATTCGAAAAGCTATACCATCATATTGATATGCAAATCCTATTCCATGTGAACTTTTTCTTTAATTTGTAGATCTTTTAATAGATTTGCCGCTGCACATACTACAGCAACAGGCGGGTCTGGGATACACCTCCAGCACACTTAAGAAGGTGGTTTTTGTATGGAGTGCAACAGAAATGGCAACAGAAGAGCGCTCTTGAAATGCGTAACATGTTTTTGAATAGTCGTTGTTGTTTGTTTGTTATTCACTAAAATGTTCATTTTATTGTTTTTCCAACAACCGTCGACAACGAATGAAGGAAAATATAGTCTTCGAGTACTCAATAGCAGCAGCAGCACTTGGGCCTTATGTTTGCAAACGAAAATGAAATCGAAACGCAATCACATCCATTTTCACTCAAAGACCAACAAAGAGTGGTTGGAAAGACTGCTGCAGGCTTATTGAAATAGGGCTAAAAATCAATACCACATACGAGGGAGGTAAGGCAGGAGCAAGATTTCAGAAGACATAAAAGAAAATACAACTCCACTACAAGATTTAGGTTCATTAGGGTAGGTTTAAGTGGCAGTCTGCCATCAGACTCACTTAGACCTTTTCGTTCATTGTGATACCACAGGAACAAGAGATGGAAGATGCCTTCTAGCTCCTATCGATGAACCCATCCAGATTGGTTTAAAAAATTAGGTGTAATTTAAGGTCTACATTATAGGCCTTACAATCTAAAGCCCAACGTCATAGGCGGACATGCAAATCTCTGCGCTGCAGTAGCCTTTTTAGATCTAAGGTATTGCAAAACAGATATAAGGTTTATATCGTAGATCTATGATTTTAAGGCATAAATCTTAAACCAAAGGTTGTACATCCAATATTAGGATCCTAGGTGTAACGTTGAGAACATAGATTAAGGATGAAGATAGAAGTCGCAAAGTGCAAATTTGTCTTTGAACATTTCAGTAAGGAACAGGGGCAAACTTCTCACATATCAATGAGTGCAGTCCGATTCAAGTTTAAGCTCAACGATAAGGGGCCTCTTTTTTACAGCCGAGTCCAAACAGCGTGCCGTAGTGTGACACCTCTTTTGAAAAGTTTTTACATGACATAGTACCTCACAAATGTCGTCCTTATTAAGAGGGGATAACCACCGCTGAAATTTTTTTTCTAATGTCCTCGCCAGGATTCGAACCCAGGCGTTCAGTTTCATAGGCGGACATGCTAACCTCAGCGCTATGGTGAGATCGTTAATATTTTAAAATTTAAGATCATGAATCTAAGACTTTGAATCATGACTTTAAGATTTCAGATTGTAGGTACAAGATTCTAGATCCATCTAAGTCTTAGATAGTAGTAAATCTAAATTTTATATCATAGATCTAAGAATTAATATCGTAAATCTTTGTTTTACTAAGAAAATCTATGTATAAAAACTCAGATCTAAGATTAGGATAGAGAATCCAAAATTTAAGATTATGGATCTAAGAATATAGATCATAGTTCCAAGGTTTTGAATCGTAGATAAAAGTGTTCAGACGGCTATATATCAAAGATTTTGAATCGTACATCTAATTGTTAGAGTAAATTCACGATTTTAGATCGCATATTAAAGATTTTGGACAGCATATCTAATTTGAAGCGTAGATTTAAGTTTTTAATAAGGTAGATCTAATACTTTTGATCATACACTGAAAAAAATTTTATAACTTTAAAGATTCGAGCCAAAGTTAAGCAAACTTAATTTAAAGATGATTCATTTTGCAAATTTTTGAGGAAAAATTTTCTTTGGTGAAAGATATTTTCCTTGATATTAACGATTTTTCTATTTTAAATGGTGGGTTAATGGGTTCATAACTTTGGGGCTTAAAAACAATAAGTAAAAACGTGCTAAGTTCGGCAGGGCCTAATCTCGGGAACCTACCACCATGGATTTCGCAAAAAATAGAACCTTATTAACTGAGTTTGTTTGTTGACACAATTTCCCAATACAGCCTCCGACGAATGAATATCAGTGACGAACTCTTCTGGCCCCACGTTATCCTCCCGGGAAATATGCATCAACGAGTATAGAGTTGGGTAGTTCCGGATGGAACTAGTTGATTGGAACTTATCCAAGTAAGGAACTTCTGGAACTAGTTCCATCTCTCTCCTTCTTATATTGTAGTTCCATAGTTCCTTTTTTTGCATGTATACGTTTCTTTTGCTTTCTTTTATTAACTTGTACACCAGCTGATTGACATGCCATATTTTTTAGCTTCACTAAATAAAAGCGTCAACTTTTTTAATGGACAACAACTGTGTACGTTGTGATTAAGGTGAAAGGAAAATAAATTGTTTGTGGCAACCACATTAAATGAATGTGTTGGCACAAATATAGAAACATGGTGACATCCACATATTATTTTTTTAATTGTCAACAAATCTTAATTGTTTTCATGCGCTTCGATTCGTATTTTCTTTTTAGCATCGAGGCTTTTTAACTTCAATTGCATACACAGTTGGAATATTTGCATGTTTGCATTTTAAGGTTCAAAACAAAATTCAAAGCTCTTTTTTTGTTTTGTACAAAGGAATCAAAAAAGGGGATCACAAGTGAAAAGGGAGCTCAGAAAAGGAACTAGTTCCTTTTGTGGAACGGAACTAAAAGTAGCGATCACTAAAAGGAAGTAAAATGCCCACCTCTAAGAGAGTAGCTCTAGTGTTTCCCCACTAGACATTGTTCATACATTCTCTGACTTCTGAATACATCCCACCGTGATAGAATTCGAGAATAGGATCTTACTTAGCCTAGAGGCCTTAGATTTATCCTCCACTGAGGTGCAGAATTCAGAATTTGTTCTTAGCCATTTTCAGATTGCCTTGTATTTTCTTAGCTCACCCTGATAGACGTACAAATCGTGTGGTGCCCTTGTGTTTTCCCTGTTTTCGCTCTGTTAAAAAGTTTTCTGCCGCCCTACTGGGGTCCATCATGTCCGTCGCTGTTTGCACTTTGGCATGGCTCTAGGACATGCTGACACAAGAGAGTAATTGAGGACCTTCGTAATCCGCTTGACTATTATGATGTTAGATCTTACTCGTACTTGTGAGTAAGATCTAACTAATCTAAGATCAAATACTAAAAAACCAATACCATAAACCAAGACCGATGATAACAAAACCACTGTCATTGCTATGCCAACCTCCTTTTTATCGTCATTTCTGATTACCACTAGTAGTTTAACATGCTCATCTTGGCCTCGTTCTATGCGAACAGCGGATAAAGATGAAACAAAACGCAATGCAATCGGCTTTAAAAAAAGGTTGACTGAACTAAAGGCACTCTTTGATTTTGTTTTTTACTTGGCCATATCATTTCTTATTGCAATTGACCTTCAAAACTTGTCCAAGCCAATTAACATTAACAATGCTAAGGCTATATGACAGTAATGTTTACGTATGGTAATATAAAGCAATATTTTAATGCAACTAAAAACAACACTAAAAGTCCTTACTTAACTTGCAGACAAGCTGAGCAACAAGGATTTAACAGCCATTAGGTATATGGGAACTTGTTATTACGATACGAGTATATTGAGATATAAAAAAGAAGCTAACCATATGGGTATTGATTAACTATTTTTATCTTCACATTGGTAAATTTATTATAAACTATTGTTATAGACGTACATTTATGGCTTCTGTCGTTTCTTTATAATATTAGAACTTTTCTTTGAGTTTGTTATGTTTGAGTAATTTATAACTTTCCTTGTTAGATTTGTTATACTGTCTAAAAGGTTGTTTATTTCTCTTCTTTCTACCATTTACTTAGCAAACAAATTCAAATTCTCGGTATATAACACAAGCATGAAGATTTGGAAATCTTTTTGTTTCTTATTTAAATACACATTCTATTAATAAATTCAATGTATGAATAAAAATGAGAAAACCATTAAATGTTTTTATTGTTAGTACATGCCAGTTCAAACTTGACTGCTTAATTCGATATCAAATAATAAAGCCGATCCAACGAATTGTTTGTTACTCCCATTATGGGAGTATTTCTCAGAAAAAAATCATCAAAATGTACATGATTTGTATTATAAATTATGAAATTGAGAAAACATTTTAAAATGAAATTTGGATATAATTTGCTATAAATACACACTGATAGAGTAAAAGACGTTACTTTGTCAATACCAGCTGGTGTTATTTTATTCACATAATTTTTAATACCATTTGGTATTAACTTAATACCAAAGAAAGGAGAGTAGTAGAAATTGATGGCGCCACATTTATAGTCTTGTCAGTTTTGTACATAAAACATTGTCGACATTATAAAATACTAGCTAAAATACTAGCGAACCCACCCCGCTGAGCCTTCTTTTACTTTATATGGAACAAAATTATTCTTAAGATATTTATTTTCGACAACTAAAAAGCTTTTAGTGAAATACTACCAGATTTTTAGTGAAAAATACTACGCTCCGCTGAGCCTTCTTTTACTTTATATGGAACAAAATTATCCTTTAGATATTTATTTTCGACAATTAAAGAGCTTTAAGTGAAATACCATGCTACAAAATTAGTATTTGTATGCATATCGCTTGGCTAAGAGTTAAACAATTTAAATGCCTTTAGGAGATCGCTTATGTATAATCGGTGCGGCAAGTAATAGCATGTGTAGGGCATGCGGGGAAGATGATGAGACGTTGGAGCATTTCCTTTGTAATTGCCCGGCTTTCGCGCCTAACAGATACCGGCACTTAGATGGAGACACAATACCAGACATGAACCAACTTAGGGGAGTGGTATTGAAAACAATTAAGGATTTTGAAAGTAGCACGGAATTCCTAGCTTAAAATTTTCTTTTTAGAGGTTACTTTCTATTGTTTTTAGAGCGCACAACAAGCCGATTACTGGCTTAGGTGTATGTGGCATGGGGCGTATTAAGATTTGCACCCTCTTTTCAAACTAACCTAACCTAAATATCTTTATCTGAATCCCATATGATCTTTACTGATTAATGAATTCGCTCAAAGGGTTTAGGGTCATTTGAGTTTGGTTGTTAGATGTACTTCATTCTTAAGAGACTTTATTTGAGCCCTATATTCTCATGTGGATTTTGGGAGTAAGAAGGCTTCCATGGTGGCGGTTGGTGGGTTTAGGGGGTTATGAATTATGAATTTCGTGATCTACTCCCAAATACATTTCATTTGAGTCCCATATTGCCTTGACCCATAAATATGTATGTCCGATTTATGGGTGTTTTCTGGGTGAGTTGGTCTCCACACACTTGGCCCTGAAAAATGTATCCGCAACGTCCTCTTCTCTCCAATACCATTTATTTTAAACCCATATTACCATAGGTTAGTGGGAAGCTTATGGTGTGAGGCGTACCCCAAACATTTGGTCCAACATTGGTTATCATATTCGTTTTCTTATCTCAAATACCTTTCATTTGGTCGGTAAATTTGTATTCTTGGCGAAGGGGCGGTGCCCCTAATACATGGTCCCACATTTGGATATCAGATTCGTATACTACTCCCAAATACCTTTACTTGAGCCTCATATTACGATGGTCAATAAATAATTGCGGTTTATGGGGTATTTTTGGGAAGGGGTAGACTCTCAGAAAATTGGTCCCGAAAATAGTTATCAATTTCGTGCTCTACTCCCCATCATTGACCTAGTCGGTAAATATGTCCGATTTAGGTGTTTTTTGGGGAGTGGGGTTGTCCCCCAAACACTTAGCCCTCAAAATAATCAGCATCGTGCTCTACTCTCAAATATCATTTATTTGAATCCCATATTGCCATTGGACTCAGGGTTGGATATCAAATGAGCAATGAGGATCACGCCCACTAGGGCACTGAAGACTATTCTAGATATCCGGCCCATTGACATACAGATTAACTGTGAGGCAGCCACTGCGGCTACGAGACTTAAGGCGATGGAAGAATGGATTCAGGATGGGAGCCGCTCATACCATCGCGGTATAATCGAGGCGACAATAGGAAACCTGGAAGGAAGGGAAGAGGTTTCCGATCGGATACCTGAGATGAAACTTGAAGTCGAGTGTGATACACTGCTGCCATCGGCACACATGGAACACTAGTATTGCCATCTAGAAGATCATGTTACACGGATAGATCAAAGCTAGAGGACAGAGTGGGCCTGGGGGTTTACATTAAGAACCCAGGGGCTGATATCTGTTTTAGACTGACCATAATACGGTCCTGCAGGCAGAGATCCGGGCGATCACGGAATGCGTGAAGTGGTGTGGTGCTAACGCGAGGACATCGAGTGTGAACATTTTTACGGACAGTGAAATTGCCACAAGGGCAATAGCAACCAGGACGGTAAGGTCACGAACAGTCTTGCAGTGTAAGAAGGAGATTAACGTCTTCTCTAAGGATGGGGAAATCCGCATCGTTTGGGTGCCGGGCCATAACGGAGTAAGGGGAAATGAAAGCCAGAGCCAGAGGTGATCGGTTTATATGGCAGCTGTATCAGGTTATGAGCCGATTTAAACCATAATTGGCACAATTGTTGGAAGTTATACAAAAACACCACGTGCAAAATATCAATCAAATCGGTTGTAAATGCGCTTTCGAGAGGCTCAAGAAATCAAATCTAAAGATCGTTTTATATGGCTGCTATATCAGGTTATAGACCGATTAGCCAATTCGGATAAGATTGGCTTCCCTCTAGAAGCTCAAGAATCTTGGGATCGTACCTCTGGAAGTTTTTACAATGGCCCATACTGGACTCCAAGTGAACTCAACTATGGCGGGCTTCTCATTCAACCTAACCTATAGGATAGTAGTTGCGCTCGCTTGCGGTTCTGTTAAATTTTCTTACAAGGAAAAAGGTTTTCATTTACCTTCTCTTTCTTATGCGCCTCTAAAAAAGAACTTGCAGTTTAAAAATTAGCTCAAGAAATCACTCGAAATATGGTTATTCGGAAACACGTTTTTTATTTCGATATTATCTCTACTCTTGTTGAATTAAAACTGTAAAGTAATTTTTTAATTCCTTTCTTAAAGAACTTAAAATATTATTCCAAGAATAGAATGTATTTGGCGAAAAATGTTTGTTTTTAACTCATATATGTATTATAAGAAACATTTGTACAAACATTGAGGACAGGCATGCGATACAGTAGAAATGACAAAAAAAAATCTATATAGGAAAAACTAGGCTAATATCCACAAAAAAAAACGTGTCCTACAAATCTAGAACTTTTTTTACTCAGTCATAAAGATTTGATATTTTTACCTTTTTTTATTTAAATATTTCAAATCAGTGAAGTGGATCATTTTGTATGTCAATTATGTAAAATATCTAAGCGAATTGTACAAATCGAATAAGATATGAAACAAATGGCGCATACTCCTGCATAGATAGTAAAAACGACGACAATATCGCAAAAGCCCATTCCTGGTAACGGAGGTCAGCGTAGAAATAACCCAGCTAAGAACCAACACGGGAGCAGGGCCCGATGGGTTGCTAACTGAACTATTACATACCGAAGGCGACATTTTGAGGATATATTTCAGCTCTTCTGCGTAAACGGGCTAGAAGTTCGCTTACCCGATCTCTGAAATCTCAGCATACTTTGTTCGGTACAGAAAAAAAAGAGACAAGATTGGCCGATGCGGTTAGCACATACCATCATATACAATCGCATACCAAAAATCGAAGATACTATGTTATGGCACTAAATTCAAAGTCCTGACCTTTTCTTAACTTAGCATCCTGAAAAGTATGAAGTTAATGTCCTGGCAAAATGCACATTTGGCCATGAACATCCCATTAAAGAACAGGGGTAAACTTCTCTCATATCAATGAGTGCTGCCCGATTCAAGTTTAGGCTCATTGATGAGGGGCCTTTTTCATAGCCGAGTACCTCACAAATGTCGCCAGCATTAGGAGCGGATAACCACCGAATCGCCAGGATTCTAATCCAGACTTTAAGCGTCGTAGGTGAACATGCTAACCTCTTCCCTACGGTGGCCTTTAATTTCAACTTCGCACCCTGAGAAGTATGAAGTTAATGTCTTTGCACTTCTTGGTAATTCCGATTTCTGCATCATTTTAGCGTCCCTTTCGTATTCTGGTCTTCGCATCGTCTCTACCCCAGCCTAAAAGCGGTCAATTTTTGTATACGAAAGAGCTCGTTAGGCCGAGCTCAATGAATTTTTCCATCATTTGATTTGGAAACCCATCGGCAATCCCAACTCTTGTAAAAGATGATCTGTTATTCACTGATAAGGTTGATAAGGCTAATCTATTGGCTGAATGTTGTAGGAAATTCTTCCCTGCCGTTTAGCAATCAACCACTCCCTGTGATTGAAAGTGTATCAAGTAGTACGAAGCCTCAGATATTCTTTCAAACACGTTGAGTTAAAAGGGTGATTTTTTTAGAAATTTTCACGCACGTTTGTTTCACTGTCAAACATTTTCAGTTAGGTTAGGTTAGGTTTAAGTGGCAGTCTGCCATCAGACACACTTAGACCTACACTAATAAGAAGTATTTGTGCAAAATTTTAAGCGGCTGGCTTTACTCCTACGAAAGTGAAAGTGCTTCTGGAATGACAGACGAACGGACATATCTAAGACCCCATATATACTTTATGGGGTCTTAGGCGAATATATCGGGGAGTTATAAACAGAATGACGAAATTATTATACCCCCATTCTATGATGGACGATATAAAAATGAAGATAATTAGCTGAAACTTTGCACATATACTTTTTTTGTTCATAGGCGGACTAAGATCGAAGATGGGCTATATCAGACTTTATCTTGATATTGCCTCCATATAGACCGATCTGCCGATTTACGGTCTTTGCCCAATTAAAGCCACATTTATTATCCGATTTCGCTGAAATTTGGTATAGTGAGCTGTTTTAGCTTACCTGTTAAATATGACCCAGATCTTTCTATATTTGGATATAGCTGCCATATAGACCGATCTCCTGATTTATGGTATTTTTCTCCATAAAAACGCATTTATAAGTCGAATTTGACACCGTAAACTGTGTTAGGCCTTTCCAGACCCACGTTCAATATCGCCTCCGTCGGTCTATATTGAAGATAGCTGAAATAGAGACCGGTCTCCCGATTTAAAGCCTTGAGCCCATAAAAGGAGCATTTATTATCCGATTTGTCCTGAAATTTTACATACCCAACATGTCATTATTTTTGGCATGTAAAATAATGGATAACTCATTATCCTTAGATTTACTAGCTGCTAAAATATATGGAGTTATCAACTGGAATAACATCTATGTTACCGGTACAAATGTACAAATGTCATTACATACAACATTCGATGAAGTTCAAGAATAAGCACTTATTTGTAATAATAGAAAAAAAATTATCATTGTAACCTTGGTATTGATAAAAATGCCATTAAGAAACTGCAGGTAAAATTATTTCAATGAGTGCTGTCCGCTATAACGTTATGCTCAATAATATGGGACCTCCATTTTATTGACGAGTCTAAATGCTTTGCCGCAAAACGACGCCTCTTAGTAGCACTAGGAAGGAAATACTGCGGCGTTATTATTATGAAAAATATTTTTAATTTTTTCTACCTCCCCACAAATCCGGCGATTATTCCGCACGCTGTGGGCGTATTTTAAAGAAATAAAAAATTTTAATATCATTTTGCTGGTCCGAGATTCTAACTCGGGACCTTTGTATTGTAAATCTTCTGCTAAAATCACTCCCATGTGTTAGAATATTGTGTCTTTATATATTGGGTTGCCCAAAAAGTAATTGCGGATTTTTCATATAGTCGGCCTTGACAAATTTTTTCACAGCTTGTGACTCTGTAATTGCATTCTTTCTTCTGCCAGTTATCAGCTGTTACTTTTAGCTTGCTTTAGAAAAAAAGTTTAAAAAAAGTATATTTGATTAAAGTTCATTCTAAGTTTTTTTAAAAATGCATTTACTTTCTTTTAAAAAATCCGCAATTACTTTTTGGGCAACCTAATAGAATATGTCAAACATAAACACAAATGCATGGCCATCTTTGATGAAATAGAATTAAAGTTTGCTGAACGTTCTTGGGTCAACTCTCGGCTGCAATGAAGGTAAAGTTTTAATTTCATTTATAATTTGAAAATTTGCCTTCTTCAAAGAAACTGAGCATTGAAAACGTGATGGTGGGGACAGGAGCGAACATGTTTGAGTCTAAGTAGTTATTTTTAACAACGTTCAACTAAGATAATATGTCATTATTTTTTGACAACTTGTATGCTTAGGCAACTTTTATGCTTGAACTATTGGTATGCTTGTCCGGAAGGACTTTCCTCCTATGCCATCGCCTTGTAAAAGTAATTAGAAACGATCCCTAAAAATAAGTAGTTATTAGTTTTTGAATGAGCTTACCTTTCTGGTTATTTGGTAATGAGAGTTTTTGCTGGGTAGTGACCTGTGTTAGGCTTTTCGTCATCCGTACCATACATATATGGCTTAGAAGGGTGTTTATTTGGATATACCTTTCATAAAGATTAATATCCTGTTTTACAAACTTTAACAGTTAAGTTTGGTCCACACCGGACCATATTCCGATATAGCTGCTATGGGTTCATAAATGATGTATTTTTCACCAGATTACGGCGAAAGGTGGTTAACATGTATACCCGAGGAGGTGGGTATCCAAAGTTCGGCCCGGCCAAACTGTATGCCCTTTTACTTATCTTATTTTAATTGATGGTCTAATGGGTCAATCTTTGAATCCAGTCTCATTTTACGATGATAGTAGCCTATGTCATTCATATTCATACGACCATAAGCCTAGTCCTCAATAAATTAAGGACAAGAGGCGTATTGTGGATGAAACGCTCTCCCAGGATTTGTTGGCCATTTTCGAGTGCGTTAGAATGAGCAGAGCAAACTTTAACGCACAAAAGACTTTGTGCTGTTTCTTGTCTTACAACTGATTCACTCAACCACTGAGGTCGTCAATATCTATTGACGATATAGACATTGAGCAGTCCGATACACTTTATGTTCTGGGCATGAACATACAATGTGATGTCCTTTATTCAAAACAAGTAATCAAAGTGTCGAAAGAAGCATTCGAGTGTTTGTGCTTTCTTAAGCTGTGTTAAAAGTATTTCACCTCTTCCGATCTTAACATCTATACTACCTACATCAGGCCGAGGATGGAATATAACTTTCATACACAGGGCAGGAGCTCCAAAGTCATCCTTGGAGCTACTTGCCGGGTTCAGCGGAGAGCGATGGTGTTGATTGGGGACAGTAGGTTATCCAACTCTATTGCTTCTCTTGAACATCGTCAGAATGTGGGTTACGTTGTACTGCTCTATTATTACTTTCATGGTGTGTATTTCAGCGATATCCGTCTTCTTATTTCTTAGCATGTTTGACACGAATACAAGAATTACCAGAAACTCACAACCGATTTCACTACATGGCTCTAATAGAAAAAATTTGGCAATCCAAAACTTAGCTCAAGGCATTTTTATCTCATCTCTGCTTTAAGACCACTGGCATATATTCAAAAATGCTATTCCCCACTTTTTTTTTCATTTCAACACATAAGAAGAAGTCATTTATTCTGTATTCTGTTCCTATACCAAGCTTTTCTTCTCTTTCCCAGAATTCTATCAAAAACATTGGACGCTCTCATCATATTGCCATGCATTTTTTTGGGGGGTTTCCATTACAATGATCGTGAGACATCTGTTATTGGCCGGAATACTTAATTGACTACACTTCCTTGGAAATTTCAAATAATTGATATGATCATTATCTTCTTCATGAGACATGTATGTCTTTAAAAATGCCGGCGAGTGCTAAGTGTCCAAAAATGGGAATTGTTATGATGATGGCACAACTTGAAAAAAATATTAAATTTCTCCCACAACGCTTCCCATTCTCCGTACAACACGCTACAATTCTTCCACATGTTCTATTGGAGGAACACAAGCATGGAGCTTGGTGACTGTTTCATTGCGCTCATTATGAAAACAAAACACGAAACATGACCAACAAATAAATAACATTTTAAATCATTTATATGAAATTAATAAGAACTCATCTCAAAACATGGCTGCGTAAATCGGCCGTCATTGAATTAAAACAAATTCCCTTCTTACATTCCCATGGTGGTCTGCTAGCAGGCAGATTTTGACCCATTACAGAAGTCATCTATAGAATAGAATAGTTTATTTATCAAGTACCAGTGACGTAGGGAACGATGAGATATTGAGCTGAATTTTTGCACAGATCCGTTTTACTTCAATATGCAGGCAAAGATCTTGAATGCGGAAAATGGAACCATATTCGGACTATAAGTGAATTGAATGTTGAAGACCATAGAAGAAGTCATTGGGTAATATTTCAGTCCATTCGGATAAGAATTCCGCCTTGTAGGGGCACAAGAAGCATAATCGGGAGATCGGTTTATATGGGAGCTGTATCAGATCGGTTAAGACCATATTGGACATTTATGTTGAAGGTCATGGGATAAGCCGTTGTACAAAATTTCAGCAAAATCGGACAAGAATTGCGCCCTCTTGTGGATCAAGAAGTCAAGATGCAAGATAGGTTTATATGGCAGCTATATGAGGTTATGGGCTGATTTGAACCATACACAGCAAGGTTGTTGAAAGTCATAAAAAAATACCTCATGCAAAATTTCAACCAAATCGGATATGAATTGCGCCCTCTTGTGGCTCAGGAAGTCAAGACCCAAGATCGTTTTATATGTCAGCTATATAAGGTTATGTACCGATCATCATCCAAAATTTCAGCCAAATCGGATAAGAATTGCGCCCTCTATTGGCTCAAGAAGTCAAGATCCAAGATCGGTTTATATGGCAGCTATATCCGGTTATGTACCGATTTAAACCATACCTTACACCGTTGTTGGAAATGATACCAAAACACTTCATGCAAAATTTGATCCAAATCGGACAAGAATTGCGCCCTCTAGATGCTCAAAAAGTCAAGATCCAAGATCGGTTTATATTGCATGTATATCGAAACATGAACCGATTTGGCCCATTTACAATCCCAACGGACCTACACTAATAAGATCGCTGCCATGGGATCGCTTTGCCGGTATCTCTTTATAGACAAATAAAGGAAAAGGGATAAAAAAAATTGCCATGCTATATCAGGTTTTGGAACGATTTCGACTATACTTGGTTTGGATATTGAAGATAATATAGATGCCTATGGGTAAAAATAAATCGGTGAAAATTGCGCCCTATAGGGGCTCCAGAAGTAAAATCGGGAGATCGGTTTATATGGGAGCTAGAACAGGTTATGGGTTGATTCAAACCATATTTGACACGTATGTTGAAGGTCATAGATGTCGTTGTACAAAATTTCAGCGAAATCCGGTAAGAATTCTGACCTCTCGAAGCTCAACAAGTATAATCGGCAGATCGGTTTATATAGAAGCTATATCAGGTTATGTACCGATTAAGACCATACTTGGCATAGTTGTTGAATGTTAAAACAAAACATTTCATGCAAAATTTCATCTAAATGGGATAATAATTGGGCACTCAAAAGGCTTAAGAAGTCAAGATTCAAGATCGGTTTATATGGGAGCGATATCAGGTTATGGGCCGAGTCTGACCATATTTGGCAAGCGATGTCAAAGAAAAAGTCACTGTGCAAAGTTTCAGCCAAATCGGATAAGAATTGGGCCCTCTAGAGTAGAGCTGGTAAACTATCGATAATCGGAACATTCAATATTTTCGATTGTTTTAATAATAAATATCGATATTATCGTTATTTTCACATCTCTTATAATTCAAAAATGCTGAAGAAGTCAAGGTCCAAGATTGGTTTATGTGGAAGCGATATCAGGTTATGGGCCGAGTTTGACCATATTTGGCAAGCGATGTCAAAGAAAAAGTCACTGTCCAAGGTTTCAACGAAATCAGATAAGAATTGCGCCCTCTAGAGTAAAGCTGGCAAACTATCGATAATCGCAACATTCGATATTTTCGATAGTTTTAATAATAAATATCAATACTATCGTTATTTTCACAACTCCTATATTTCAAAACGGAATTAAGAACTAAAAATCAGGAGATTGACTTTTATAGAAGCAATATCAATGCACAGATCAAATAAAACCAAGATTAATAAAGTCGGTTGTCAGCCATGAGAGAAATCATTGTACAAAATGTTAACTTAATCGGATGAAAATTGCGCCCTCTATAGGCGCATACCATTTTAAAGGATACATGGATAAAGTGTCGCATCGAATTTTTTTGTTTAATTTTGCGAAAAATTTAACTATTCCGATAGTATCCATCGGAAACATATCAATCGATATTCTGTCAAAAAATGAAATATCGACAGTATCGATAGTGCCATCGATATTTTGCCAGCTCTAGAAGTATAATCGGTAGATCGGTTGATATGTGAGCTATATCAGGTTATGGACCGATTTAGACCATACTTGGCATAGTTGTAGGAAGTCATAAAAAACGCAACGTGCTTGTGGAGGCTCAAGAATTGAAAATCCGAGATCGGTTTATATGGCAGGTTTTCTCAGGTTATGAACTAATTTCGACCATACTTGACACAGTTGTTGGAAGTCATAACAAAACACTTCGTGCAAAATTTCAGTCAAATTGGATGAGAATTGGGCCCTCTTTTGGCTCAAGAAGTCAAGATCAGAGATCACTTTATATGACAGCTATATCAGGTTATAAACCGATTTGAACCATACTTGGCACAGTTGTTGGTCATAAAAAACGCAATGTGCAAAATTTCAGCCAAATTGTAAATGAACGGCGCCCTTTAGAAGCTCAAGAAATCAAATCGGGAGATCGGTTTATATGACAGCTATATTAAAACATCGATCACGTAAGCCCATTTACAATCTGAACAACCTATACTAATAAGAAGTATTTGAGCAAAATTTCTAGCTCCTAGCTTTACTCCTTCTAAAGTTTGCGCGCTTTCGACAGAGAAGCGGTCGGACATGGCCAGATTGACTTAAAATGTCATGAAGATCAAGAATTTATATACATTATGGGATCTTTGATGAATATTTTAAAGTGTTACCAACGGAATGACGAAATTAGTATACCCCCATATCGCGTCCTATCAATTTAAAATTTTTAGAAGACGAAAATGAAACTAAATGTCCGGAAAACAAATGTGGTCATAGAAAAAAATTCCCCTCGAAAAGACAAATCTACGTCATTAACACATTTCGTTTTAAGTGTAGAAGTAAACATAAGAATCATAACCATCATCATCCGATGACACTTTAGATGGGAGTGTTAATTCCGATGATTAAGCGAGTCGACAAAAATTTAAGCTTAAAAGTGAGGAGAAAGGCGTCTTAAGAAGCAATCCGTATTATATTTCGATGTTATTTTAAGCCAAGTAATAAGAAGTAAGATTCCACCCTAGACGCAGGTCACAGCAGGTTCTCTGGAAAATGTCCTTGTGTACAAACTTATTTGGGTCATACTTGTCATGAGTAATGAAGAACAAATTAATCTAAACTTTACATAATTTTTCAAAGAATTTAACTGAATTATTGTTAAATCTATCACTCACTTTTAGCTCAAATTCTTTCAATTATGAATAATCTTTATTTTTATTTATACTTAACACCTTTCACAATTTTTGTTTGGTTTGTTGTTGATTTTACTTTGCCAATTTCCAGGAATTTCTAATGGTTTAGAAAATGTTTGGCTATGAAACGCTTTGCCCAAAAAAGATTTATTGGCCGAGTGGAACTTTGATTTAGATCTCTGTTAAATTTCAATAACAAATTAGATTAACAAAAACATTTTCAACTTTTTCTTGTATTTTTCCACTTTCCCAAACAATTTTAGATTTTTTTTTTTCATTTTAAAATACCATATCACCATATCAAACACATCTTAAAAACAAAACAAAAAAAAAAAAACGATGGCAAATCTTTGAGAAAAAGGCAAATAATTTTTTCTATTTTTGCACTTTTCTACAGAATGTGTGAGGAAAAAAAAGGGTGGGGGGGGGGGGTGTGTGTGTGCGTGGTCTACATACATACCTACTCACATAATATGTGAAAAGTAAACAGTTGCGGTCGGTGAGACAAAACTTTTGTATACCTGGCATTTTTACCAAATAAAAAGTAAAAGCGTCCAAAGTTCAGGCGGGCCGAATCTTGGGAACCCACCACCATGGATTCTGCTAAAAATTTTATATAAAATAAATTTAGCTGAAGGGCGTAATTTTATTCAACATACCAAACTTCTGCCAAACCAGTACAAATTAAAGCTTTTAGTAAACGAACAAGGCTAATCGAGAGACCGTTTGATATGGGAGCTATACCAGGTTGTAGACCGATTTAGACCGTACTTGGTACATATGTTGGAAGTCAAGTCGGGAGATCGGTTTATATGGGAGCTATATCAGGTTATAGACCTATTCGGACCATGCTTGGCATAGTTGGTGCAAATCATAACGGAACACCACATGCAAAATTTTGGCCAAATCGGGCAAAAATTTCAGCATGTAAGGGCTCAAGAAGTCAAATCGGGAGATCGTTTATATGGGAGCTATATCATATTATAGATCGATTTGGACCGTACTAGGCATAGTTATTGAAGTCATAACAGAACATGCGAACGTGCATGCGAAATTTCAGCCAAATCGGACAACTATTTTCGAAATTTCATCCAAATCGGATGAAAATTGAGGCTTCCAGGGGCTCAAGAAGTCAAATCGGGAGATCGGTCTATATAAGAGCTATATCATCTTCTTAACCGATTTGGATAATACTTGGTATAGTTGTTGGAAGTCATAACAGAACACTATGTTCAAAATTTCAGCCACATTGGACAAAAATTGCAACTTCCAGGCGCTCAAGAGGTCAAATCGGGAGATCGGTTTATATGGGAGCTATATCAGGTTATAGAGCGATTTGAATGGTACTTCGCACAGTTGTTAAAAGTCACAACAGAACATTATTTCATTTCATACAAATCGGATGAAAATTGAGGCTTCCAGGGGCTCAAGAAGTCAAATCGGGAGATCGGTCTATATAAGAGCTATATCAGCTTCTTGACCGATTTGGATGGTACTTGGTACAGTTGTTGGAAGTCATAACAGAACACTATGTTCAAAATTTCAGCAAAATCGGACAAATATTGCGGCTTCCAGGGGCTCAAGAAGTCAAATTGGGTGATCGGTTTATATGGGAGCTATATCAAGATATAGACCGATTTGGAAAATACTTGGCACAGTTGTTAAAAGTCATAATAGAACACAATGTTCAAAATTTCTGCCAAATCTGATGACATTTAAGGATTCCAGGGGCTCAAAAAGTCAAATCGGGAGATCGGTTTAATGGGAGCTATATCAGCTTCTTGACCGATTTGGGCGGTACTTGGCACAGTTGTTAAAAGTCATAATAAAACACTATGTTAAAAATTTCAGCCAAATCGGACAAAAATTGCGACTTCCAAAGACTCAAGAAGTAAAATCGGGAGATCGGTTTATATGGAAGCTATATCTAAATCTAAACCTATATGGCCCATTTGCAATCCCCAACGACCTACATCAATATTAACTATCTGTACAATATTTCAAGCGGCTTGCTTTACGCGTTCGACCGCTATCGTGATTTCGACAGACGGACGGAAGGACGGACATGGCTAGATCGAATCAGAATGTCGAGACGATCCAGAATATATATACTTTATGGGGTCACAGATCAATATTTCGAGATGTTACAAACGGAATGACTTGATTAGTATACCGCCATCCTATGGTGAAGGGGAATATAAAAAAGTTCTTCGAAATGAAAATTAAATAAAATAAAGAGACTCATTGTGTGTCCAACAAAAATTTAAATAAAACATAGAAATTAACAAAATAAGTTAAAAAATAAATTTCCGAAATTATTAAACAATAACTTAAAAAAGTATATGACTAATAACGTTAAATGACAGAACATTTAATACTTACAAGAGAATAAACCAACATAATCCAAAAGAGACCACTCACCTAAAAAAGAACAAAATAAAAAAAATATATTAATTCTATGGTAAAAAAAAAACAGTTTTGCAATTGACTATTTTGAAGTACAACATTGTTGTTAAAATACTATTAGCCTTATTCACAAAACTGATTGTAGATTTGCAATAGGTTTATTTGGGGAATCGGTCAAATAAACCTTTTTCGAATCTACATTAGTTTTGTGAATAAGGCCGTATTTCAACAAAAATGTATGAAAATGTTTATTGTCAAAAATTCTTTGTTTTGAAGGGATATAGTTGACTTTTTTATATTTATGAAGATTGGTGTATAGTATCGGCTATAGGTCATGGGGAAAAACAATGTTTTTGGCTGCTTTCTTTTCTTAAATAATTTCTAATATTGCGGTCTACGTCGTCAAACCATTTTCGAAGATTTTAAAATGTGGAGTTGCGTCTAACGTGATGCTGTTGTATTCACAGTTGGCAACAGACGGTGGCTATTAAATAGTAGATGGACTTTTGAAGCGCCGTACACCAGACCACAAGACCATACAGCATTATAGGTTTGACAACTGCAGTGTATACCCAGTGCATAACGCGCGGTCTAAACCCCCCAACTTTTGCCAATGGCTCTCTTGCAAGAGTAGCCTTCTTGCCCTTTATAAAATGTTAGAATTGAAGTTCAATTCCCTGGATTTTGTAAATGGAACATTCTCTCCTTCCAAGGAGACAGGTGCCACTGTAGATAACTTGTATTTCCTACTTCTGTCTTGCGCGGGTTTACGCCTAGACCACTTTCGATAGTCCACTTCGCTGTTGCACGTAGGGTTTCCTCACAAATGTTGCCAGCCTTAGGAGGGGGAAACCTCCGCTGAAAATTTTTTTCTGATGGTCTCGCCATGATTCGAACACAGGCGTTCAGCGTCATAGACGGAAATGCTAACCTCTGCGCTACGGTGGCTTCTAGGAACCGAACAAGGATAATCGAGAGACCGGTTTATATGATTTGAAGCGTAATTGGCACACTGGTTGGAAGTCGTAATAGCGCACCGCATGCAAAATTTCATCAAAATCGGATAATCATTGCTTTTTGAGCGACCTCAAGAAGTCAAATCGGGAGATCGGTTTATATGGGTGCTATATCAGGTTATAGACCGATTTGAACCGTATTTGGCACAGTTGTTGGAAGTCATAACAGAACACCACGTGCAAAATTCAGCCAAATCCGAAAAAATTGCGGCTTGTAAGGGCTCAAGAAGTCAAATCGGGAGATTGGTTTATATGGGAGCTATATGAGGTTATAAACCGAACCATACTTGGTTGGAAGTCATAACAGTACCCTACATTCAAAGTTTTAGCCAAAGCGGATAAAAATTGCGGCTTCCAGGAGCTCAAAGTCCCAGCGGGAGATCGGTTTATATGGTAGCCATATGTAAATCTCAACCAATATGGCCAATACCTTCCTGCGGCGTGCCTTGTTTTATCCTATCCCCCACCTCTACGCCTTAAGACACACGTCTCATCTATCTATTCCTTCGAATGTGGCTTATACATCCTTGATGATTAGAGCATTGAGCCAGTCTGAGGCAAAAGGATATGAATGTTTTATGTAAGTATGTAGATATGGTATTGGGAAGGGCAAATCTCTGGGCCTGAATATACATGGATGGCGATATGCTCTCATCGGCAAGGCTAGATATGCCGATGAGAGCATTGAATCAGTCTGAGGCGAAAAGAGCTGAGGGTTTTATGTAAGGATGACGGTCACTGGGCCAGACTAGACTGGGTCTCAGCGACAGCAGAAAACAGAGATCTGCCTGTTCACTAGGAAATCAAAGTAAGGCCTATACGAGGACCCACGCTTCCTTGGCATAACGAGCTCAATATCAGATACAGATAACGACTTGGGGGTGATTTTGTACAGGACTCTGAACTGGTAGGGCAGAATTATACGGTGAAAAACTTGGCTGACAGGCTTTGGTGTATGCAATGGAATAGTATGGTTTAAAACCCTCTCTTCAATCTAACCTAACTAACACTATTCCAGAGTTGTATTTCGGCGAAATCGGACAATAAATGCGCCTTTTGTGGGCCCAAGACTTAAAATCGAGAAATACATCTATATGGCAGCTATATCCAAATCTATACCAATCTAGGCCAAATTGAAGAAGGATTTCAAAGGGTCTGACACAACTCACTGTCACAAATTTCGGCGAAATCATACATTAAATGAGCCTTTTGTGAGCCCAAAACCTTAAACCGAGAGATCGGTCTATATGGCAGCTATATCCAAATCTAGACCGATCTGGGCCAAATTGCCAAAAGATGTCGAAGAGCCTACCACAACTCACTGTCCCAAATTTCGGCGAAATCGGACAAAAAATGCGCCTTTTATGGGCCAAAGCCTTAAATCGGGAGATTGGTCTATATGGCAGCTATATCCAAATCTAGACCGATCTGGGCCAAATTGCCGAAAGATGTCGAAGGCCCTAACACATCTTACTGTCCCAAATTTCGGCGAAATCGGAAAAAAATGCGCCTTTTATGGGCCAAAGCCTTAAATCGGGAGATCGGTCTTTATGGCAGCTATATCCAAATCTGAACCGATCTGGGCCAAACTACAGAAAGATGTTCAAGAGCCCTACACAACTCGTTGTCCCAAATTTCGGTGAAATCGGACAATAAATGCGTTTTTTTTGGGTCCAAAACCTTAAATTGTCGAAGGGCGTAATAATAAATTCGCCTTTTATGGGTCCAAGACCTTAAATCGAGATGTCGGTCTATAAGGCAGCTATATCCAAATCTGAACCGATCGCAACCAAATTGGAGAAGGGTGTCCAGTAGTCTAACACAACGTGCAGTTCCATATTTCAGCAAAATCGGATAATAAAAGTGGCTATTATGGGCCTAAGACCTTAAAACGGCGGATCGGTCTATATGGGGGCTATATCAAGATATAGTCCGATATAGCCCATCTTCGAACTTAACTTGCCTATGGACAAAAAAGGAATCTGTGCAAAGTTTCAGCTCAATATCTCTATTTTTAAAGCCTGTAGCGTGACAGAAAGACGGACGGGCATGGCTAGATAGTCTTTATAGGGTCGAAAATGGAATGACAAAACGAATATATCCCAATCCTTCGGTGGTGGGTATAACAATGCATGTATACCATTTTAATATATATAACTGCACTTGCCATATGTACTATCTATCTCTCGGTGTTTGTTTGTGGTATTCCTCATCCCAGAACAATTCCCATATGGTTTTTTCCAACTGAATGTCAAGAATTTCATTCACTTTTCGCAGGTATTTAAATAGGCATTGGTTTTCGCTTCTCATCGATGTTATGTGGAAACCATAAACGGCAGAGAGGCAAAGTGAGGAAATATACATAGGTGCTCCAATGCACTTCAAAGGTTGGCAGGAGAACTGTTTACAAAATATTTTCAATGTGTTTGGGAATTGTTGGGAAAAACACCTCATGTCGATGATTGCTGTGGCTAAATTCGCTGTATACGTTTTTGGTGTTTGCGATAATTTCTTCGTAGAGGAAGTGTAAGGCAGGGAATTTAGTTTTGAAATAATGGGGCCAATACGTTCTTTTCCCTTTAGACCACCATCAACACCAGCGCGCGCGTGTATGTGTGTGTGTGGGAACGAAAACTTTTCTTTTACCAAAATTTCCATATGATTCAAGTGTGAGCATGGGGTTGTTTGAGTGTGTGAGTGAATGAATGATTTTTTTTTTTGTAAACAACAATTTTATACTAAATTTTATTGAAATGCGAAAAGTTTTTAATAAAACAGCAACATTTAGCGGTATCCAACAAATCCACCAAATGTTAATGATGATGGAACATTGAAACAACGCCATTAACAGTTGTTCAACAAATGACGTACAAGGACCCCCCAAGGATTCTAAGGCCAACGCAAGAGCCATCAATACAGGCAAAAAGTGTTGCCATGGAAAAAATTTAAATTTTGTACGAGCTGAATGTCAAAAATCTTTGAAGTGAGAAAAAAAAATTACTTTAAAAAGTTTTATTTTGAAAATAAATCTTGCGAACTCTCCCCACATTTCGTGGGCTGGTACCAACCTTAATAAGCGGGGTCAAGCCCTGGTAGAGTTCTTGACTACTAACGATCTAATAACACTTAATATTGGTAACACCGCTACCTTTGTTAATAGGATTAGGGAGGAGAATCTGAAAATCTAATCGATGATGTTCAGGATTGGAGGGTTTCCATGGAACACTCTTTCTCTGACCATCGCTACATTAGGTTTAGAAGAGCATGGCCAGCGCCGAATCCGATAAGCTTGCGGAATAAGTTGAAAACCAACTGGACAAAATTCGGAAGGCTACTCAGAAGAAGACTTGGGCAAGATAATTTAGATTATTCAAGCATAGAAGACATTGACGAAAATGTCAACAGGATTACGACTGCGAACAGGTCGATAGCGTTAATGACGCCGCCAAGATAAAAAAAAGTTTCTCTCAAAAACCCATGTCCAAACTGAAACTTTAGTAGACGACATGGCAGTGAGAGCATAGACAACAGAGGACATGTTGAGGCTTTTGATGAAAACCCATTTTCCACAGGATACGAAGGGACTCACGGAGACACCGGAATCTTGGAATAATGACGTTGATCGATGGTTTATAGTAACGGAATTTATGGTGAAGGAATCCTTGAAGAGTTTCAAACCATTTAAGTCACCCGGACCTGATGGAATATTTCCGGCGTTACTATAGAAAAAGACAGACTATCTGGCGAGTTGTCTGGCCAAAATGTTCACAGCGTGCATAGGACTTGCATATACTCCGAAAGCCGGGCAGGAGGCAAGGATGGTGTTTATACCCAAGCCCGGCAAGGCAAGTAATGAGACACCAAAGGCCTACATACCCATAAGCCTTACGACCATGATAAAGAGCAGGACATCCAGCGAAGTGTTTAAATACAAACTGCATGCCTATGTCAAGGGAAGGTCGATGGAGACTGCCCTGCACGAGGTTGTGCATAAACTAGAAGAATCCTTCGATGCCGAACTCAGACTAGCATATACTCCGGAAGACTGGCAGGAGGCAAGGGTGGTGTTTATACCTAAACCCGGCAAGGCAAGTTATGCGACACCAAAGGCCTACAGACCCATAAGCCTTACGACCATGATAAAGAGTAGGACATCCAGCGAACTGCTCAAATATAAACAGCATGCCTATGTCAAGGGCAGGTCGGTGGAGACTGCCCTGCACGAGGTTGTGCATAAACTAGAAGAATGCTTCGATGCCAAAACGTACACACTGGCGGTATGCATAGACATCGAGGGGGCTTTTAACAATGTGCGGACCGACGCATTGATCCAATCCTTAGACCAGTACCGGGTGAACCCGGTCCTTAGAGACTGGATTAATATGCTAAGAAACAGGTGGATAAATTGTGTGTCCCATGGCATAAATATAAGGGAGAAAGTGGCACAGAGCACGCCACAGGAAGGCATTTTATCGCCACTCCTATGGGTGACCACCGTGAATGACCTATTACGGATGCTGACTGAGGAGGGATTTGAACTCGTCTGCTACACAGACGATGCTATAATACTTCTAAGGAGTATGCTATGGCGAAAGGGCCTTGAATATGGCATATGACTGGGCTAGACCCAGAGGTTTCAATGTTAACCCAGAGAAGATTGAAATATGCCTGTTCACAAGGAAGACGAAGGTGTGCCAATTTAACGCACCACATTTCCTCAATAGGGCGATTTCGATATCTGACAAGGTCACATACTTAGGTGTGATCTTGGACAGGAAACTGAATTGGAAGTGTCACATTCAGGAGCATATTGGAAAGGCTCACAGATGTTGGGCACTATGTAGACGGGCCGTAGGCTGAAATGGGGCTTGAATCCGAGGATAGTCCACTGGCTCTACAGGAGCGTGATTAGGTCAATACTTTCTAACGCCTCAGTAGTTTGGTGGACTGTTATGGAGGAAAAATTTATTTGCAACTCTGGAGATTAGAAGTGTTTTTTTTTCGGTGCTCAAATCGCTCTTTTTTAAATTGATTTTTTTACATAAAATACGATCCAAAAAAAATAAAAAAGTCATTGATCATATAGATTAAAATATACTTTATCAAGGACAATACGAGTTTGCAGATATGCCAAAAGCATCAGCCCGTCGTAGTGTTGGCAATAAAAAAATTTCTTGTGGTCGTTGTAAAAATGAAATCAAAGAAGAATCAGATGATTATATACAATGTGACGTATGTAAGAACAGTTTTCATTTTCGTTGCTCTGATTTAACTAGGAGAGCATTTGAGAGACTCTTGAAAAATGAGAGTGAATTATACTCCTGTCACTTTTGTTGCGAAGAAGGAGATGGCGAGATAAAAAAAGAGCTGAGTACAATAAAAACTGAACTACGAAAACTAGAGAAGCTTGAGAAACTCGATCAGCTGACTGAATCAATCAACTTTATGTCGGCAAAATTTGATGAGGTGTTTAAAGATGTCGCAGAAAACAAAAAGAAAATTACTGCAATTGAAAAAGAAAACAAAAAGTTAAAAAGCGAAGTGATGACGTTGAAACAGTCTGTCAAAATACTGCATGATGAGAGAGTAAAGAATGATTGCATTATAAGCGGTTTAAAAGCAGAGAGTAATGACAATGCATTAGATGCTGTGTTGTCGTTGTCAAAGAGCGTTGGTGTTGAGTTGGAAAAGAGCGCAGTGGAGGTTGCTTATTTTATTGGAAACAAGAGGAGGGAGAATGCAAACAAAACACTTGTTGTGAAATTTGCAGCAAAGACTCATAAAGAAAAATTAATGGGTTCGAAGGCTAAATTGAAAGCAAATGAGGACACTAAAAATATTTTCGTTAACGACTACTTGAGCAAAGACACTCTAAGTCTGTTGTATCATGCAAAATCTCTTAAGTCAATTGGATTCCAATATGTTTATGCTAGAGATGGAAAAGTTTTTTGCAAAAAGAGTGAAATATCTCGACAGATACTAATTAAAAGTGAAGATGATGTGGACCAAATGTTACTAGATGCAACAACTAACAAACATTTTAATAGGCGGTCAATGGTTTGCAACCGTGATGTTGAAGATGTTCATTCAGGTGATGATGATGATGTTGCTGATTTTGAATCTCCGTCATAAATTTTTCTTTTAATTGAGAAAAAAAAGTCTTTTCAGTTTATTTATAATTTACATTTTTTATGATTAAAAATCAATATTTTAAAAAATTTTCAAGCTTTTTAGAATATTCTAATGAAATAAATCAGAATTATTTTCATGTTATTAGCGTTAATATACGAAGTGTTTCTTCAATTGATAAATTCAATAGATTTAAAGAGTTACTGTCAAGTTTTTCAAAACTGCCTGACATTATTGCCATTCAAGAAACGTGGTTCCAAAAAAATATTACACAATTATATGCTATTCCTGGGTTTAAAGCAGTGCATTCTTGTAGAGACGATAATTATGGTGGTACTACAATATATGTTAAAGAAATATTTCATTACACGGTAGATATTTGTAGAAGTGAAGGATTTGTAAATATAATCACGATCACGTTAAATAATTTTAAAATTGCGAATAAACCAATGAAAATAATATCTTTTTATCGTTCGCAGAAATGTGTTGTGCCTGCTTTTATAGATATTCTTGAAAACGCTTTGAGAGTAAATGCTTTTAATCCAATTGTAATTCTTGGGGACTCTAACATTGACTTATATCGCAGCTCCGATTATGGTGAGTTGGAATCAATGGTTCAGAATTATGATTGCTACAATGCTCACAATTTGGTAACTCGGCCAGAAAGTGGTTCGTGTATTGATCACATATTCAGTAATGTATCTGAGAAGTTGTTTGTTGACTCGATAGAGTGTGATCTAACCGACCATAATTTACTGTCTTGTAAATACGTTACTAAGAAGGTAGTATTTACAAGACAGTTGAGAAAGTTTTGTGACTACAGAAAGGCTAAGGAAATTTTAAAGGAGACGCTTCCAGAGAACTATGACGACTTGAATGTTTCTGAGTTGGCAGATGAACTAATGGCTTGTATGGGGGCTGCAATGGATCAGTCCACAACAGTGAAGGAAAGTGTAACAATGCTGCAATTCGATATGGCACCCTGGATTAATAAAAACCTTCAGAGGCTAATTTTGTTAAAACGTAAATTGTTGGAAAGACGCAGAAAGGTGAAGCGTAGGGAAAATAGTGTTAATGAGGCTTTAAGACGGATAGGCCGAATCATAAAAATAGCGAGTAAAGTATCTAGGGAGAATTATTATGCAGAAAATTTGAAGGAATTAGGCAGTGATACAAGAAAATGTTGGAGTTTTATAAATAAATCACTTTCGAGGTTCAAAAAGACTGAAATAAGTTTGAAAAATCTTGAAGGGAATGTAATAGTTGATGATAATGATATAGCTAATTGTTTGAATAATTATTTTACAAATATTGCTGCAGAGCTAAGGAGGCAAATATGTATAAATCCTGACGATACAGTTAATGCACTTCGGACTCTTTGTAGGTCGAATTCTGATTTTCAAATTAGTAGTATCAGTCAGAGTGATGTGCTATCTATAATAGCAGGAATGGAAGGTAATAAGAGTCCGGGATATGATAACATATCAGCAAAGTTTGTAAAGGAATGTGCACAGGAATTGGCTCCAACTTTCGTTCACCTTTTTAATAAGATGGTTTCTTCATCCATTTACCCAAATTGTTTAAAAATTCACAAGGTAGTGCCTATACCGAAGAAAAGTAATGCTAGCTCCATTGATGATTATCGTCCAGTTGCTGTTTTGTCGATTGTAGATAAAATAATAGAGAAAGTTTTGTTTCATAAGCTGTCGGACTATTTTGAAGGAAATAATTTACTCTACGACTTACAATTTGGATTTAGGAAGGGTTGTAGTACAGTTGATGCGGTGGTAAATGTTACTCAGTACATTTGTTCTGGACTTGATAATGGTTTCAATGGAGTGGCTGCTATATTTTTTGATCTTACCAAGGCTTTTGATCTAGTTGATCACGATATTTTAATTCAGAAATTAAAATATTATGGGGTAGGAGGGAAAGAAATGTTATTATTTAGAGACTATCTATCAGCCAGAAAGCAGTATGTGCAAATAAATGAGGCAAAAAGTTGTATGGGCTCGATAAATTTTGGAGTACCACAGGGTAGTGGACTAGGCCCCTTATTATTTTCAATTTATTTGAATGATATAGAGCACTTGAATCTTTTCGGTAAATTAGTAATGTTTGCTGACGATATATGTTTACTTTATCCATATAAGTATGATATAGAGTTAAAAGTTCGTATGGAACATGATGCAGCGTTAATTGTAGAATTTGCACGTTTAAATAGATTACTAATTAATCCTAATAAAACAAAAATAGTCCGATTTCGTCCTCGGTTGTCTGCATCTGAAATTAATCCGTTTAGCATCAATGTAAATGGAGAGCTAGTTTCAGAGGCACTATCTGCGAAGTACTTGGGGGTTACACTACAAAGTAATCTATGCTGGGATATGCATATCGAACAGGTTAGGAGTAAAATATCTCCTGCGATTGGTATTTTGTATAAAATACATAAGAAGTTGAACTTAAGAACTAAACTCTTAATTTTTGAGTCACTTATTCAGTCTCATTTGAATTACATGGCAGTTACATATGCGTACAACAAGCACAATAGTTCTTTAAAATCTCTGCAATGCATGCAGAATAAGGCCTTGAAAATTATTTACAATTTGCCACTAAGATACCCCACTGTGTCACTGTTTAATGATTATGCGACAACAGTACTACCAATTCACGGACAACATATATATCAAGCTCTTATTTACGTTTTTAAGAATATCAGAAATATTGGTCATCAGACAATAGCTATATCTCAGAATCAGAACACTATTTGTACTAGAAATCAGGCCAATCTTAGAGTGGCAAGATGTAGGCTTGAAAAAACTAAACAGAGAATTGATTATAATGGCACTAAGCAATTTAATGAATTGCCGATTGAACTTAAATCTCAACAGACAATTTCAAATTTCAAACGTGCTTGCAAAAAATATTTATATTCTATTAAGGAGACACTTTTGATATAAATGCTTAGCTATTATTGTAATCTCAGTTTTTCCAAAAACAATTGTTATATAACTGTATACATTAAAATTTCTAATTTATATCGCTATGTTCATATATAGTATTGTATGAGTTAAAAATGTTGCCAATTGCCTCAATAATGCCAATTAGGCGCTGAGGCGTCAGTTATAATGAATTAATAAATGAATAAATAAAAAAAAAAAAAAAAAAAAAAAAAAAAAAAAAGTGCAACATAAGGACCATACAACAGGTTCAGAGAACATGTTGTCTTGGCATAGGTGGAGCGATGAGGGCCACGCCCACTAGGGCACTAGAGACTATTCTAGATATCCGACCCATTGACATACAGATTAAGTGTGAGGCAGCCACTGCGGCTATGAGACTTAAGGCGATAGGAGAATGGATTGAGGATGGGAGCAGCTCATACCATCGCGGTATAATTGAGGCGACGGTAGGAAACCTGAAGGAAGGAAAGAGGTTTCCGATCGGATACCTGAGAAGAACCTTGAGGTCGAGTGCGAGGCACTGCTCCCATCGGCACAGTCTTCGATTGACGGAACCCTTGTATTGCCAACGGGAAGATAATGTTACACGGATGGATCAAAGCTTGAGGACAGAGTGAGCCTGGGGGTCTATATTGAGAACTCAGAGACTGAGATCTGTTTTAGGGTGCCCGACCATAATACGGTCCTGCAGGCGAAGATCCGGGCGATCACGGAATGCGTGAAGTGGTGTGGTGCTAACGCGAGGACGTCGAGTGTAAACATCTTTACCGACAGTAAAATTACCATAACGGCAGTAACAACCAGGACGGTAAGGTCACGAACAGTATTGCATTGTTAGAAGGAGATTAACGCCTTCTCTGAGGATGGCAAAATCCTCATCGCCGGTCCATAACTGAGTAAGGGGAAATGAAAGGGCAGACGATTTGGCGGTGAAAGCGCGAGGACTGCCGTCAATAAACTTGGTTAACCTGAAGCCTTTCGGATCAAGTTAAGGGAGTGGGCGACGAATGCGCCTGCAACATTGTGAAACAGCGAAACGGTCGGTAAGATGGCGAAAATCCTATGGAGGGGATCGAGATCGTGAGAAGACGAGGCTATTACTGAAAGGAAGCAAGAAGGAGGTCAGTTTAGCTATTAGTATCATAACGGGACACATAGGACTACGAGCTCACTTATGTAAAATCAGTGCGGCAAGTGATACCATGTGTAAGGCATGCGGGGAAGATGATGAGACTTTGGGGCATTTCCTTTGTCATTGTCCGGCTTTCGTGTCTAACAGATACCGACACTTAGTTGGGGACACTTTACCAGACATGAACCAACTTAGGGGAGTGGCATGGAAAATAATTAAGGATTTTGTATGTAGCACGGAATTCCTAAATTAGATTTTCTTTTTCCGAGGCCGATTACTGGCTTAGGTGTATGTCCATATTGGCATGGGGCGGATTAATATCTGCACCCTCTAACCTAAAAATAAATCTTTTCGAAAATTAAATTTGAAATTAAATTTTGTCAAAATTTTATTTTTTATAAAAATTTTGCCAATTTTTTTTTACAGAAAAATAAGGTCAACCCAAGAGGTAATCACATCAGCATTGCCATCCTCTGACAAAAGATATTTTTCTTTCGTGGACGATCATGACTATATCTTTGTAAACAATAGCTCCATAAGTTGTAGAGTCAACCAAAATACTTGCCACTTACAGCACGAAGACTGAGATCCCAACTATTTCCCAGAAAACCTATTATCTTAGAAATATTGCAAGCTCCTGGAGAACAAATGGTGGATGATTCCGCGTAACATGCCCTTTAGCATCATTGTCATGGTTTTGCCCTCGGGAACGCCAACACTCGTGCTGTTGCTGCCACTCCATTCGCGCACCATACACATGGTCTGTTTCCAGCGCAAGTCTTTAATCTCCTTCAATTGAACTTAAAATATTGAAATAAGCATATAATATAAAAAATTAAAAAGGAGAGTTGGTTAAATTGCTGACGATAACAGAATGTTCGTGGCGGAAAACCACTTCCTCAATTTAAGTTGAAAGCGTGGGTGCCTGACGATATTGGCAATATTTGTATAGATTGTATTTTGAAGATTGTGCCCACATTGGCCCAATAATTTTGTTTGTGTCCAAGTTTAAGTATGGACATAGTAGAACATTTCGAAAATTCTTCTATTCTATTGCTCTTATCGAAAATCGTCGCAAACTAGTTTTTGGCAAAATTTGTGAAAAATCCTTAAACTGCCAATAATCTCTTATCTTCATTTAGCATCCGTATACTGTCATTCCATCAATCGAACAATCACTGTTGATTGATAAGCAATGATTTTACATGGGCAGAAACAAAATTAAATAACAAAACCAAAAAAAAAAAACTCTGACCAGAATCAACCTGTGGAGATGATGACTCCCAAATCCCCCTTTAGATGGACCATTTTAGAATTTTTGTTTATCTTTGGCAACCTCAAATGGCAGTGTTGAATATCAGCCAACCAATCACCAAGTGGGCCATAATTCATTATTGTTTATGTGTCGATATTAATTTGAAGAAAGAAAAACCTGCAACAAATCAAAGTGCCAGCAAATTAATTTTGCGGAAAATTGTTTGAGAAATAAAAAAAACGCCCAAGGCAATTACAATAAAGCGAGTTTGGAAAAAATAACTATTAATATCACTTGTTCTAGATTGTTGAGAAATTATTATAATAATAGGAATGTTATAATAATAGTAATTTTCATCACCAGGTTATCTAAACGTCACACATTTTGAAAGAAAAATTTCAAAAAAATTTTCTGTAACCCAGAAACATTAAAATTAAGATAGATTTTAGATGTCAAGTAACTAAGGGGAATGCCCTATCCCAAACCCCAAAAGCGGGCATGCAGATCAATTGGCACCATATGGACATCAAATGAAAGGTATTTGAGTGTAGAATACGAATCTGTCAATAAAATTTAAGCTTAACTGTCTAGTGCGCCACTCATCTCCCAAATCACCACCAACGCAGATCAGCGGGTGGGCTGTAATTGTTGGAGGTTGTGAGAGCCATCGGATGTGTTTTGCCATTATGAAACTGAAAGAAGATGGTATCTTAATGGTGAATACGTTTAAACGATTGAATTAGACAGATAGTATTGAATTTTCAACGTCCATTCTATGATTAACGTATAATAATATGAATGGTTGTTGTTGTAGCAGTGTGTTGTACACTGAGGCGACAGCCCTTGCTGATAGAGGACTCCATCAGGGCAATCCTGGTTGCCATAGGATTGCAAGGATTCTCTCACTGTAGGTTGTATCAAGCGCATGTCCTAGTACGTAAATAACGGCGGTTAGCGTCAATATCTTTTCAGTTAGCCTTTAAATCTCTGAGGGACGTATTTCTGCATTCATGAATTCTAAAAACGGCATTGACTTACAGAGATCTCCTATTGAGATGGCTGAACAGTTCATAATTCACCTGTACTTGGGGCCGGACTACAGCAATACCCCTTAGAGTTCCAGGGAAATCTGTTGGTATGCCACTAGCTACTAATTCTTCAAGACTATCGGTGACATATGGTTACGAATTGGGGGGCTGTAAACCCTTCAAGAAAATGTGGCCCAATTTAAACTTGAAGAGGTATACTGTGTTGCTGTGGCTAGAACTCTCAATGTGTCCATCATGACAGGTCGCTGTCTGATTGGAAAACATCCCGATAGACTAAGGTCAAGTAATGCATGCTGCAGAAGCCATGAGAAAGCCGAGGAAAAGAAAACTACAGAACATCTGCTTTGTGCATCTGCTCCACTGTTAAGCAAAAGGAGTTTAATTGTAAGTTCTTATTTCCATGAGGACTTGGCTGAATTAGTGGAAGGCAAATTATTAGTAAAGCGTGATTTTTTAGCTATTATCTTTTTGGCAACACTGGCTTAAACAGCTCAAGCACATTTCGTATTTTGTTTCACTATCAAACATCTTCAGTTTGGTCTATAATTTAATCATGAATCGTCTTACAAACGCACAACGCTTGCAAATTATTGAATTTTATTATCAAAATGTGTGTTCTGTTAAGAAAGTTCATCGCACGCCTCTGCCAATGACAGACGTTGCTGATTTTGGGCCCAATGGGTACGTAAATAAGCAGAATTGTCGATTTTGGAGGGAAGATCAGCCAGAAGCATTGCAGGAGCTACCAATGCATCCAGAAATACTCACAGTTTGGTACGGTTCATGTGCTGGTGGCATCATTGGACCGTACTTCTTCAAAGACAACGCAAATCTTTACGTAACTGTGAATGATGAGCGCTATCGTGAGACGATATCCAACTCTTTTTGCCCAAAATGCAATGGACTTATTGAGAGGCGAGTTCGGTGAACATTTTATTTCACGTTCGGGACCGGTCATTTGATCGCCGAGATCGTGCGATTTAACTTTAGAGGACGCAGTTATCATCCGAAAAATTTTGTACAATGATTTCTTTTGTGATTTCCAACTGACTTTATTAAATTTAGTTTCACTCGGTTGATTGCTTCTTCTTGAATCGATCTCCAGATTTTTATTCTTATTTTCGTTTGAAATATAGCTAGCCTTGTGTGCTTCGCTACACCCAAAAGTGTTTGCAGGCCCCCTTTTCCAAATTTGAAAATTATTTGTCATATTTAACTCACAAATAACTTTCATTAGACACACATTTACATAAGTTTAGTATTCTACTCTCATGTACCTTTCATTTGGGTTCCAACATTGTCCGTTCGTTTGGGGGTGATTTTTGGGGTGGGGACTCCACCTGGGACTCGACTCCAAATTTTTATATAAATTTCGTATTCTAATTCCAATTACATTTCATTTGATATCCATATTGGCCCAATCGGTAAATATGGCATTTTTGGGCGGGTTTTTGGAGTGGGGAGGGCCCCTCGATACCTGAGGTCGAATTGTTATACCAAGTTCGTATTCTACTCTTAAATACCTTTCATTTGATATCCATATTGACCCAATCGGTAAACATGTCCGTTTAGTTCGGGTTTTGGGGTAGGGCGTCCCCCTACATTCTGCCCAAAGACGTGTTCAAATTCACCTTCGAACTTCATTTAAATCGACGATAAATCAAATGTTGATGGATAGGATGTAGGGTAAATATTTTATACAACTATTGCTTAATATGATTAACCATATGGTAAGGAATAGGTGTATAAATTGTGGGTCCCAAGACATAAAGACAGGGGAGAAAGTAGCACATGGCACACAAAAGGGTTCATTTATCGTCACTCCTAAATATTGTAGCTTATTACAGATGCTGACTGAGGAGGGATTTTAACCGGTCTGCTATGCAGACGATTTTATAATACTTCAGAAATAGGCATCCGATTCAGGTGTGCAGAATGGCGAAAGGGTTTTGGAGATGATATACGACTGAGCTAGATCTAGGTGTCTGAAATCGGCCTGTTCACGAGGAAGACGAAGATAGGCCAATTTAACGCACCACCTTGCCTCGATTTTGATATCCGACAAGGTAAAATACTTAGGAGTGTTTTGGAAATGAAACTGAACTGGAAGTGTCACATTGGGGAGTGTACCGATAAGGCTCGCAGATGTTGGGCCGTAGGCTCGAATGGGCTCGAAATGGGCCTTGAATCCGAGGATAGCCTCAAAGGAGCGCGATATCAAGGGAGTCGCCATGTAGGAGAATGGAGACTATTCTAGATATCCGACCCATAGACATACAGATTAAGTTTGAGGCAGCCACTGCGGCTATGAGACTTAAGGCGATGGGAGAACAGGCAACACCATCGCGGTATACTCGAAGCGACGATAGGAAACCTGAAAGGAATGGAAGATTTCCGATTGGATACCTGAGACGACACTTGAGGTCGAGTGCGAGGCATTGCTGCCAAGCAATTCATGCTACACGGACGAATAAAAGCTAGAAGACTGCGGAGTCCTGGAGGTCTACATTGAGAACATAGAAACTGAGATGTGTTTGTGACTGCCTGAGCAAAATATTGTCTTGCAGGTGGAGATCCAAGCGATCAAGGAATGCGTGAGATGGTATGGTGTTAGAGAGAGGACGCCGAATGTGAACCGCACAGTATACTGACCATCAGGGCAATAGCAACCAGGACGGTAAGGTCCCGAACAGTCTTGGAATGTAAGAAGCTGAATAACGCCTTCTCTGAGGATGGCATTGTTTGGGTGCCATAGCGGTGTAAGGGGGAATAAAAGAGTAGACGATTCGGCCAGAGGATTGTTATCAGTAAACTTGGTGGCAATCATCTTGCCTTTTGAGGCGACGTGGCAAGAGTTAAGAGAGTGGGTGACGAAATGCACTGGGGGATAGTGAAACGATCGGTAGGGCGACTAAAATACCATTGGGAGATCATTGAAATTTTGTCTTTGAAGAAAATTTCATTGAAATTTTGTCTTTAGAGAAAATTTCATTGAAATTTCGTCTTTAGAGAAAATTTCATTGAAATTTTGTCTTTAAAGAAAATTTCATTGAAATTTTGTCTTTAGAGAAAATTTCATTGTGATTTTGTCTTTGAAGAAAATTTCTTTGAAATTTTGTCTTTAGAGAAAATTTCATTGAAATTTTGTCTTTAGAGAAAATTTCATTGAAATTTTGTCTTTAGAGAAAATTTCATTGAAATTTTGTCTTTCAATGAAATTTTGTCTTTAGAGGAAATTTTATTGAAATTTTGTCTTTAGAGAAAATTGCATTGAAATTTTGTCTTTAGAGAAAATTTCATTGAAATTTTGTCTTTAGAGAAAATTTCATTGAAATTTTGTCTTTAGAGAAAATTTCATTGAAATTTTGTCTTTAGAGAAAATTTCATTGAAATTTTGTCTTTAGAGAAAATTTCATTGAAATTTTGTCTTTAGAGAAAATTTCATTGAAATTTTGTCTTTAGAGAAAATTTCATTGAAATTTTGTCTTTAGAGAAAATTTCATTGAAATTTTGTCTTTAGAGAAAATTTCATTGAAATTTTGTCTTTAGAGAAAATTTCGTTGAAATTTTGTCTTTAGAGAAAATTTCATTGAAATTTTGTCTTTAGAGAAAATTTCATTGAAATTTTGTCTTTAGAGAAAATTTCATTGAAATTTTGTCTTTAGAGAAAATTTCATTGAAATTTTGTCTTTAGAGAAAATTTCGTTGAAATTTTGTCTTTAGAGAAAATTTCATTGAAATTTTGTCTTTAGAGAAAATTTCATTGAAATTTTGTCTTTAGAGAAAATTTCATTGAAATTTTGTCTTTAGAGAAAATTTCACTGAAATTTTGTCTTTAGAGAAAATTTCATTGAAATTTTGTCTTTAGAGAAAATTTCATTGAAATTTTGTCTTTAGAGAAAATTTCATTGAAATTTTGTCTTTAGAGAAAATTTCATTGAAATTTTGTCTTTAGAGAAAATTTCATTGAAATTTTGTCTTTAGAGAAAATTTCATTGAAATTTTGTCTTTAGAGAAAATTTCATTGAAATTTTGTCTTTAGAGAAAATTTCATTGAAATTTTGTCTTTAGAGAAAATTTCATTGAAATTTTGTCTTTAGAGAAAATTTCATTGAAATTTTGTTTTTAGAGAAAATTTCATTGAAATTTTGTCTTTAGAGAAAATTTCATTGAAATTTTGTCTTTAGAGAAAATTTCATTGAAATTTTGTCTTTAGAGAAAATTTCATTGAAATTTTGTCTTTAGAGAAAATTTCATTGAAATTTTGTCTTTAGAGAAAATTTAATTGAAATTTTGTCTTTAGAGAAAATTTCATTGAAATTTTGTCTTTAGAGAAAATTTCATTGAAATTTTGTCTTTAGAGAAAATTTCATTGAAATTTTGTCTTTAGAGAAAATTTCATTGAAATTTTGTCTTTAGAGAAAATTTCATTGAAATTTTGTCTTTAGAGAAAATTTCATTGAAATTTTGTCTTTAGAGAAAATTTCATTGAAATTTTGTCTTTTATAGAAAATTTCATTGAAATTTTGTCTTTTATAGAAAATTTCATTGAAATTTTGTCTTTAGAGAAAATTTCATTGAAATTTTGTCTTTAGAGAAAATTTCATTGAAATTTTGTCTTTAGAGAAAATTTCATTGAAATTTTGTCTTTAGAGAAAATTTCATTGAAATTTTGTCTTTAGAGAAAATTTCATTGAAATTTTGTCTTTAGAGAAAATTTCATTGAAATTTTGTCTTTAGAGAAAATTTCATTGAAATTTTGTCTTTAGAGAAAATTTCATTGAAATTTTGTCTTTAGAGAAATATTCATTAAAAGTTTGTCTTTAGAGAAAATTTTATTGAAATTTTGTCTTTAGCGAAAATTTCATTGAAATTTTGTCTTTAGAGAAAATTTCATTGAAATTTTGTCTTTAGAGAAAATTTCTTTGAAATTTTTTTCTTTAGAGAAAATTTCATAGAAATTTTGTCTTTAGAGAAAATTTCATTGAAATTTTGCCTTTTATAGAAAATTTCATGGAAATTTTTTTCTTTAGAGAAAATTTCATTGAAATTTTTTTCTTTAGAGAAAATTTCATTGAAATTTTGTCTTTGGAGAAAATTTCTTTGAAATTTTTTTCTTTAGAGAAAATTTCATTGAAATTTTGTCTTTGGAGAAAATTTCATTGAAATTTTGTTTTTAGGGAAAATTTCATTGAAATTTTGTCTTTAGAGAAAATTTTATTGAAATTTTGTCTTAAGAGAAAATTTCATTGAAATTTTGTCTTTATAGAAAATTTTATTGAAATTTTGTCTTTTGAGAAAATTTAATTGAAATTTTGTCTTTAGGGAAAATTTCATTGAAATTTTGTCTTTAGAGAAAATTTTATTGAAATTTTGTCTTTAGAGGAAATTTCATTGAAATTTTGTCTTAAGAGAAAATTGCATTAAAACTTTGGTGGAGGGTATATAAGATTCGGCCCGACCGAACTTTGTACGCTTTTACTTGCTTTTTTTTACCTTATGGTACCGCGTGCGTCGATAACAGCTGTGACTTTGATTGCAATCTGACTATGGTGATGATGGTGATAAGGGAGCAATGTGGTGGCAATGGTCAATCAGCCATCCCCCAAAGTACAGCAGGAATTTCTACATTGAATATATTCACAAAATTGAAGTAAGACATCTTTCAGCTTGCAGCGCTTAAAAAAATTTTCTGAATTCGGCCTTGGGATCAAGTTTTCTATACAGACAACTCAGTAGAGTTTTGTTTTGAGAAATTTATCCACCGGAATATTCGGAGATCTCGTTTCATGATGGAGGATATATGATGCAAGATTCGACAAGGCCGGGTTAAAAGTCTTTTGCATGTCTGCAAATTGCAAATATGTAAATTTTGCCCATGAACATTCCACTTAGGAACTGGGGCCAATCTCACATATCAATGAGTGCAGTCCGATTCAAGTTTTATTTAAAATTTGTTGATGTTCCTGCCAGGATTCGAACCCAGGCGTTCAGTGCATATGCGGACATGATAACCTCTGCGCTACGGTGACCTCCATTGAATTGGTACGATGGTCAAAAGCTGGATTATCAACGCATTATTGGGTGAGGCCGTTGATTAGGAAGCTTGCGTATAACATAACTGTTCAAGCAGGGGGTTTATTTCCCTCTTTCGAGAGAAGTTTTACATGGCATAGTACCCCACAAATGTTGCCAACATTAGGAGGGGAAAACCACCGCTGAAAATTTTTTCTGATGGTCTCGCCAGGATTTGAACTCAGGCATTCAGCGTCATAGGCGGACATGCTAACCTCTGCGCTATGGTGGCATATCTGCTACAGTATATATTTAAGTTGAACATTTTAGTCAAGAGCCAGTGTAAGTAAGATACGCTCTTCACATAGCAACGTATAGCAACAGGTTTTTGTCTCATCTGATATTTTTTCTAAACTATTTTTGGCATTTGTAACATAAGTTTTCTTTCATAACCAAACTATATATTGCATTGAACACTTCATTCATATACAATCGAACAATAGCTGACATCCGGTAACAAATCCCCCAAAATGCAAAGAAACGAAAATTTGCTCAAATTCTATTTTTTCCCACATGGCATTGTTTTGTGGCTATTCATTGACTGATTTCAACAAATTAAACATTTTTTGCATCACATTTCTCAAGATTGTTTAAAAGTGATATTCTGGCACATATAGGCGACCGAAACACAATTAACATTGAACTTTTCTCCGGTAATATTTTGTGGGGCTTGTTGATTCTTTTCTCGAAGGGCGTATATTGTTGCTGCTCACAAAAAATGTAACCTTCAACCTCAATGTGAATAGGAGGTTAGCCATAGTCCACCACATTTATTTTTGGCATCATTGGGTGCAGTTTTACACAAAGTTTTGTATTTTCATCATCATCGTAGAGAAAACAGTCATAACAACAAAAATAAACAAATAACAAAAAGATCGCAGAAAAGTAAAAAAAAAACCAATTATACAATTTCTGTAAACACTTTGGCGATATTTACGTCAAGAAATCAACAAAATAGCAAAAAGCTAAGGCGAAAAATATAAAACTAAAGGCATCAACTAATGATGAACTGTTGCAGAGGGAAGGAAATGTAGGTGAGTTTTGGCAAAATTCATTTCAATGATGGATTATCCATTCAACTGAATAAAATAATTACAATTGTTTATGGATGATTTAAGGCAAATTTGTAATTGTGATTGTTTTCGGTTGGGTTCATGGTGGAAAGAAATTAAATAGATTGCTATTATACAACCTTTGCGCTACGGTGGCCTCCTTAGCGCAGAGGTTAGCATGTCCGCTGTCCGCTATGACGCTGAACGCATGAGTACGAATCCTGGCGAGACCATCAGAAAAAATGTTCAGCGGTGGTTTTTCCCTCCTAATGCTGGCAACATTTGTGAGGTACTATGCAATGTAAAACTTCTCCTCAAAGAGGTGTCGCAATGCGGCACGCCGTTCGGACTCGGCTATAAAAAGGAGACCCCTTATCATCGAGTTTAAACTTGAATCGGACTGCACTCATTGATATGTGAGAAGTTTGCTCCTGTTCCTTAGTGGAATGTTCATGGGCAAAATTTGTGTAATTTGTGTATTATAGGGTCTAAAGCAAGGGAAGGGTTGAGAATGCATTAAGAAATGCAATTTTTTGTTTTTTTCCAACACCTTATTTATTGGTCAACATTTGTTAAAGAAAATTAGAAGATTTCTTACAAAATGCTTTTAGCTTACATAATGAGTTCATATACGAGGGTTGCCTTTTATATTTCGGGATAAGAGAACACAAAAACAAATTTAACCATTAAAAATCTTTTTATTGTTTTTCAAAATATTCCTCATTAAGGTCTATACACTTTTGCATGCGTTTGAACCAATTGTCGAAGCACTTTTGCTGCTCTGATTGAGGTATCTCCAAAACATGCATACTGAACGCATCAACCGCTTCTTTAGGTGTCGAAAAACGTTGACCGCTCATTTTATTTTTTTAAGTACGGACAAAAAAAGAAGTCATTTGGAGCCAAGTCAGGACTATACGGCGGATGACTCAACAGATCGATGTTTTCAGTGCTCAAGCCGATGTGTGAGAGCTCGCATTGTCGTGGTGAAGAGTGATCCGTCTTCGGCGGTTGGTTTTCCTGATTTCTTGAAAGACACTTAGAATTGACTGTTCTGCGTTGTTCTAGTGATGCGATTGCGACATGTCCAGTTTTTCCGAAAAAAACACAGTCAATCGTTTGCTTGGAAATGCTTCGTCCGCGAGCAACTTTTGTTGGATTTGGCTCATCTTGAAACGCCCATACAGTCGACTGCTGTTTACTTTCGGGCTCATACACGTAAATCCTCGATTCATCACCTGTCACGATGTCACAGATGTGTTTCGAAGCAACGCGATCGTATTTTTGGAGCATTTTTATCAATCAATCGAAACGAGCGAACAAATTTTTTTGACGACCAAATGTTCATACAGTATTGAATGAATGCAAGTCTCACTAATGCCTAAGGTTGTCTCAATCTCATGATAGGTCACATGACTATCTTGCATGATCAGATGGCGTCAATGGTTTTTGGAATAACAACCGATTTTGGACGACTTTCACAAAATTCGTCTTGGAGTGAACTACGACCTGGGTTGAATTCACTATACCATCGATAAAAACTAGTCCTTGAATGATCGCCAAAAATTTAATTTAAATCATCGGTACAATGTTGTTAAGTTAATCCACGACGAATGTTGAAAGTTGACAAAAATAATCTCACCAAAATGTTTACGATTTAATTCCATTTTTTGGGCGAGATGAATCTTTTAAGTTACTGTAAACAACACAAGTAGCGCTCGTATGACAAAATGCCTGAGGACATATAACCTCAAAAATGTCAAGCTTTGCGATAGACCTGTCAGTTGGCAGATTGCAACTGAAGGGTTGTCCAATCCCGAAATATAAAAGACAACCCTCGTAAGCTGTTACGGATGCTGATTGAGGAGGGATTTGAACCCGTCTGCTGCTCAGGCGATGTTATAATGCTTCCAAGGAGTTAGGATCGAATAAGAGGTGGCATACGACTGGGCTAGACCTAGGGGCCTCATTGAAAATGAGATCAGAGAAGATTGAAATCTGGTTATTCCCGAGGAAGACGAAGGTGGACCAATTTGACAAACCATGTTTCCCAAATAGAACGATTTCGCTACTTGACAAGGTCGAATATTTAGTAGTGATCTTGCTCAGGAATCTGAATTGAAAGTGCGTTATTTAGAAGTGTACTGAAAAGGCTCACAGAAGTTAGGCACTTTGTAGATTGGCCATAGGTTGGAAATGGGGCCTGATTCCGAGGATAGTCCAATGGCTCTACAGTAGCATTGTTAGACCAAATCATAACTTACGCCCCAGTAGTTAGGTGGACTGCGATGGAAAAAAAAGTGCAACGTCAGGACCATTCAACAGGTTCAGAGAACATGTTGTCTTGGCAAAGGCGGGGCTATGAAAACCATGCCATGCTAGTGTACTAGAGAATATTCTAGATATCCATCCCAGATGACATTCAGATTAAGATCGAGGCATCCACTGTGGCTATGAGACTTAAGGCGATGGAGATAGAGGATAGCAGCAGGGCATATCATCGCGGTATAATCGAGGAGACCATAGGAAACCTAGGAGGAATGAAAGAGGTCGCCCATAGAATACCTGAGATAATACCTGAGGTCGAATGCGAAGCACAGCCTTGGATTGACGAAAATCTGATCTTGCAATCTGCAAGTTCATGCTACACGGTTGGACTAAAGCCGGTGTAGCCATAGGGATCTACATTGAAAACTCAGGAGCAGAAACCAGTTTTTGATTGTCTGACCATAATACGGTCAGTCGGAAGCCCGGCGATTACGGAATGCCTGAGGTGGTATGGTGCGAACGCAAGGGCTCCGAGTGTGAAAATCTTTACTGACAATTAAGTGGTCATCGGCGAAATAACAACCAGGGCGGTAAGGTCACGAAGGGTCTTAGAGATTAACGCCCTCTCTGAAGATGACAAGATCCGTATCGTTTAGGTGCCAGGACATAATAAGGGGGAATGGATGAGTAAGGGGGAATGAAAGAGCAAAAGTTATGGCCTTGAAGGCCAGAGCAATGCCGTCAATAAACATGGATAATCTGAAAGCTTTCAGTCCTGGTTAAGGGCGTGGGCGACGAAGACGAATTTAGCACTGTATAACAGCGAAACGGTCGGTATGATGACGAAAATCCTACGGGATGAGAAGACAAAGCTATTACTGAAAGAAGTAAGCAGAAGATCAGTATAGCTTCCGGTATCTTAACGGAACTTATAGGACTACTAGCGCACTCATGTCGAATAGTGGTGGCAGATGATAGCATATGTAGGGCGTGTGGAGAAGATCATGAGACGTGGAAGCATTTCATATGTCATTGCCCGGCTTTCGCGGCTAATAGGCACCGGCACTTAGGTGAGGACACAATATCGGGCTTGAAACGATTTAGAGAACGTAGAAAGTTTGTTAGTAGCACAACAATTCCTGACTTAGACATACACCTAAGGCCCAACGCACATTGGTAGAAAATCAAAACAAAAAAAATATGCCGTGTGAGAAGGGGTAGAGATATTTCTTTAAAATTTGGTATGGTTAAATGTGAGATGCTAGCGAGATCGTGTGCAAAATTTCAAATCGGACCACAAACGAGGGTTTGACAGCCCCAACAAATTTTCGAAATACCGAGGTGACGAACTTTTGGGGCCTGCCAAAAGGCGCCGGGACAACCTAGGGCCTTGAAATTTGAAGGGGTAGAGATATTTCTTTAAAATTTGGTATGGTTAAATGTGAGATGCTAGCGAGATCGTGTGCAAAATTTCAAATCGGACCACAAACGAGTGTTTGACAGCCCCAACAAATTTTCGAAATACCGAGGTGACCAACTTTTGGGGCCTGCCAAAAGGCGCCGGTACAACCTAGAGCCTTGAAATTTAAAGGCGTTAATCTGCTCCTTACACTCCCAGACTGTTCGTGACCTTAGCGCTTTGGTTGTTATTGCCCTGATGACCAGTTTAATGTCCGTAAAAAGGTTTACACTCAACTCCCTCGCGTTAACACGCGAAGAGATCTCAAAAAGTCGATTACTGGCTAAGGTGCATGTCCATAGTGGCATGGGGCGGATTAACATCCGCACCAATTTTTTCAATCTAAACTAACTCTCCCGAAATCTTGTCACCATTATGCTCTCCAAAACTTTTGCAAGCACGTGGAGGAAGGCGATGCCCTGATGCAATCTTGGATTGTTGCTTAAACGATCAGGGGACTTCAGAAGAGCCACAACTCGGGCACATTTCCATGTACGAAAAAATAAATATCTTGGACACACTCGGTGAGAATTGACTCGACATGATCCAGTATGGCTTTCCAACTGCTTTAATACATCTGTGCAGTCATACGATCTATGTCAGGTGACTTTCCTCTTTCAAGCTGGCAGAAACAGTCCACTATCACGACATATTCCAAACTTGGAGAGGGCGCAATTATCTCCACACCGAAAGTCTGTTTGTACTCAACCGCATTGATAAAGAACGTTCTCAATAGCACTCTAGCACATTCGTTCCAAAAAGTCAATACATTGTGCCCCACAATTGCCTCCGACGGCGCCACTAGCGCTATACCTTACCCCCATCTCTGTTGTCTTGAACTGTTATACTACATTCCATCAAGGAACAGGGGATGCTTCTCTTATATCAATGAGTGCAGTTCGATTAAAGTTTAAGAACAATGATAAGGAGCCTCCTTCCTTATGACGAGTCCGAACGGCGCGCAGTGTTGCCGCGGTGGACAAAAATCGAAAATGAAAAATTATAAAATATTTTACAAATCTTTTTTTCAAAGAAATCCTTCAAATAACAAGAATTAACAAAAAAATTTATACTTGAGGTCCCCCTTGAACTAAATGGTTTTTTGTTCGAAGATTTTTTAACAAATAAATGCTTCATACTTTTCCCAAAAATAAAAAAAGGAAGGCGTTTCCTTTAACTTTATCCCTGAATTGTGTTTCCGTTTTACCGATTTGAATCATACCTGGCGGAGTTATTGAGAGTCATACCAGAAGTCAAAAATTCAGCCAAATTGGATAATAACTGAAACCTCTGAAGGGTCAAGATGGTAAATCGGGAGTTCGGATTATATGGGAGCTATATTAGCTTATAGACCGATTTGGACCATACTTGTGGTAGTCGTTGAGACTCTTAACACATGCCATCATGCTAAGTTTCAGACAAATCGGATAATAATTGCGACCTATGGAGCCTCAAGAAGTTAAGTCGGGAAATCGGTTTATATGGGAGCTATTTCAGGTTATGGGCGATTTGGACCATTCTTCACTATATTACACTCAAATATACCTCTGTGCAAAATTATAAAGCTCTGTGTTAACCCTAACTATTTTTGTCCAACAAATACATGAAGACGAGCCGCATAGTGACACAACTTGGTAGAGAAGTTTTAACACAGAACAGAATACCTCTTAAATGTAGCCAGCATTAGTAACCAGCGCTGAACATTTTTCTGATTTTCACGCCTGGTTTTGAACCCAGGGTTCGGCCTCATAGGAGGACATGTTAACTTCTGCGCCACGATGGCTTTCATTGTCTCGTACAAATCTCGTAAAGTGATCTTCCTTATACCTTAATATCAACTGACTCTTCTAGGTTCGCACGTTGCTCAGGTGAGACAAAATCCTCCGCATTTGAACTTCTGGCTCTTTGGAATCGATTCTGCGGACGCCTGACAGACGTCGCATCATTTCATGTCGCTCATGGATCAACCACCTTTCTTATAAGATTTGGCTTTTAAAGGTCTACCAAGGGGAATATCAAAAGGAGATTGAGGCACTAGGTCGTAGGTTAGTGTGTGTATGCATGACCAATTGTTCAGTGGCTGCTATCTCCGAGGGGCCTTGGACAACACATAACACTTTATCCATGCAACTACTGCTCCCAATATTCCCATACTAAAAGCCAAACAATTGCCGGGGAGCAGTGCATCACTAAAAATTGAATACATGAACATTTTTATTTCAACTTCCGCCCTACATAGCGCCAAAATAATTTTGTGTTGGACTGGTTTCATTAAAGCAACGCAAATACCTAACAGGACGCCAAACGCCGCCGAATGTCTCATTGCAACAGTAATAGCGTAAAAATTGGCAAAAAAAAATTGACATAAAGATTTGAATTGCTAATTTTTGTCAATACCATAGAAACAAAAAAAAACTAAGTGAAAAAACATAAAACGTCGCTAAAAATGATGTAAGAAATTTGGCATAAATATAAAAAAGTAACAAATGTTATGCCCCCAAAAAATGCCGACAATGGCGATAGTGTGATGGCGACAACAAACAAAAGCCCATAAAACACAAAAGAAATGTTTTATGATGAAATGTTGCAGCTTTGGTTTTCGTCAGCAGCGACAAACTGCTGCTCCCCATCGCTGTAGACGCACATAAGCAGTACGTAAGGTATAAATCACAGACAAAAATTGCCAGACAAGATATGGAATTTTGGTTTCCGAAATTGATAGCCTTTATAGAGACGAGCATTTTTCTTTAAATGGCATTTTGTTGTAAAGTGGCTACGATCCGCTTTATGCCAATATTTTTGGGACAATGTAAGGCGGTTGATAAATTTTTTAGTATTGGATTCTTTGAGTTAATAAATCTTCATCTTTTCAATACATCTTTTGTGGGTTGGGTTTAATCATTATGTAGCAAGCAAGCAAAGGCAAAAGTCCTAGTGTTCGACAACAAATTTTTCATAACCTTTTTTTGAAACCACCACCACTAACCTCGTCATTTGTAAAACCTCAAAACATCGATCTGCGATCCTGCTAAGTAGAGCACATTGATGCATAGTTTAACATGTCAATTTAACACGCTTAACGGCTGGGCCACCATAGCGCAATGGTTAGCATGTCGGCCTATGCCGCTGAACACCTGGATTCGAGTCCTGGCAAGACCATCAAGTCCTGGCAAACCGCTCCTGATGATGGCAACATTTGTGAGGGACTATGCCATGTAAAAACTTCTTTCCAAAGAGGTGTCGCCCTATGGGTCGCTGTTCGGACTCGGCTATAAAAAGGAGGCCCCTTATCTTTGAGCGGACTGCACTCATTGGTATGTGAGAAGTTTGCCCCTGTTCCTAAGTGGAATTTTCAAGGGCAAAATTTGCAAGTTGCAACGACAGGGCTGAAATTCTGCCGAGAAAAAATAAAATTTATCCGCGGCGCTGATTTCTATCTATCTATCTAGATGTTGGGCGATGCGCAATTCGTATTTGGCTCCTTTATTAAAGAGCAGACAGAGAAATTGAAAGATAGTGCAGCTAAAGGTTTCAGACCGTTTTATCTCCCCCCTTAAGAGTATTTTGAGAAGGAGGGTCAGAGTGTTAGAATTAAGACACGAATGTCGCGTTTAAACTCCTTCCGATCTATGGGTCACGGCACCCTGTTGAAAACGCAACCCCACGCCGAGCTTATGCTCTACCCGCGAGTTGGGTACAAACCACATCCACCACGTTGCTCTCCACTGGGGCTTCACCATTGCCAGACTGGAACCGAAGTTCCAGGGGCTCCTGACACCCGTAGCCTTAAAAGACTACTTCTACACTCCGTAGCCTTAAAATACTACTACCAGTGGCTGTTCCGGACAGGTCACCTGGAAGAAAGGACTCGCCCTAAGCCGACCTTAAGCCGACTTTAAGGCAGCATACGAAAGTATGCACCAAAACAACATACATCAGGACCAAAACCACATACATCAGGACCAAAACAACATACATCACAAACAGGACAGTAGACAAAACTGAAAAATGCTTTAGAGTTCCCAGGCCGAAAGCGGAACTTCTTAATATGGCCTAAAAGAAAACGGACCACGTCAGCCTTTAATGCTGAGCGCTTGGGTCCAAGTCTCGGCGAGTCCATCAGAAACAAGTAAAAGCGTGCTGCGTGCTAAGTTCGGACGGGCTCAATCTTGGGAACCCATCACCATGGATCCTGCTAAAATATGGGAGCAATATCAGGTTCTTGAATGATTTAGACCGTACTTGCCAAAGTTGTTGATAGTCATAACGGAACACTATTTGCAAAATTTCAGCCAAATCTGACAAAAATCGCGGCTTGTAAGGGCTCAAGAACTCAAATCAGGAGAGCGGTTTACTCCAAATACCACACCGAACCTTTCTAGTAGGATATGATAACGACATCGCTGCAGTTATCGAGGCAGAGCGCATACTACGGCAGGTGGCGCTAAGAGCGAAGTACTGGGCGGACATCTACGGCCTGCAACTCGCGATGCAGAAGACGGAGTTGCTTCTACTAATGAGAAAAAATATCTAACAGGAAAAAGTGGATATGCCCATATGCAACATACAGGTGAAGACTAAGGGATCGGAAAATCTCAGTGAGAGGCCGGGCGGCACCGACTAATGCATAAATACTGGGTGTCTATGATGCTCGATATAACAAGGTGAGTTATTGGCACCTTTAAATAACTAAAAGCCATCATGTTCCCGCGGCGATCGCTCCTTTGGTCCTAGACGAGGATCGCCACCTCCACAGATAGACATATGGCTACAACAACAAAAACAAGAGATCGGTCACATATCTAGGGATACAAAGCTGACCTATGTAGAACCAATCCAGCACGCAACAAAGGCCGCAAGGATAACGACACAACTCAGTCGACTGATGATAAACATAGGTGGGCCTCTTCCCAGCACTCGCAGACTCTTAATGTAGACATGCACAAAAAACGGTGGCTCTTAGGATTATATCATCCCACCGGACAGTGGAGTAACCCGCAGCCCTTGTATTAGCCGAAATGGTTCCGATAGACCTGCAGGCCATGGGGCGCGCCAGACTCTACACGGTCCATTCCTCCAACTTTGTTGCCATATCTCGATATATGGCAACAAAGGTGGAGGAATGAGAATCGGGCCAGGTGGACGCGACGACTAATACCCGCGAGGATAACGACGCAACTCAGTCGGCTGATGGCAAACATAAGTGGGCCTCTCCCCAGCCCTCGGAGACTTTTAATGGAGACATGCAATAGCATCCTCCTCTATGGGAGCGAAATATAGGGCCAAGCACTGCGGACAGCATGCTCACTAAAAACCCTGCTCTCGGTACAGAGGACGGTGGCTCTTAGGATCATATCATCCTACCGGACATTGGCGGAGCCCGCAGCCCGTGTATTAGCCAAAATGGTTGCGATAGACCTACAGGCCATGGGGCACGCCAGGCTCTACACCGTGAAGTGCGACACCCAGGGAGAATAGGGTGAGATTCAAACGAATCAAACACGGTCCATACGAGAGGGGACTATCGAGAGATGGCAACAAAGGTGAATGAGTGGACGCAACGACTAATACCCGATGTGGAGAGATAGGAAGCACGAAGATGTCAACTACAGTATATAACGAATATTAGCACATCGTGTATAAGAAAAAACGTTTTTAAGAAACATTTTCGAAACGTTTGTTTCTTATAAGAGTTGTTTCTTACAATATATCAAATCATTTTTCAATGAAGGGTCTAAGAAAATACTTGGAATCCAAGGATTTTCATAGATCCTTCATTGCAAAATGATTTGATATAAGAAACAACTCTTATAAGAAACAAACGCATACAAGAAATATCTTTAAAGCACCGAAACTGAAAACTCCACTTCGAAAAAGTTTCTATAAGCAAATTTTAATTATGAAAAATCGGTGGAATGCCTTTGGACATATGGTCTATCGAAAAACACAAAAAAAAAACACATATGCAGACCAAAAGTGAGTTTTCACATTAGCACATTACATCGAGCCCTGCAGGCTTATATTGTCACTACTCATATAAGAAAAACAAATCTTATATCTGTATGTATCTGTATAGCAAACTAGTTTCTTATATGCAAAAGTTGTGTATAGGAAAAAAAACGGATATAAGAAAAAAATTTGGAATTTTTCGGAATTTATTATATCCGTTTACTATATTACGTTACACATATGTTGACTGGGCATGGTTACTTCCGGAAATACCTCCATAGAATGGGCAAATGCTCCTCTAACAAGTGCATTTATTATAAGCTAGAAGTTGTAGACGATGTGGAACACTCATTCTTCCACTACGACCGCTGGGTTGAAAGACGGAGAGAATTGGAAACATCGATTTGCGACGTTTCGCCTGGGACAGTAGTACAGAGGATGTTGGAAGACAAGAAGAACTGAGAGACGGTGATGGGATACGCCGAAAAAGTCAATAGAATATAAACCTGGATGCAGCAGCGTAGAGAATGAATGCGGAGATCTGGGCGCAGGCACAACGAAGATGATATGGATAATCACCAGATATGGGGTAAACCTCACAGTAATGCGAAAGCGGTTCTGTGGTGGAATTAATCCCCAGGGGTGATACAGGGTGGGTTTTGAGCCGGTGCCGTTAATAATGGAGCCCGCCATTAGGCAAGAGACGTACTTGTCACATGCATAAAGCATCCTTCCAAGCTGAAAAGCAAAAAAAAAAAAAAAATCCGCCAACATTGATTTCATTACCATATAGCTCATCTTAAAATCTACTTTACCAGCCTTAAAATTTTTTTCTTTAATATTGTTACACAATTTTAAGCAGTAATTTTGGCATCGCAATTATTTTACTTTTTTCGTGTTTTTTGAACGCTGCCAGTTTTGTTCCCCTTCCTGCGTTCATTTATTTTGATATTTTTGCGTAGAAAGTTTTTGGCCTCACTTACATTAATAACTTTTACTTTTTTTCGCATGGCAACATAACACACGAAAACCAGAAATAGTTGTTGTTTTTTTTTTTGCTTTTTGTTGTTGTTGAATATATGTTGTAATTAATGTTTTGGGGTATTTTTCCGTTTGTTTATCGGAAATCTACACAATTTTCGGTAATGTGGCAATAATAAATTTCATGAATTTGTTTTGTACCGGATAATGATGGCTATTACATGTAAGAAAAAACAAAGTGGCCTAACTGGGGGTATAATGAAGCAAACATAAGTTTTAATAATTTTTACAAAGATATATAAAATGAATTAAATATGAAAGATATGAAATAAATAATTTCAAAGGATGGCCTTTAGAGCACAACTTTAAGAAACTTTGAAATTATCGGATCAAAAATATGTAGGGCCCCTTTTTTGAATAGCCTTAGCCATGGAATAACGATCCCTATATTTTTGCCGATATGCCAGAGATAAATATTAAACCTATTACTTGTTTGTATGTACCAGTGGGTCAATTATCTAAGGGGAGCACGCCCCACCTCAGACGGGAATATAGACCGATCCACACAACATGGAACTAATATGAAAGGTATTTGGGAGTAGAGTACTCATATTTAAATAAGGAACCAAGTGGCAGGGGTCCTGCCTCAACATTAAAACCCCGAAACCATCCCTAATTAAAAAGAGCCGTAGAGTGACTTAGTCATATCATAACGACGTTAGTCATAAATATCTTTTTCGAATCAATATCAATAAATCTCTAGAAATTTAGTTCTTCATTAAACATAACCCTCCACTTTCTTCCACACAACCAACTTACGAACCAATGGAAATGAACTTCACAACTTCAATTGGACAACTCAACTCTACGTACAATAGGGGGAGGCTAACTACTTTGCGTCCTATATGGTCGTTTTATTCACAACATATTCAAGACGTTCATAAATTGTATGGGCCATATACAAAAGGACAATTACGATTAAAGAAAGAATAGAGAAGAGCGGTGTTAGGGGTCATATATCAGGCATGTCAAATTCACTATTATTATCTAAATCAATCTAGCCATGTCCGTCTGTCGGAATGACGTTAGCAAACGACAGCGTACAGCTAGCCACTCGATACTTCTTATTTATATAGGTCGTTGCAAATAACGTGAGTAGTAGTTCTTCGACTTGACATCTTGAGACCCTAGAAGCCGTAATTGTTATTCGATTAGTCTGAAATATTGCACATAGTGTTTTGTAACGACTTCGAACAAACCCCCTAAGTACGGTCCAAACCTATTTGTAATTTGATATAACTACTAAATCGATCTCCTGATTATTCTTCTATGGCCCCTAGAAGCTTATACAATATTTTGTCTGGACAAAAGGTTAAACTATGCCCTTCTACTGTTATTTTGCGTACATTTTGAGCAGAATCCATGGAGGTGGGTTTCTAAGATTCGGCCCAGCCATTTTACTTGTATTCTTCCAGCCATTGATTTTGATGGAATATTTCCAGCATTAGGTTAGGTGAGATTTTAAAGAAGGTGCGGATATAAGTCTGCCTTTATGCCACTATGGACATACGCCTAAACTACTATTTGGCACACGCCTTAGCCTATAATCGGTTTGTTGTTTGCTGTAAATACTAAAAGTAACCTCGAAGAAAGGAAATCTATGTCAGGAATTCCATGCCACTTACAAAATCCCTAAGACACAGTCTTGGAACTCTGGCATTGTCATCTGTGAGATCATGCTTCACAGATAGACGGCAGAGTGGGCCTGGGGGTCTAGATTGAGAACGCAAGGATGAAAACTGTATTCGACTGTGCAATCATAATCGCTTATTGTTTTCCACATCACACTGTCTCTTATTTTTTTCCATATCACGCCTCTGGTATTGAGTCCCCATCTAGGTGCCGAAGTGTGTTAGGCACGAAAGCCGAGCAACATCGGATATGCTCCATAATCTTTCCCACATGCCCTACGCACTTGCCGCACCAATTTTGCATATGTCAGCTCGTAGTCCTATTCTGATACCGAAAGCTATACTGACCTCCTTCTTACTTGCTTTCAATAATAGCCTCCACTTCCCACAATCTGGATCTCCCCATAGCATTTTAGTCGTCCTACCAACAGTTTTGCTGTACCACAGTGTTAAATGAGCGTTCGTAGCTCACGCCCTTAATTCGGACTGCGTCGACCCGAAAGGCTTCGGGTTAACCAAGTTTATTGACGCAGTCCTCTGACCTTTACTGCCAAATCGTTCGCTTTTTCTTTCCCTCATACTCCGCTATGACCGGGCACTCAAACGTTCGGATCCTGCCATCCTCTGAAAAGACGTTAATCTCCTTCTTATACTCCAAGATCGATCGTGACCATACCATCCTTGTTGTTATTGTCTTGATGGCAAGTTTACTAAGCGTAAATATGTTCATACTCGACGTCCTCGCGTTAACACCATATCACCTCACGCTTTCTATGATCACCTGGATCTCCGCCTGCATGACCCTATTATGGTCAGGCAATCTAAAACAGATCTCAGTCACTGGGCTCTCAAGCTTTGACCCATCCGTATAGCATGATCTCCCAGATGACAATGCCAGAGTTCCGTCAATCCAAGACTATGCTTAAACAGCAGTGCCTTGCACTCAAGTGTCGTCTCAGGTATACGATCAGAAATCTCTTCCATTCCTTCCAGGTTTCCTATCGTCGTATCGATTATACCGCGATATATCGCATTAAGTCTCATAGATACAATGCCGCTCATTTCACCCCACCGAACTAGTTCATTCAGTAGTTGACTAGTTCAGTCACTTTAGCTCAGACCACTGAACTAGTTCGTTCAGTTAAATCATTAGTTCAGTTCATGATTGAAAGTGGCCGCTCACCTTTGCTCATTCTGTATTAGTGACAAATGATCAATCATCGACCACGTTGACGATCACTTTTATTTAGATTATTCCAACAGTTGATACTGGAGATAAATCTCTAACACTGCTGGAGAATAGCGTTAGGCATAAAATTCACTAAAGCTCATTAATGTTCACTCGTTTCTTCTTACGGAACTAGTTCGTTCCGCTAAATCACTACTTCATAATCATATTGGAAAGCTTCCAACATTACTAAAGAATAGTGTCGGCCAACGTCGCTCATTGAAGTGGCTGCTCATTTCACCTATCTGAACTGGTTCATGCAATACTTTTCTAGTTCAGTTACTTTAGCTCAGACCACTGAACTAGTTCGTTCAGTTAAATAACTAATTCAATTCATGATTGAAAGTGGCCGCTCACGTTCGCTCATTTTGTATTTGTGAACTAGTCCGTTCTAATCAATGCTTGGGGAAATTCTTCAGACATTACTACAGAATAGTATGAGCCAAATTCGCTCATTTCACCTTAATGAACTAGTTCATTTAGTAGTTGACTAATTCAGTCACTTAACTAATTCACTTCATGATTGAATGTGGCCGCTCACCTTCGCTTATTTTGGATTTACGAACTAGTCCCTTCTAATCAATGCTTGGTGGAATTCTTCGGGCATTACTACAGAATAGCATGAACCAAAGTCGCTCATTTCACCTAAATGAACTAGTTTATTCAGTAGTTGACTTTAGTCATTTAAGCTCGGACCACTGAACTACTTCGTTCAGTTAAATCACTAGTTCAGTACAAGATTGAAAGTGGCCACTCATCTTTGCTCATTTTGTATTAGTGAACTAGTTCGTTCTACTCAAATCTTGGTGGAATTTTTCAGGCATTACTACAGAAAAATGTTGGGCAATATAGTTCATTAAAGTGACTGCTAATTGAATAAATGATGACAATGGGTTTTTGAGTATGAACGATAACACATATCAACATTACTTTTAGATTTGTTCTAACGGTGATTCTGTCGCCTTCTTGAAAAAGGCAGAACACTTTTAAGAAATTCGGGAGTAATTAAAGATGCTAGCCCTTTCATTTCCCTAGAATTTCGTAACGAAGAAGTTTATCCTTCAAAATTTTCCTCTGTATTCTAAACGCCATTGATTCATTGTTTTCAACTGAAGGTCTAAGTTATAGTAATTATAATATCTAAATTCAATCTTACCAAATATGTTTTGGAATGTCCCCTTTTCATTGGCAACACAATTCAATTTCATTCATAATTGGAACTCACCTAAAAAGAGACAAAAAAAAAAAAAACAAAAAATGTAAACAAATGTAAATACAATAAAATCTCGTAATAATCCCATGGTATTTATTATAAAAAAAAATAAAAAAAAAATCCACACAAAAATATATGCTAATTAAAAATCGAACCATTTATTGATTTTCGACACCACAATCAAAGATCTCTTTACAGTTACAATAACTCAAAAGGGCCGGCAAGAAGCAAAACCAGCCATTCAAGCATCAAGCCATCCATGATCGACCTTAACCCAATTTCTTGGGTGATTCGTGATGGCGGTGGTTGTCAGCGTCAACGTGAGATGCGGCACATAATCAATGGACTGAGGCTGATGGTGTTGATGCTCTTGCACAGCATTTAAACGCATAAAAACGTTTTTTGGGTTTTACGGTATCGAGGCAAAAATCCAAATACTCATAATAAGATATGCATTCTGCCGCTTTAGACAGCCAGTTAGTTAGTGAACCCAACCTAAATGTGCGCTTATGCTGTTATTTATAAGGTTTTTGGTGATTGGTGGGGAGGGGGGATATTCAAATCAATATTTCGTTATTAATGAAATCAATATTGATTTGTCAATATTCATTATGAGTTACAAAGCTAACAACGAACAGAACGTCACCCATAAACTATAAGGTTTAAGACGACTTTTTTTCAAAAGATTTTGTTTTAAACCTCGTTTTTGGGTTTTTTAGAAAGTTTTTGTTTTTACTTTTTATTGCTGATGATTGCGCGGTGGCTGCATTTCTAAATGAACTTGAAACTGAAAAACTGAAACCGAAACTGAAAATTACAACCTGCCGCAGTCAAACAAGTTTATTTATGTTTTTGGAAACTTAATTGTGGGCATTAACCATTTTTATTAATGCCTCCAATACATGTGATTGTCATAAAAACATACGTCTCATATCACTTCATTGTATTGTGCACGTAGTTACACATTTTCTGTAGCCTTGGTACCATGTAATTAAAGTCTCAACTTGTTTGGATTTTCGAAGTCAAGTTTTTTTTGGTATCGGGGAAGCCAGAGTCTTCAATAAAATAAAAGACAAGGAAGCTGTGGCAAAAAAAAACCTAGGAAAAAATGGCAATGTTTTGGTATGTTGTTAAAATAACTAGAAAATGTATATGAATTATGTCTTCGATAATTTTTCTATCAATATCCTAGATGTAATAAATTTTTTAATATTTTTCTTTTTTATCATAAATCTCAATTTCGATTATGTATATACATCCTTTATTTACAATTGGAGTATATTAAATATATTACAATAAAATATGGCCAATTATAAACTGTTCAGCTTGAACATAGGGCATCCAAAAGCTCCCTTCATTGAGCTCTATCGTTGGCCTGAATACTCGATATATGGGTTGATTCCAACTCTCTTTTCGGACAGCGGATCCATGTGTTTTTCGGGCGTTCCCTACCTCGCTGTTCTTGCGGACATTTCTCGCTATAACAACTCGCGGTCGCCGTAGGATATAAACTCAACCAAGTACATTTTCTGTTTCGGATTTCTACATCGGCCGGGAAAGTGTTCTTCATTTGAAATAGGGTTCTTCATTTGAAATAGTATTTTTCATTTGAAATAGGGTTCTTCATTTGAAATAGGGTTCTTCATTTGAAATAGTATTTTTCATTTGAAAGAGGGTTCTTTATCTGAAATAGGGTTCTTCATTTGAAATAGGGTAATTCATTTGAAATAGGGTTCTTCATTTGAAATAGGATTTTTCATTGAAATAGGGTTCATTTAAAATTGGGTTCGGCCAGAAAATTCAAAGTATTTGTCGTAGGCAGCGATTTATGAAAACATGGACTTTACAGGTAGTCGCTGATGTCAAACTCCAAGTTGTACAAACATATAATAAAATAGATTTCACACTACTGTTGAAGATCCTGACCTATGTATTATGTGAGATGTCACTGCATCTCCAAACTTCTAGCTTCTAGCCTTGTTGATACGTACGCGTCTGCCTATGAACCTCTGTCCTTTGTTATTTTGCTGCCAAAATAGGAGAAATTGTCAATATCTTCAATGATATGGTTGTTATATTGACCGGTGTCAGATTTAATATTCCTTTCCTCATCAATGTAGTCTTTATGTTTATCCTCAGGCCTTTTCAGGCCTAGTTTCACTTTTACGTGCTCGAAGCGATGCACAAAGAAGCATATATCATCCGCCTAGTCGATGTCCCCGAGGAATTCGTTAGTGCCTCAGCGTATGCCATAGGATGCCTCAGCAAAAGTTGCTTCCAATACCGAGTCTAATAAAAATTAAAAATAGCGTCGGTGACAGGATGCAACCCTGCTTCACTCCTTTGTCGATCTCAAAAGGTCGACTCTCTTTTCCATTGAAACGGACTGAAACTTCAGCATTCCTATACAGCTCCCTAATTAGTGTCATGATATTTTCAACAGCGTGTTCCACATTGAACTTCGCGAAACTGTGTCAAAAACGCGCTCGAAGTCGATGTATAATGATTATTTTCAATGATTATGCGGAAGGAGTAATGTGGTCGTCACAAGAACGTCCTGGCCGAAAACCTGGCTGTTCCTTTCTAAAAATACTGTCAAGTGCAGGCGAAATACGCTGCAAAAAAAGGTTTGCCATCACTTTATTTATTGCGTTTACCAATGTAACCCCCTTCCAGTTCTTACAGAACCCTTCTTTGATATTGTGATCATGATCCTTTTCTTCCATTCCTTAGGACAGCTTTCGTACCCCAGGCCTCGCTGATTATTGGGGTGATCGCTTGAGCTATGGGGTATGCCCCATACCGCAGCAGTTCAACAGGTATATTATCAGCGCCGGCTAATTTGCCATTTTTGAGTGAGACCAGAACGACCTCAATTTCTTCTTAGGTGGTTTTGGCCGTAGATATATCCCTGCGTGGTTTTCGGCGCACAGGGGGATTAGGAAAGACGGAGCTTACGTGCTCAGTTGCTGGTCCTTCGGGGCTGAAGAAACCGCCCCATCGCTGTAATTGCTATTCGAGTGTTGTTAATTCCGAGCCGTCCTCATCTTCTATTATTATCGTTGACCTTATATTGTTGCCGCTTATTTGTTTTACTGAATCGTAAACATCACGCATGTTTCCATTATTAGCTGAATTTTCGGCTTAGGTTAGGTTAGGTTTAAGTGGCAGTCTGCCATCACATTCGTGTAGGGTGCAACTCGTTTTTTGACCGTCTGTGAGCTATAGTCAAGGCAATAGGTGGTCATATCAAGCAAATGCTAATGGATTCTGAAATTTAAATTACTTCCACAAACTTTACATTGGAAAATTTTAATGTGAATATAAATTTAAAATCTCATGAATATGGGCATTTAATAAAAGATATCGCCTGTTGTATTGTTAACTTGCGATATATTTCATTAAATGCCTATGTTTATGAGACACCAGAATTGTCTGATTAATACAGAAGATTACAACTTATAATGACATTGGCTTATATTTTCAAATTAACAACAACACTTAACCAATATCTTCCTGCAGTAATTGATTAAAAAAATCGAATCATCTCTTCTTAAAAGTTTAGGCACAACTATGACACTTATTTGCCTATAGGCAAATAAAAACCCCAGTTTGCATAATTTTATATAAACAAATATCGCACCTTGCTATTTAACCATATCATTAATATTGGCTTTTCCAAAGAAAAAAAAAATCATCATTAATAGATTAAGACATTGAAACTCTCAGCATTGTGCTATAATTTCTGTCAATCCTACATGTCATCATCAATGTCTTTAAGCAGAAAACAAAGTTGACTTTAGCTAACCTTCCATCACTATTATAGTGATCTAGTGAATTGTTAAATGTTAAATAATTATTGTGCTTATATATGAAGAAGAACTCACATTTGAGTGAATAAAGTGATGATGCATGAATGGAAATGTTAATGCTTGGCTAGAAACCCCAACATTTTAGATTTGTGACGTTTTTGATAGGCCTCTGGGGGACCAAAAGAATCAAACAGCAAAGTATCTACGCTACATAGTAGCCAATCATCATAGTGCGAAGAAGCATACCATATTGTACAGTATCAAACAAAATTGTGTAGCAAAAGTTCAAGTTCAAGATACGAGTATGTCGTAGAAAAATTCTGAATAAAAGCTATAAAAATTTTGTTTGTCCTATTCCTTCACTCCTTGCCAAATTTTACCTTTTCCTTGTTTGCCTTTGTGGAGTGTAATATGTTTACTTTACATTCACCATTGGTTTTTACATGCTCTACATTTATTGTTTTTCACTTTTATGAGCTATAAATCCATCGAATGCACTGTGTAAATATCTAGTCATTGACGTTTGGCCATAATTTTCGCTTATGTTTACACGCTGTTATTTATCATTAGCAATACAAAATTGATTTCATCTGTTTCCTTTTACAAATTTGAAAAATTTTTAGATAGAATCTAAGAAAACTAATAACGCGTGGGCTAAATAAAAAGTCCCGCGTCTAAAACATACACACATGATGTACGATGTATGATAGTTGTTCGAACATGGCAATAAACAACAGCAGGGAGGCTTATAGAACTACAATCTTATAGAAATACAACACTGATACAAGTTTTAGCTAAATGTTAAAGGAAATCCTTTTTAGCACTCTAAAGTGACATCACTTTCTTGGGAATAAACTCCACAGGATTCAAACCGAGGCATGCAGCGTCTCAGGAGAACATGCGAAGCTGTACAATACTTTTCATCTCATGTTGAGGCTGTTGTTAACCAGAAAAGACAGCACTTAAAATTTTATTTGGAAATAAGTGGAGGAACAACAAGCAACAATAAAATTTGGTACACAGGCTTCAAATTTGGTTGCAGAGACACTGATGATGCAAACCTCTAAATGACGAGTATAACCTAAAATCATTGTAGAAAGAACAAAAAGCAATACATTAGGTTTAAATTTGTCGTAGAGACACTGATGATGCAGACGGGAGACACTGATGACGCGGAAATACCTAAAAGTATTGAAAAATTTATATCTGATCAGACTATATCTGGTAATAACCCTCATAATAACTTACTTAGGTGAACAGACAAGGAGGCTGCCATTAAATCTGGGTATAACCTTTGTTCGAATTCAAACCCATCCTTGATTGTCGCAAAGTCATTGAAGATGGAAAGCTTGAGCCCCCGAGCATGAGCAGAGCAAGTGTTCGATCGTCACCTCCTCATCCTCATTGAGACAGCGTCTGGAGTGGTTGGTTTGTGGGACTCCTTTGCACACGGCCATATGGCCAATCGCATAGTGTCTAGTTTGGACTCCTGTAAACGATCTTAGTGACCCCTTAACAAGGTACAGCGATTCCCCCGTCCTGTTTTGGTCGATAGAAGGCCAGAGTGTACTGAAAATCCGAAATCCATCCACAGACTCCCTCTTGCTGGCATACTCGTCCCCCCTTTCATTACTCAGAACATCAATGTGCCCGAGAACCTTGGCCAACACAATGTCATGAGCTGGGACCTCGTTCTGGCCCCCCAATTACTCCGCCACGCACTTCGATGTAGGTGGTAGGTCCATCCTCCAGATTTTCCTTGCAGCCAAAGTAATGTCGCAAACCTTTGCCTGAAAAACAGTACAATCGTCCGTAAGTAGAACCAACATACCGACGAGGGTACCTCTGAGTAGACCCCCAATTCCGTCCCTGACCACATCCTGAAGCCGCCAGTAAAGACCGAAGTCTTATCGAACTCAAACACAGCATCCGCCTCCCACTCATCCCTGATGGGAAAGCGAATCGGGAACAACTTCTCTCGAAACTGTCTCGGCAACAGGTAGCTTGATACCCTCCTCAGATTGTGCTCTGCATCCAGAATGGAGCAGTGGCATTGTCTGCCTTTTCTCGGCATGACAAGTTCCCCTACCTAAGCGCTACCTTAGAGACACGGTTCCGAATATAGACCTCAAATGGTTGTATATGCAGCATCGACTTCATCCTGAAGCCGTCAGAAAACACCGAAGACTTATCCAACTCAAACACAGCATCCGCCTCCCACTTCTATCTTGCAGGAAACCGATTACACTCTGGAATCGGTCTCGACCACGGGTAGTAAGAGACTCTCCTCACCCTATCCTCTGTGTCCACGACAAAGGCAAAATTCTTCGAAAACTTTGCCTAAAGACAAAATTTTCCCTAAAGACAAACTTTTCCGAAAATTTTCTCTAAAACAAAATTTTTCGAAAACTTTCTCTGAAGACAAAAATTTCCTTTAGAGACAAAATTTTCCGAAAATTTTCTCTAAAGACAAAATTTTCCGAAAAATTTCTCTGAAGACAAAATTTTCCCAAAATTTATTATAAAGACAAAATTTTCCAAAAATTTTCTCTGACGACAAAATTTTCTCTAAAGACAAAATTTTCTCCAAAAACAAAATTTTCTCTAAAGGCAAAATTTTCCGGCAATTTTCTCTAAAGACGAAATTTTTCGAAAATTTTTTCTAAAAACAATATTTTCTGCAAATTTGCTCTAAGAAAATTTTCCCGAAAATTTTCGCTTAAGTTATAATTTTCTCTTAAGATAAAATTTTCCAAAAATTTTTCGAAAAGTTTCTCTAAGGACATAATTTTCCAAAAAAAATCTCTAAAGACAAAATATCCATGAAACTTTCTTTAAACAAACAATTTCCATAAAACTTTCTTTAAGGACCAAATATTCCGTAAAATTTCTCTAAGAACGAAATTTTTGCCTGGATAGGCTACAGTGTTTACTACAATTTCGGTCTTACCAAGGGCCTCATCAGACTGTTGTGCCACTGAGAGATTATTTGCTTTCACCTATTCAGTGAGCAGTGCAATGGTAAAAGCAATTAGACCCAACATTTCATTCGAACTGCATGCTTTTACCACTGCAGTGCTCACTAATTAGTGAAAAGGTTGAAACATGTAGTCTTTGTTTGACATAACAGTCTGATAAGGTCCTTGGTAAGGCCGAAATCGCCATCATTGTAGCCTACCCTATGCATTTGCACACCACATTTGCCTTGTCAAAGCTGGACGTAAATCCAATGATGAAATGAAATAATTTTGTGACCAAATAGAATAAGCGCAAGACTAAAGACAAAATATTTCAGAAATTTTTATCCGAAGACAAAATTTGTTCCTGAAAATAAAAAGTACAGCAAATTTTCTCCAAAGACAAAATTTTTCCCTGAAAATAAAAAGTACAGAAAATTTTCCCCAAAGAAAACATTTTGAAAAAAAAAATCATAAAGACAACAGAAATACCAAGGAACTTAATACTGCTCAAATGAGCTATAGTTCGAAAATTTTCATTTTTTGGTCCACCTTTTATGTATAAAAAAATACTTGTATGTCTTCTAATTTTATGTTCAACTAACAAAAAATATTTCCCCTTAAAGTCTAAAAATAACTTTTAAGTATGACTGTATATATTATATACAATGCTGGCAACATGAAACCTTCAGCTTCACCAAATGTTAAACGACTAGGCTTTTAGAAGTCAGTTCTACCAGAGTATATTAAGGTTTTGTTTTTTATATTTACTTTTATATTTCTTGTTTGGCAAAATCAAGCCAAGCCAAGCCAAATCAAACAATGAGTTAGCCAAGCGTGAAGGTAGAATCACTTAGCATCAATTCAAAAATTAAAAACGACAGCAAACGTGTGCAAACAATGAATGAGAATCACTCGTAGTAAAAGAACACCAGCACTTGATTAATAGTTTTCCCATTAATAGTTAAGCATTTCGCAATCTTAGCAAATTGGTTAGAAGAATCACGGCCGCTGCATTAAATCAAACAATTGATCTTAGAAATTATCACATTTAACAATGGGAAAGAAGGTGGAGTAATATTGGTATAGATAGACCATGGAGGCCTTGATGGTGCAGGTTCTAAATGTTTTAACTAAGTACATCCGGCTCATCTTATCACCAAGCTTTGAACTCCACTAAGTAACAGGGGCAAACTTCTCGCTTATCAATGAGTGCATTCCGATTCAAGTTTTAAGCTCAGCCGTGTCCGAACGGCGTGCCGCAATGCGACGCCTCTTTGGAGAGAAGTTTTACATGGCATAGTACCTCACAAATGTTGCCAGCATTAGGAGGGGAAAACCACCGCCGAAAATTTTTTCTGATGGTCTCGCCAGGATTCGAACCCATGCATTCAGCGTCATAGGCGGACACGCTAACCTCTGCGCTAGGGTGGCCTCCATGATGATGTCAATTAAGTCAAATAATACTCGAAAACGACTTCTAAGTGCTTAAATTAGATGATCGGGTCATAGGAGAGCTTTTTGTAATCATGACTCCATTGCAATATTAATTTGATGGGACTTAGTTCAATATTTTGTATGTGTTACAAACGCGCGGACGAATTTCGTATACCCCTTTCTCCTTTTATGGTGGAGTTTATACAATAACCGCATTTGATTAACATTTACTGTTACTTAAAAAATCAAGAAACTGACTTTCAGTACAAAAAGCTAAAAATACCGGAGATGATACATGCATGAACTACCTCAGCATAGCTTGGGATACATTATAAAAACAAGAATACTCTGAGCGGAATTAGAGACAAAAAAAACATTCATAAATATTAAAACAATTAAAAAAAAAATATTTGTTATGAAATCTTTAACAACTTACTAACCTGCACTGATGTAAAGGTAGGTTATAATTTTTCTTAGATTATTAAAATATTTTTTCATTATTATTTTATTTTTATCAGTTTTGTTAAATACGCTGAATGTCCTATTCTCTGGAATCCATAATCATCATTCAACGTCACATTAATCGAAAACAAAATCACATTTTTAAATTCCGCTGCAATTTTTCGTTATTGATATGTAAATTTATAGCACGCCCTAGATTTTATACAAGGCGAAAGAAAATAAAAACAACAGCATATTTGAAAAATGAAAACAAAAATGTTTACTTAAAGGCTATAATGCACCTAAACAAAAAATTTGGAAAGAACAAGTTCTTTGAATGACTTTTTTCCAATAGAAAAACACCACCTCAAAAAATTTCTGCCAAATCGAGTAATTATTGCGCCATTTAGAGGCTCAACAAGTCAAACTGGGAAATCGGATTATATGGCAGCTAAATCAGGTTATATTCCGATTGAGACCATCCTTAAAACAGTTGTTGAAAGTCATGCCAAAATCACATATGCGAAATTTCAACCATATTGGATAAGAATTTCGTCCTCTAGAAGCCCAAGAAGTCTTATCGGGAGTTCGGTTTATATGACAGCTATATCAAGATATGGACTGATTTACAACTGTCTTAAGTATCAGTCATACTGTTGGAAGTCAAAACACTTCATGTAAAATTTCGGCCAAATCGGATAAGAATTGCGCCCTCTAGAAGCTCAAGAAGTCAAGACCCAAGATCGGTTTATATGGCATTTATATCAGGTTATGAACCGATTTGAACCATACTTAGCACAGTTGTTGAAAGTCATAAAAAAACACCTCATGCAAAATTTCAGTTAAATCGGATAGGAATTGCGTCCTCTAATGGGTCAAAAAGTCAAGATCGGTTTATATGGCTGCTATATCAGGTTATGGACCGATTTACACCGTACTTGGCACAGTTGTTGGACGTCATAACGAAATACCATGCAAAATTTCAGCCAAATCGGATAGGAATTGCGCCCTCTAGAGGTTCAAGAAGTCAAAACCCCACATCGGTTTATATGACAGCTATGTCAGGTTATGGACCGATTTGAACCATAATTGGCACAGTTGTTAGAAACTATAACGAAACATCTTATGCAAAATTTTAAGCCAAATCGGATAAGAATTGCGTCCTCTAGTGGCTCAAGAAGTCAAGATCCCAGAGCAGTTCATAGGCAGCTATATCAAAACATGGAGCGATATGGCCCATTTACAATCCCAACCAACTTACACTTATAGGAAGTATCTGTGCAAAATTTCAAGCGGATAGCTTTACTCCTTCGAAAGTTAGCGTGCTTTCGACAGACAGACGGATGGACATGGTTAGTTCGACTTAAAATGTCATGACGATCAAGAATATATATACTCTATGGGGTCTAAGACGAATGTTTCGAGCAGTTACAAACAGAATGACGAAATTAGTATACCCCCTTCCTATGGTGGATGAAATACCGTATATAAGCATGTTAAATTCGCCTGGGCCTCTAAAATGACTCGCATTTGTGAAGTTGTGAAGTGTTCCTCTTTACAGGTAGAACCTAAAAAAGGATAATAGGAATTGCTTTCTGTATGTGCTCAAAATGTCAAATAGAGATTTCGGTTTATGCAGGAGCTACATCAGGTTCAGTGTATGGTCACTGAAAGAAAAATTACGGTACTTTGCCAATACCGCCTGGTATTATTGTGTTCGCGTCATTGGCAAAGATTTTCAATAAAACCAATAACGGTCTGTTGCTACAACACATTTGGTATCAACCTTTCTCTGTGTGTACTTGGTATAGATATTGCATTCCATGGCATTCAATTGCATTCAATTGAAAAACACAACCTCAAAAAATTTCTGCCAAATCGAGTAATTATTCGGGAAATCGGTTTATATGGCAGCTATATCAGGTTATATACCGATTTAGACCATACTTAAAACAGTTGTTGAAAGTCATACCAAAACCCCAAATGCAAAATTTCAACCATATTGGATAAGAATTTCGCCTTCTAGAAGCCCAAGAAGTCCAAACTGTCTTAAGTATCAGTCATACTGTTGGAAGTCAAAACAAAACACTTCATGCAAAATTTCGGCCAAATCGGATAAGAATTGCGCCCTCTAGAAGCTCAAGAAGTCAAGACCCAAGATCGGTTTATATGGCAGTTATATCAGGTTATGAACCGATTTGGACCATATTTAGCACAGTTGTTGGAAGTCATAACAAAATACCTTATGCAAAATTTCAGCCAAATCGGATAAGAATTGCGTCCTCTAGTGGCTGAAGAAGTCAAAATCCCAGATCGGTTTATATGGCAGCTATATCAGGTTATATACCGATTGAGACCATACTTAAAACAGTTGTTGAAAATCATACCAAAACCACATATGCAACATTTCAACCATATTGGATAAGAATTTCGACCTCTAGTAGCCCATGAAGTCTAATCGGGAGGTCGGTTTATATGGCGTCTATATCAGGATATGGACTGATTTAAACCATAATTAACACAGTTGTTGGAAGTCAAAACAAAACACTTCATGTAAATTTCGGCCAAATCGGATGAGAATTGGGCCCTCTAGAAGCTCAAGAAGTCAAGACCCAAGATCGGTTTTTATGGCACTAATATCAGGTTATGGACCGATTTGAACCACACTTAGCGCAGCTGTTGGTAGTCATAATAAAAAATCTTATACAAAATTTCAGCCAATTCGGATAAGAATTGCGCCCTCTAGAAACTCAAGAAGTCAAGACCCAAGATCGGTTTATATGGCAGCTATATCAAAACATGAACCTATTCGGCCCATTTACTATCCCAACCGACCTACACTAATAAGAAGTATCTGTGCAAAATTTCAAGCGGATAGCTTTACTTCTTAAAAGGTTTGCGTGCTTTCGACAGACAGACGGACGGACATGGTTAGTTCGACTTAAAATGTCATGACGATCAAGAATATATATACTCTATGGGGTCTAAGACGAATAAAAGAATAAAATAAGTAAAAGCATGTTAAGTTAGCCTGGGCCTCTAAAATGACTCGCATTTGTGGAGTTGTTCCTTTTTACAGGTAGAACCCAAAAAAGGATAATGGGAGGTCATTCCAGAAATCCTCATAGAGATTTCGGTTTATACAGGGGCCACATCAGGTTATGGACCATAGACTGAAAGAAAAATGACGGTACTTTGCCAATACCTCCTGGTATTATTTTGTTCGCGTCATTGGCAAAGATTTTCAAAACCACTTGGTATCAATTCAATACCAGCCAAAGGAGGCTGTAAAGAATTGACGGCGTCACATTTGTATTCTTGTCATCGAAGTGTTATTGAGATTTGTACTTAAAATATTGACGTCGTTATAAAACCAATAACGGTCTGTTGCTAAAACACATTTGTTATCAACCTTTCTCTGTGTGTACTTGGTATAGATTTTGCATTCCATGGCAGTAGCCATCGTGCAAATTGGGATAAGAATTGTACACTTTGCACTGATAGAAAACGAACGGTACTTTGTCAATACCGGCTGGTATTAGTTTATTCGTGTAATTGGCAAATATGTTTAATACCATTTGGTATAAATTTAATACCAGATGAAGGAGGATATTAAGAATTGATAGCTTCAAATTTTTATCCAATAACGGTTTTTTACTAAAACCAGCAACAGATTGGTATTAAAACCGATACCAGTTCGGTAATACGGGTAATACCAAACGGAATTAAATATTTTGTATTTCGTCTATACCACGTCGTATGCTTTGTTACCAAATGGTGTTACTTTACTATCAATACCGTATCGTACAAAGTGAGCAAGTTTGGTGTCAACTTTTCTCTGAGTGTATATGCTCAAAAAGTATAATTGAAATATCGTCCGATTTAGCCCATTTGCAATCCCAACATGAATAACAAGTTATTTTCTTCTTTCTTTCTTTAATTGGCTATGGCAGAATATTTGTTCCACTAGCCGAACGTAGAATAGCGTTCCAAGCGCCTCATTCTGAAATCTCTGACACCAAGTTTCGAGGTGTCTCCCACTACTTCAACTTTCCATCGGTCTTTGATCTTCCCGGTTTGCGTGTACCGCCGTGTTTGCCTTCAAAAGACTTCTTTGCTGGAGCTTCTTCATTCATCCATTCTGACGACATCAAGAACAAGTATTTGTTGAAAATTTCCAGCACCTAGCATTACTCGTTCGAAAATTAGAGTACTACCTACCGACCTGACATATAGGTAGCTGTAGTAGTGTGAAATAAATACTTTCGTAAAAAGTGGCAACCTTATAAAACGCCACGTTGTTGAGTTTATTGAAGCACTCAAATGTAAACATCTCAGTGAATTTCTAAACATACAAAAAATCAGGCATCAGTTCAGAAATCTACCATTGCGATGTCAAAAATCCATGAATTAAAGTTGGAATTGCTAAGCACGCACCTTAGTCGCCGGATTTAGCTCTCATGGACTATTTATTGTTTTTGTACCTACCACCATAGGATGGAGGTATACTAATCTAGTCATTCCGTTTGTAACACCTCGAAATATTCGTCTAAGATCCAATAAAGTATATGTATTCTAGATCGTCTCGACGTTCCGAGTCGAACTCACCATGTTCGTCCGTCTGTCTAAATTACGATAGCGGTTGAACGCGTAAAGCTAGCGTAAAGCTTGAAATTTTGCACAGATACTTCTAATTAATGTTGGTCATTGGGGATTACAAATGGGCCATTTCGGTTCAGATTTAGATATAGCTCCCATATAATTAATAATTACTTTCAACAACTGTGTTAATTATGGTCCGAATCGGTCTATAACCTGATATAGCTCCCATATAAACCGATCTCCCGATTTGACTTCTTAAGCCCCTGGAAAGCTTAACATTTGTCCGATTTGGCTGAAATGGTGCAAGTAGTGTTCTATTATGACTTTCATCCACTGAGTGAAGTACGGTCCAAATCGGTCTATGATCTGATATAGCTCCCATATAAATCGATTTCCCGATTTGACTTCTTGGAAGGCTCAATTTTTGTCCGATTTGGCTGAAATTAAGCATGTAGTGTTTTGCTATGCCTTTCAACCACTGTGCCAAGTACAGCCCAAATCGGTCTATAACCTGATGTAGCTCCCTTATAAACCGATCTCCCGATTTGACTTCCTGAGTCCTTACACCGGTCTCGCGATCATCATTGTTCGGTTCCTAAAAGCTTTAATTGTTGCTGGTTTGACAAAAGTTTTGTATGTAGATTAAAATTGTGACCTTCAACTAAATTTATTTTGTATTATTTGTTAGCAGAACCCATTGTGGTGGGTTCCCAAGATTCGGCACGGACGAACTTAGCACGCATTTACTTGTTTCTGGTGACTTAGTCACCGAACTTGCTTTCCTTCTCCGTCATTATTTTTGTAATTTTCTCTTAAGATATTTGAATTGGCGAGAATAATATCATAATGCAATTTCAGATTCTGTATTGCATCCCCATATATAGCGCGCAGAATTTCTCTTGCATAAGCTCCTTTTTTGCATTCCAAGCTCCTTTTCCACACATAAGCTCCTTTTTTGCATTCCAAAAACTTTTTTTTTATTTTCGATTAATAACTTTTCGGCATACACGCCAATTTTTTATCGTTTTTCAGCTGGAAAAGTTCTTTCTTTAGTTGTAGCATTACCTTTTTCTTCTCTTATCGGCTTTCAGTCAGATACATTTCCAAAAGTATTGACGATCCCGCCAATGTTTTTGGTTGTTTCTAAATTTTTGGTACCATTATGTGCGGATTTCATCGTTACTATCAATGTCATCTTTTAGCCATTCTGTTGCAGTTTTTTTCACATTCCGGAGCTTATTTTCATTGATGTCTTAAAAAATTTCGTAAAAGCGCCAAACAAAGAATTTTGAATAGGGAATCCTCGCACTATTAGCTTTTTTCTTCAATCTATCTATTCGGCGAACGTCTTTTCCCCTCTTTTCTTTTAAAACTTTCATTTCCGTCTTCATCTCTTCGCTTTCTGTCCCTAATCTTTTTACTTCGCCATTCACTACGTCGATGGTATTCTTTACATCTAAAAAATTAAGCAGCTTGTTGCCGCACTTTACGAGCCAAAAGTGGTTGGAGCCCCAAAAAGGGTACGTCTGCTCCCCAGAAAAAAAAATACAAAAACTCTAAAATTTTTTTGTTAAAAAAATTACTACGTCAATATAAATGCTGGGGTATTAACCAAATACCCCTGTATCAATCCCAGTCAAAATAGTGTAAGAGCAGTAACTGAAGAATAATGAGGCAGCAGGTACCGATGGGTTGCTTACTGAACCAAATGAAACCATTGTCTTGGTAGAAAGACACCCTTCTAGATGATTGGTTTCTCATCGTGCATCGATATACAGCGGTCAAAAAAAGTATTCATCATTAGCAAAATTGATAATAAATTCACTTATTTTGGGTAATTGAAGAAAATTTAAAGTAAACAAATAATGCAGTTTTATGCAATAGTTTATTTTTCGTAATATGTTTTAAAATAAATTCAAAAAATAAATTTAATTAGCGCAAAAAATGCAATTTTATATAATAACACCAAAAACAGAACAAAAAAAGTATTCATCATTGATGTGCTATCATCAAAGTCAAATTCAAATATTATTTGGGAATCCCCCTTTTCTGTTTTATTTAGTAAAGGAGGCTTTGCCCTTGACAGCAAATATTTAATTTCATTGAAAATATAGTTTTTGTCAAAATGGGTCGTAAGCAAAACGAGGTTTCTGATGAGGTAAAAGTTTTGATAATAAAACACCACAGGAATGGTTTAACTCAAAAAACTATCAGTGAAATATTAAATAGACCACGATCTACTATACAATCCATCATCAGAAAGTGGACAGAAACGAAAACTGTTGACAATAAACCAAGATCTGGTCGACCAAAAGCACTTTCAGTTGGAGATGTGCGTTGGCTAGTGCGGCAAGTTCAAAAAACTCCGAAGACAAATGCGACCATTCTTCGTAAAAACACTATGGAATATTTAGGGAAGGAAGTTACTACACAAACAATTCGAAATACACTCAAAAGGCATAGTTACAGAGGAAGAATTGCACGTAAGAAGCCCTTTATAAATAAAATAAACCGAGTGAAAAGGCTAAACTTCGCAAAAATGTATGTAAAACAGCCCGAATCATTTTGGAAAACAGTCATTTTTGCAGACGAGAGCAAGTTTAATCTTTTTGGGTGCGATGGAAAGGTCATAGTGTACAGAAAACCAAATACAGAGTTTGAAGAACGAAACACAGTTGCTACTGTAAAACATGGTGGAGGTGGTTTAATGGTTTGGGGGTGTATGGCGGCTTCAGGAGCGGGAAATCTTGAAATTATTAATGGAGTAATGGATCATAAGTATTACATTGACATTTTAAAGAGGAATTTAAAAGATAGTGCTGTAAAACTTGGGCTTGGTAATAACTTTCAATATTATCAAGATAATGACCCCAAACATTCTGCTTTAAATACCAAGATGTGGATGCTGTATAACTGCCCCAAAGTCATTAAAACTCCTCCTCAAAGTCCCGACTTGAACCCAATTGAACATCTTTGGGAACATCTCGAACGCAAATTGAGAACGCGCAATTTTTCGAGCAAGAGTCAAATGCAACAGGTGATAATGGAGGAATGGACTAATATAGACCAAAATATAACCGTTAAATTATAAATCATCCAATCGATGTCAAACCGTTTAAAAGAAGTTATAAGACGCGGTGGTCGAATAACAAAGTATTAATTTTTTTAAATTATGTTATTTATTTTTTTGTTTTTTTGCAATGATGAATACTTTTTTTGTTTAATTTTTTGTGTTCAGCTGTAAAATGGCCCTTTTTGTTCCAATAAATACTATTTTTTTCTTTAAAAACAATGAAATTGTGTACATATATATCACACAAGCACTACTGCATCATTAGTTTAATATGTTTTTATTCCAATTGTCTTTTGTAGACTTATTAAAAAAAAAAACATTGAATGATGAATACTTTTTTTGACCGCTGTAAGTCAATTGTAGTCTAAGGTTAAGTTGAAGAACACATTTCTAGCAATTGCAGCAGATTTCATTTTAACATCAAACCAAAGAAATTTCGTAGGTTTTTGAGTCGATTGATGATGTGATTTCTCCTGTACATATATAAGACCATTTTAATTTACCCCATTTGTTTTTTCAGAATGTATAAATCAGTTTACCATACACATGTTCCATGTGCTCTACGATATGCAATTGCTCCTTATTGGTAGTGGTGATGCATTGCATTTCTTTGCAGTCTCATCTTAGAATACAAATCGGTCGATTTTAAATGCTTACAGCGATATTGCTGTGAATAATGTAAAAGCGGATGATGATGATGCGGAGAATGATGATGAGTCCAAGGTAATGTCTTTTGTGTTAACACGATTCCTGTGAAAGCCTAAAGTGTTGTTGTTAAGTCAATCCATCGTTCAGCCCATGCAAATTTTATTTAATTCTTGATGTATCTTCAGCATGCGATTAAAGCATGTGCTTGGTGAAATTGCGTTTAGTCGACAGCTTTCGTTTTATGCCTTTTGCCTTAGCCTTGACGATGTAGCCCACAAACAACACTCATGTGTGGTGTACAGCGCAAAGGAATTCAAGGCGCAATAGGAGGATATCGCTGTCAACTGTTTAGAGCTGTTGATGCATTTCTTTGCCATAATTTTGCCATTACACATTTTGTGTTGTAGCTGCACAATAAATAGGAAAGATATAAGGGCGCGTATAACGAGGATGGTGAAGATATTTTTTTGTAAATTTATGAAAAAGAAAACCCCAAAAAAATTTTAAGAAATATTAGTCCATCATTAGTCGAAAAGGGATATTTGGGACAACTTCATCAATTTTTCTATCCTTCTCGTAATATCGATCTGTGACGCCATATAACATTTATATTTTGAGAGTCTTGACATTCCAAGGCAATTTAGCCAAGTCAGCTTTGTTAAGCCTGGGTCCGAATCCTGGCAAGAACATTAAAAAAATGTCAACGGTGGTTATCCCCTTCTAATGCTGGCGAAAAGCATTAGGAAGGAAAAGCATTCTCCCTAATCGGGGGAAAAGTAGAGAGGAGAAACGTCTAGTCCGCAGAAAGAAAAAGGAAATGGAAAGGCGTGAGTGTGAGCTAATTGAGATGTACAGGAGTCAGAATGATGATTGGAAATTCTACCAAAGAATTAAACATCAAACCGATGGTTTTGGTGCAGGCACAACTTCCCACAGAGACAAAGAAGAAAATCTGGTAACTGACACAGATAGCATGTTGAGAATATGGAAAGAACATTTTACCCAACTGCTAGAGTCCGACATTGGCGGCGAAGAGGATACCGCAGAACCAATCCCTGATGATGGTATAGAATATTGACCTCCTAGTCAGAATGAGGTCCAAGTAGCAGTGACCCGAGTGAAGAACAACAAAGCAGCAGGAGCCGACGGGTTACCCGTTGAACTATTTAAGACCGGAGGCGACACGCTGATAAGGCGTATGCATCAGCTTATCTGTGCAATCTGGCTAGAAGAACGCATGCCCGATGATTGCAACCTCAGCATACAATGTCTCGTACACAAGAAAGGAGACAAGACGAAATGTGCCAACTACAGAGGAATAAGTCTCCTCCCCATTGCATACAAGATACTCTCCAGCGTACTGTGTAAAAGATTGAAACAGTGACATAATTGGGCCCTATCAGTGCGACTTTAGACCTGGTAAATCCACCCAGGACCAGATATTCACACTGCCCCAAATCGTGGAAAAGATTCTAGAAGGACAAATCAACGCCTACCATCTTTTTGTTGACTACAATGCCGCTTTCGATACCCCTTTACATTCAAAGGTATTTTAAGCCATGTCTGAGTTTGGTATCTCTGTAAAATTAATAAGACTCTGCAGGACGACAATTGCTGATGCGCGTTCCTTAGTAAGAATAGGAAAGAATCTCTCCGAACCATTTAATACCAAACGAGGTTTTAAATAAGGAGACAGCCTATCGTGTGATCTCTTTAATATCCTGCTGGAGAAGATTAAACGAAATGCAGATGTGAATAGATATGGCACACTAATCACAAGAGAACACATGCTACTCGCCTTTGCCGACGACATCGGGATCATCCCGGCAAGGGGTAGCTGTAAGCACCACACAGACTGCAACATTGAGGTCGGATCTGTGTGGTGTTCACGAGAAGGTTAACTGCGAGCTACCGGGTCCGACCACATAATGCGGATAGTGGATTTCTCCATACGGAGTAGCTACAACGGCAGTCACGGACAATCAGCGGCATCGAGCGGAGAGTCTCAGTGAGAGGCCGGGTCGCACCGGCTCTTCCACAAATACTGAGTGCTTATGATGCTCGATATGACAAGGCGAGTTATTGGCGCCTTTAAATAACCGATGGCCACCCTGTTCACGCGGCGATCGGTCCTTCGGACCGGAAGAGCTTGCTCACCTACAGGAGCTTAACGAGGATCGCCACCTCCACATGAAAATGTGGCTACAACAACAAAAACATCGACATCATAGGCCGGTAACCGGCAGTAGAAACTGCAGCCTTTGAAAGAATCGAAAGAGAGTCAGTGAAAATGGGTCTGGCAGTAAATGGAGATAAGACGAAATGGATGGTTTCAACTCCCAAAACGCTCTGTACAACCGATCAGATAAAGAAAATGGAGAAAGTTGGGAACCACAACTTTGAGATGGTCAGCAACTTTATCTACCTCGGCACCGCCGTAACCGAAACGAATGACACCAGTTTTGGGCACCACAAGTTTGAACAAGTCCGCCTATGACGTTGAACGCCTGGGTTCGAATCCTGGCGAGAACATCAGAACAAATTTTCAGCGGTAGTTATCCCCTCCTAATGCTGGCGACGTTTATCAGGTACTATGCCATTAGCAAAAAATGATATGGCAGCCATGTAAAAAACTTCAAGGAGGTGTCGCATTGCGGCCCGCCGTTCGGTCTCCCTTATCATTGAGCTTAAAATTTGAATCGGACAGCACTCACTGATATGCGAGAAATTTGCACATGTTTCTTAATGGCATGTTCTTGGGCAAGGATACTCATTTTGTTTGGTTTTTTAACATTTTCTCACCCTGGCTTATATAACTACCCTCCTATAACACGCATCAACATAATCTAGTGTATTGTGCTTGAGGCTATAAAGAATTGAAAAGAAAAACAGCCGATATGCTAAATGGGTTTGCTGTGACACGATATTTTAGTATGAATTTTCTTTCTTTGGATTAAACGCATGAAAAGAAGACACTTGCATAAATTTATTCCAAGATCAGCAGCAGGCATACAATGTGAGTGAAGATAAATTCCGAATTTAACTAGTGGAGACACAAACCACTGACTTAACAGTCCTCTGTTACTGCCATTAGCATAACACTGTTAAGGAACTTTGTAGGCAATTAATTAATTTAAAAAAAAAGTATTTGTTCATAAAAAGGAAATTTCAAAACACAAAAAACCAAAAAAAGATCTAGAAAATAACAAGGTGATCCAACATTAAAATTTAGTTCCCTCAATAACCGCAAGGTGTACTAACAAGATGAAGAAGATTGTAAAATTGATTGATCCACTGTGCACAAATGGAAAATAGTAAGGCGATGAGACCGGCATCAAACGACAGCTAGAGAAGCCTAGTTTCCTATACATATGCAAACATTTTCCAAATAATCGTCCAACTATCGAATTTTAGGCAAAAACTTAAAAAAATTACCCAAATGACTCGAAAAGCTAATTTTGGGTGAACCACTGTGCGAAAACGGAAAATAGTAAGGCGATGAGACTGGCATCAAACGACAGCTAGCGAAGCCTAGTTTCTCATACATATGCCCACATTTTCCAAATAATCGTCCAACTATCGAATTTTAGGCAAAAACTTGAAAAAATTACCCAAAAAACTAAAAAAGGAAATTTTGGGTGAACCACTGTGTGAAAACGGAAAATAGTAAGGCGATGAGACCGGCATCAAATGACAGCTAGCGAAGCCTAGTTTCTCATACATATGCCCACATTTTCCAAATAATCGTCCAACTATCGAATTTTAGGCAAAAACTTGAAAAAATTACCCAAATGACTAAAAAAACAAATTTTGCGTGAACCACTGTGCGAAAACGGAAAATAGTAAGGCGATGAGACCGGCATCAAATGACAGCTAGCGAAGCCTAGTTTCTCATACATATGCCCACATTTTCCAAATAATCGTCCAACTATCGAATTTTAGGCAAAACTTGAAAAAAATACCCAAATGACTAAAAAAACAAATTTTGCGTGAACCACTGTGCGAAAACGGAAAATAGTAAGGCGATGAGACCGGCATCAAACGACAGCTAGCGAAGCCTAGTTTCTCATACATATTCCCGCATTTTTCAAATAATCGTCTAACTATCGAATTTTAGGCAAAAACTTGAAAAAATTACCCGAAAAACTGAAAAAGTAAATTTTGGGTGAACCACTGTGTAAAAACGGAAAATAGTAAGGCGATGAGACCGGCATCAAACGACAGCTAGCGAAGCCTAGTTTCCTATACATATGCCCACATTTTCCAAATAATCGTCCAACTATCGAATTTTAGGCAAAAACTTGAAAAAATTACCCAAATGACTAAAAAACAAATTTTGCGTGAACCACTGTGCGAAAACGGAAAATAGTAAGGCGATGAGACCGGCATCAAACGACAGCTAGCAAAGCCTAGTTTCTCATACATATGCAAACATTTTCCAAATAATCGTCCAACTATCGAATTTTACGCAAAAACTTGAAAAAATTACCCAAATGACTAAAAAAACAAATTTTGCGTGAACCACTGTGCGAAAACGGAAAATAGTAAGGCGATGAGACCGGCATCAAACGACAGCTAGCGAAGCCTAGTTTCTCATACATATGCAAACATTTTCCAAATAATCGTCCAACTATCGAATTTTACGCAAAAACTTGAAAAAATTACCCAAATGACTAAAAAAACAAATTTTGCGTGAACCACTGTGCGAAAACGGAAAATAGTAAGGCGATGAGACCGGCATCAAACGACAGCTAGCGAAGCCTAGTTTCTCATACATATGCCCACATTTTCCAAATAATCGTCCAACTATCGAATTTTAGGCAAAAACTTGAAAAAATTACCCAAATGACTCGAAAAGCTAATTTTGGGTGAACCACTGTGCGAAAACGGAAAATAGTAAGGCGATGAGACCGGCATCAAACGACAGCTAGCGAAGCCTAGTTTCCTATACATATGCCCACATTTTCCAAATAATCGTCCAACTATCGAATTTTAGGCAAAAACTTGAAAAATTACCTAAAAAACTAAAAAAGGAAACTTTGGGTGAACCACTGTGCGAAAACGGAAAATAGTAAGGCGATGAGACCGGCATCAAACGACAGCTAGCGAAGCCTAGTTTCTCATACATATGCAAACATTTTCCAAATAATCGTCCAACTATCGAATTTTACGCAAAAACTTGAAAAAATTACCCAAATGACTAAAAAAACAAATTTTGCGTGAACCACTGTGCGAAAACGGAAAATAGTAAGGCGATGAGACCGGCATCAAACGACAGCTAGCGAAGCCTAGTTTCTCATACATATGCCCACAATTTCCAAATAATCGTCCAACTATCGAATTTTAGGCAAAAACTTGAGAAAATTACCTAAAAAACTAAAAAAGGAAACTTTGGGTGAACCACTGTGTAAAAACGGAAAATAGTAAGGCGATGAGACCGGCATCAAACGACAGCTAGCGAAGCCTAGTTTCTCATACATATGCCCACATTTTCCAAATAATCGTCCAACTATCGAATTTTAGGCAAAAACTTGAAAAAATTACCCAAATGACTAAAAAACAAAATTTTGCGTGAACCACTGTGCGAAAACGGAAAATAGTAAGGCGATGGGACCGGCATCAAATGACAGCTAGCGAAGCCTAGTTCTCATACATATGCCCACAATTTCCAAATAATCGTCCAACTATCGAATTTTAGGCAAAAACTTGAAAAAATTACCCAAATGACTCGAAAAGCTAATTTTGGGTGAACCACTGTGCGAAAACGGAAAATAGTAAGGCGATGAGACCGGCATCAAACGACAGCTAGCGAAGCCTAGTTTCCTATACATATGCCCACATTTTCAAATAATCGTCCAACTATCGAATTTTACGCAAAAACTTGAAAAAATTACCCAAATGACTAAAAAAACAAATTTTGCGTGAACCACTGTGCGAAAACGGAAAATAGTAAGGCGATGAGACCGGCATCAAACGACAGCTAGCGAAGCCTAGTTTCTCATACATATGCAAACATTTTCAAATAATCGTCCAACTATCGAATTTTACGCAAAAACTTGAAAAAATTACCCAAATGACTAAAAAAACAAATTTTGCGTGAACCACTGTGCGAAAACGGAAATAGTAAGGCGATGAGACCGGCATCAAACGACAGCTAGCGAAGCCTAGTTTCTCATACATATGCCCACAATTTCCAAATAATCGTCCAACTATCGAATTTTAGGCAAAAACTTGAAAATTACCCAAAAAACAAAAAAGGCAAATTTTGCGTGAACCACTGTGCGAAAACGGAAAATAGTAAGGCGATGAGACCGGCATCAAACGACAGCTAGCGAAGCCTAGTTTCTCATACATATGCCCACATTTTCCAAATAATCGTCCAACTATCGAATTTTAGGCAAAAACTTGAAAAAATTACCCAAATGACTCGAAAAGCTAATTTTGGTGTGAACCACTGTGCGAAAACGGAAAATAGTAAGGCGATGAGACCGCATCAAACGACAGCTAGCGAAGCCTAGTTTCTCATACATATGCAAACATTTTCCAAATAATCGTCCAACTATCGAATTTTACGCAAAAACTTGAAAAAATTACCCAAATGACTAAAAAAACAAATTTTGCGTGAACACTGTGCGAAAACGGAAAATAGTAAGGCGATGAGACCGGCATCAAACGACAGCTAGGCGAAGCTAGTTTCTCATACATATGCCCACAATTTCCAAATAATCGTCCAACTATCGAATTTTAGGCAAAAACTTGAAAAAATTACCTAAAAAAACTAAAAAGGAAACTTTGGGTGAACCACTGTGTAAAAACGGAAAATAGTAAGGCGATGAGACCGGCATCAAATGACAGCTAGCGAAGCCTAGTTTCTCATACATATGCAAACATTTTCCAAATAATCGTCCAACTATCGAATTTTACGCAAAACTTGAAAAAATTACCCAAATGACTAAAAAAACAAATTTTGCGTGTAACCACTGTGCGAAAACGGAAAATAGTAAGGCGATGAGACCGGCATCAAACGACAGCTAGCGAAGCCTAGTTTCTCATACATATTCCCGCATTTTTCAAATAATCGTCTAACTATCGAATTTTAGGCAAAAACTTGAAAAATTACCCGAAAAACTGAAAAAGTAAATTTTGGGTGAACCACTGTGTAAAAACGAAAATAGTAAGGCGATGAGACCGGCATCAAACGACAGCTAGCGAAGCCTAGTTTCTCATACATATGCAAACATTTTCCAAATAATCGTCCAACTATCGAATTTTAGGCAAAAACTTAAAAAATTACCCAAAAGACTCGAAAATTCAAGCTTGCGTGAACCACTGTGTGAAAATGGAAAATAGTAAGGGGGATGAGACCGGCATCAAACGACAGCTAGCGAAGCCTAGTTTCTCATACATATTCCCGCATTTTTCAAATAATCGTCTAACTATCGAATTTTAGGCAAAAACTTGAAAAAATTACCCGAAAAAACTGAAAAAGTAATTTTGGGTGAACCACTGTGTAAAAACGGAAAATAGTAAGGCGATGAGACCGGCATCAAACGACAGCTAGCGAAGCCTAGTTTCTCATACATATGCAAACATTTTCCAAATAATCGTCCAACTATCGAATTTTAGGCAAAAACTTAAAAAATTACCCAAAAGACTCGAAAATTCAAGCTTGCGTGAACCACTGTGCGAAAACGGAAAATAGTAAGGCGATGAGACCGGCATCAAACGACAGCTAGCGAAGCCTAGTTTCTCATACATATGCAAACATTTTCCAAATAATCGTCCAACTATCGAATTTTAGGCAAAAACTTGAAAAAATTACCCAAAAAACTAAAAAGGAAATTTTGGGTGAACCACTGTGTGAAAACGGAAAATAGTAAGGCGATGAGACCGGCATCAAATGACAGCTAGCGAAGCCTAGTTTCTCATACATATGCCCACATTTTCCAAATAATCGTCCAAACTATCGAATTTTAGGCAAAAACTTGAAAAAATTACCCAAATGACTAAAAAAACAAATTTTGCGTGAACCACTGTGCGAAAACGGAAAATAGTAAGGCGATGAGACCGGCATCAAATGACAGCTAGCGAAGCCTAGTTTCTCATACATATGCCCACATTTTCCAAATAATCGTCCAACTATCGAATTTTAGGCAAAACTTGAAAAAAATACCCAAATGACTAAAAAAAAACAAATTTTGCGTGAACCACTGTGCGAAAACGGAAATAGTAAGGCGATGAGACCGGCATCAAACGACAGCTAGCGAAGCCTAGTTTCTCATACATATTCCCGCATTTTTCAAATAATCGTCTAACTATCGAATTTTAGGCAAAAACTTGAAAAAATTACCCGAAAAACTGAAAAAGTAAATTTTGGGTGAACCACTGTGTAAAAACGGAAAATAGTAAGGCGATGAGACCGGCATCAAACGACAGCTAGCGAAGCTAGTTTCCTATACATATGCCCACATTTCCAAATAATCGTCCAACTATCGAATTTTAGGCAAAAACTTGAGAAAATTACCTAAAAAACTAAAAAAGGAAACTTTGGGTGAACCACTGTGTAAAAACGGAAAATAGTAAGGCGATGAGACCGGCATCAAACGACAGCTAGCGAAGCCTAGTTTCTCATACATATGCCCACATTTTCCAAATAATCGTCCAACTATCGAATTTTAGGCAAAAACTTGAAAAATTACCCAAATGACTAAAAAACAAATTTTGCGTGAACCACTGTGCGAAAACGGAAAATAGTAAGGCGATGAGACCGGCATCAAACGACAGCTAGCGAGCCTAGTTTCTCATACATATGCCCACATTTTCCAAATAATCGTCCAACTATCGAATTTTAGGCAAAAACTTGAAAAAATTACCCAAATGACTCGAAAAGCTAATTTTGGGTGAACCACTGTGCGAAAACGGAAAATAGTAAGGCGATGAGACCGGCATCAAACGACAGCTAGCGAAGCCTAGTTTCTCATACATATTCCCACAATTTCCAAATAATCGTCCAACTATCGAATTTTAGGCAAAAACTTGAAAAAATTACCCAAAAAACTAAAAAAGGAAATTTTGGGTGAACCACTGTGTGAAAACGGAAAATAGTAAGGGCGATGAGACCGGCATCAAATGACAGCTAGCGAAGCCTAGTTTCTCATACATATGCCCACATTTTCCAAATAATCGTCCAACTATCGAATTTTAGGCAAAAACTTGAAAAAATTACCCAAATGACTAAAAAAACAAATTTTGCGTGAACCACTGTGCGAAAACGGAAAATAGTAAGGCGATGAGACCGGCATCAAACGACAGCTAGCGAAGCCTAGTTTCTCATACATATGCAAACATTTTCCAAATAATCGTCCAACTATCGAATTTTACGCAAAAACTTGAAAAAATTACCCAAATGACTAAAAAAACAAATTTTGCGTGAACCACTGTGCGAAAACGGAAAATAGTAAGGCGATGAGACCGGCATCAAACGACAGCTAGCGAAGCCTAGTTTCTCATACATATGCAAACATTTTCCAAATAATCGTCCAACTATCGAATTTTACGCAAAAACTTGAAAAAATTACCCAAATGACTAAAAAAACAAATTTTGCGTGAACCACTGTGCGAAAACGGAAAATAGTAAGGCGATGAGACCGGCATCAAACGACAGCTAGCGAAGCCTAGTTTCTCATACATATGCCCACAATTTCCAAATAATCGTCCAACTATCGAATTTTAGGCAAAAACTTGAAAAAATTACCTAAAAAACTAAAAAAGGAAACTTTGGGTGAACCACTGTGTAAAAACGGAAAATAGTAAGGCGATGAGACCGGCATCAAATGACAGCTAGCGAAGCCTAGTTTCTCATACATATGCAAACATTTTCCAAATAATCGTCCAACTATCGAATTTTAGGCAAAAACTTGAAAAAATTACCCAAATGACTCGAAAAGCTAATTTTGGGTGAACCACTGTGCGAAAACGGAAAATAGTAAGGCGATGAGACCGGCATCAAACGACAGCTAGGCTTCGCTAGCTGTCGTTTGATGCCGGTCTCATCGCCTTACTATTTTCCGTTTTCGCACAGTGGTTCACGCAAAATTTGTTTTTTTAGTCATTTGGGTAATTTTTTCAAGTTTTTGCGTAAAATTCGATAGTTGGACGATTATTTGGAAAATGTTTGCATATGTATGAGAAACTAGGCTTCGCTAGCTGTCGTTTGATGCCGGTCTCATCGCCTTACTATTTTCCGTTTTCGCACAGTGGTTCACCCAAAGTTTCCTTTTTTAGTTTTTTAGGTAATTTTTTCAAGTTTTTGCCTAAAATTCGATAGTTGGACGATTATTTGGAAAATGTGGGCATATGTATAGGAAACTAGGCTTCGCTAGCTGTCGTTTGATGCCGGTCTCATCGCCTTACTATTTTCCGTTTTCGCACAGTGGTTCACCCAAAATTAGCTTTTCGAGTCATTTGGGTAATTTTTTCAAGTTTTTGCCTAAAATTCGATAGTTGGACGATTATTTGGAAAATGTGGGCATATGTATGAGAAACTAGGCTTCGCTAGCTGTCGTTTGATGCCGGTCTCATCGCCTTACTATTTTCCGTTTTCGCACAGTGGTTCACGCAAAATTTGTTTTTTTTAGTCATTTGGGTAATTTTTTCAAGTTTTTGCGTAAAATTCGATAGTTGGACGATTATTTGGAAAATGTTTGCATATGTATGAGAAACTAGGCTTCGCTAGCTGTCGTTTGATGCCGGTCTCATCGCCTTACTATTTTCCGTTTTCGCACAGTGGTTCACGCAAAATTTGTTTTTTTTAGTCATTTGGGTAATTTTTTCAAGTTTTTGCGTAAAATTCGATAGTTGGACGATTATTTGGAAAATGTTTGCATATGTATGAGAAACTAGGCTTTGCTAGCTGTCGTTTGATGCCGGTCTCATCGCCTTACTATTTTCCGTTTTCGCACAGTGGTTCACGCAAAATTTGTTTTTTAGTCATTTGGGTAATTTTTTCAAGTTTTTGCCTAAAATTCGATAGTTGGACGATTATTTGGAAAATGTGGGCATATGTATAGGAAACTAGGCTTCGCTAGCTGTCGTTTGATGCCGGTCTCATCGCCTTACTATTTTCCGTTTTTACACAGTGGTTCACCCAAAATTTACTTTTTCAGTTTTTCGGGTAATTTTTTCAAGTTTTTGCCTAAAATTCGATAGTTAGACGATTATTTGAAAAATGCGGGAATATGTATGAGAAACTAGGCTTCGCTAGCTGTCGTTTGATGCCGGTCTCATCGCCTTACTATTTTCCGTTTTCGCACAGTGGTTCACGCAAAATTTGTTTTTTTAGTCATTTGGGTAATTTTTTCAAGTTTTTGCGTAAAATTCGATAGTTGGACGATTATTTGGAAAATGTTTGCATATGTATGAGAAACTAGGCTTCGCTAGCTGTCGTTTGATGCCGGTCTCATCGCCTTACTATTTTCCGTTTTCGCACAGTGGTTCACCCAAAGTTTCCTTTTTTAGTTTTTCGGGTAATTTTTTCAAGTTTTTGCCTAAAATTCGATAGTTGGACGATTATTTGGAAAATGTTTGCATATGTATGAGAAACTAGGCTTCGCTAGCTGTCGTTTGATGCCGGTCTCATCGCCTTACTATTTTCCGTTTTCGCACAGTGGTTCACGCAAGCTTGAATTTTCGAGTCTTTTGGGTAATTTTTTAAGTTTTTGCCTAAAATTCGATAGTTGGACGATTATTTGGAAAATGTTTGCATATGTATGAGAAACTAGGCTTCGCTAGCTGTCGTTTGATGCCGGTCTCATCGCCTTACTATTTTCCGTTTTTACACAGTGGTTCACCCAAAATTTACTTTTTCAGTTTTTCGGGTAATTTTTTCAAGTTTTTGCCTAAAATTCGATAGTTAGACGATTATTTGAAAAATGCGGGAATATGTATGAGAAACTAGGCTTCGCTAGCTGTCGTTTGATGCCGGTCTCATCCCCTTACTATTTTCCATTTTCACACAGTGGTTCACGCAAGCTTGAATTTTCGAGTCTTTTGGGTAATTTTTTAAGTTTTTGCCTAAAATTCGATAGTTGGACGATTATTTGGAAAATGTTTGCATATGTATGAGAAACTAGGCTTCGCTAGCTGTCGTTTGATGCCGGTCTCATCGCCTTACTATTTTCCGTTTTTACACAGTGGTTCACCCAAAATTTACTTTTTCAGTTTTTCGGGTAATTTTTTCAAGTTTTTGCCTAAAATTCGATAGTTAGACGATTATTTGAAAAATGCGGGAATATGTATGAGAAACTAGGCTTCGCTAGCTGTCGTTTGATGCCGGTCTCATCGCCTTACTATTTTCCGTTTTCGCACAGTGGTTCACGCAAAATTTGTTTTTTTAGTCATTTGGGTAATTTTTTCAAGTTTTTGCGTAAAATTCGATAGTTGGACGATTATTTGGAAAATGTTTGCATATGTATGAGAAACTAGGCTTCGCTAGCTGTCATTTGATGCCGGTCTCATCGCCTTACTATTTTCCGTTTTTACACAGTGGTTCACCCAAAGTTTCCTTTTTTAGTTTTTTAGGTAATTTTTTCAAGTTTTTGCCTAAAATTCGATAGTTGGACGATTATTTGGAAATTGTGGGCATATGTATGAGAAACTAGGCTTCGCTAGCTGTCGTTTGATGCCGGTCTCATCGCCTTACTATTTTCCGTTTTCGCACAGTGGTTCACGCAAGCTTGAATTTTCGAGTCTTTTGGGTAATTTTTTAAGTTTTTGCCTAAAATTCGATAGTTGGACGATTATTTGGAAAATGTTTGCATATGTATGAGAAACTAGGCTTCGCTAGCTGTCGTTTGATGCCGGTCTCATCGCCTTACTATTTTCCGTTTTTACACAGTGGTTCACCCAAAATTTACTTTTTCAGTTTTTCGGGTAATTTTTTCAAGTTTTTGCCTAAAATTCGATAGTTAGACGATTATTTGAAAAATGCGGGAATATGTATGAGAAACTAGGCTTCGCTAGCTGTCGTTTGATGCCGGTCTCATCCCCTTACTATTTTCCATTTTCACACAGTGGTTCACGCAAGCTTGAATTTTCGAGTCTTTTGGGTAATTTTTTAAGTTTTTGCCTAAAATTCGATAGTTGGACGATTATTTGGAAAATGTTTGCATATGTATGAGAAACTAGGCTTCGCTAGCTGTCGTTTGATGCCGGTCTCATCGCCTTACTATTTTCCGTTTTTACACAGTGGTTCACCCAAAATTTACTTTTTCAGTTTTTCGGGTAATTTTTTCAAGTTTTTGCCTAAAATTCGATAGTTAGACGATTATTTGAAAAATGCGGGAATATGTATGAGAAACTAGGCTTCGCTAGCTGTCGTTTGATGCCGGTCTCATCGCCTTACTATTTTCCGTTTTCGCACAGTGGTTCACGCAAAATTTGTTTTTTTAGTCATTTGGGTAATTTTTTCAAGTTTTTGCGTAAAATTCGATAGTTGGACGATTATTTGGAAAATGTTTGCATATGTATGAGAAACTAGGCTTCGCTAGCTGTCGTTTGATGCCGGTCTCATCGCCTTACTATTTTCCGTTTTCGCACAGTGGTTCACGCAAAATTTGTTTTTTTAGTCATTTGGGTAATTTTTTCAAGTTTTTGCGTAAAATTCGATAGTTGGACGATTATTTGGAAAATGTTTGCATATGTATGAGAAACTAGGCTTCGCTAGCTGTCGTTTGATGCCGGTCTCATCGCCTTACTATTTTCCGTTTTCGCACAGTGGTTCACGCAAGCTTGAATTTTCGAGTCTTTTGGGTAATTTTTTAAGTTTTTGCCTAAAATTCGATAGTTGGACGATTATTTGGAAAATGTTTGCATATGTATGAGAAACTAGGCTTCGCTAGCTGTCGTTTGATGCCGGTCTCATCGCCTTACTATTTTCCGTTTTTACACAGTGGTTCACCCAAAATTTACTTTTTCAGTTTTTCGGGTAATTTTTTCAAGTTTTTGCCTAAAATTCGATAGTTAGACGATTATTTGAAAAATGCGGGAATATGTATGAGAAACTAGGCTTCGCTAGCTGTCGTTTGATGCCGGTCTCATCGCCTTACTATTTTCCGTTTTCGCACAGTGGTTCACGCAAAATTTGTTTTTTTAGTCATTTGGGTAATTTTTTCAAGTTTTTGCGTAAAATTCGATAGTTGGACGATTATTTGGAAAATGTTTGCATATGTATGAGAAACTAGGCTTCGCTAGCTGTCATTTGATGCCGGTCTCATCGCCTTACTATTTTCCGTTTTTACACAGTGGTTCACCCAAAGTTTCCTTTTTTAGTTTTTTAGGTAATTTTTTCAAGTTTTTGCCTAAAATTCGATAGTTGGACGATTATTTGGAAATTGTGGGCATATGTATGAGAAACTAGGCTTCGCTAGCTGTCGTTTGATGCCGGTCTCATCGCCTTACTATTTTCCGTTTTCGCACAGTGGTTCACGCAAAATTTGTTTTTTTAGTCATTTGGGTAATTTTTTCAAGTTTTTGCGTAAAATTCGATAGTTGGACGATTATTTGGAAAATGTTTGCATATGTATGAGAAACTAGGCTTCGCTAGCTGTCGTTTGATGCCGGTCTCATCGCCTTACTATTTTCCGTTTTCGCACAGTGGTTCACGCAAAATTTGTTTTTTTAGTCATTTGGGTAATTTTTTCAAGTTTTTGCGTAAAATTCGATAGTTGGACGATTATTTGGAAAATGTTTGCATATGTATGAGAAACTAGGCTTCGCTAGCTGTCGTTTGATGCCGGTCTCATCGCCTTACTATTTTCCGTTTTCGCACAGTGGTTCACCCAAAGTTTCCTTTTTTAGTTTTTTAGGTAATTTTTTCAAGTTTTTGCCTAAAATTCGATAGTTGGACGATTATTTGGAAAATGTGGGCATATGTATAGGAAACTAGGCTTCGCTAGCTGTCGTTTGATGCCGGTCTCATCGCCTTACTATTTTCCGTTTTCGCACAGTGGTTCACCCAAAATTAGCTTTTCGAGTCATTTGGGTAATTTTTTCAAGTTTTTGCCTAAAATTCGATAGTTGGACGATTATTTGGAAAATGTGGGCATATGTATGAGAAACTAGGCTTCGCTAGCTGTCGTTTGATGCCGGTCTCATCGCCTTACTATTTTCCGTTTTCGCACAGTGGTTCACCCAAAATTAGCTTTTCGAGTCATTTGGGTAATTTTTTCAAGTTTTTGCCTAAAATTCGATAGTTGGACGATTATTTGGAAAATGTGGGCATATGTATGAGAAACTAGGCTTCGCTAGCTGTCGTTTGATGCCGGTCTCATCGCCTTACTATTTTCCGTTTTCGCACAGTGGTTCACGCAAAATTTGCCTTTTTTGTTTTTTGGGTAATTTTTCAAGTTTTTGCCTAAAATTCGATAGTTGGACGATTATTTGGAAATTGTGGGCATATGTATGAGAAACTAGGCTTCGCTAGCTGTCATTTGATGCCGGTCCCATCGCCTTACTATTTTCCGTTTTCGCACAGTGGTTCACGCAAAATTTGTTTTTTAGTCATTTGGGTAATTTTTTCAAGTTTTTGCCTAAAAGTCGATAGTTGGACGATTATTTGGAAAATGTGGGCATATGTATGAGAAACTAGGCTTCCCTAGCTGTCGTTTGATACCGGTCTCATCGCCTTACTATTTTCCGTTTTCGCACAGTGGTTCACGCAAAATTTGTTTTTTTAGTCATTTGGGTAATTTTTTCAAGTTTTTGCGTAAAATTCGATAGTTGGACGATTATTTGGAAAATGTTTGCATATGTATGAGAAACTAGGCTTCGCTAGCTGTCGTTTGATGCCGGTCTCATCGCCTTACTATTTTCCGTTTTCGCACAGTGGTTCACCCAAAGTTTCCTTTTTTAGTTTTTTAGGTAATTTTTTCAAGTTTTTGCCTAAAATTCGATAGTTGGACGATTATTTGGAAAATGTGGGCATATGTATAGGAAACTAGGCTTCGCTAGCTGTCGTTTGATGCCGGTCTCATCGCCTTACTATTTTCCGTTTTCGCACAGTGGTTCACCCAAAATTAGCTTTTCGAGTCATTTGGGTAATTTTTTCAAGTTTTTGCCTAAAATTCGATAGTTGGACGATTATTTGGAAAATGTGGGCATATGTATGAGAAACTAGGCTTCGCTAGCTGTCGTTTGATGCCGGTCTCATCGCCTTACTATTTTCCGTTTTCGCACAGTGGTTCACGCAAAATTTGTTTTTTTAGTCATTTGGGTAATTTTTTCAAGTTTTTGCGTAAAATTCGATAGTTGGACGATTATTTGGAAAATGTTTGCATATGTATGAGAAACTAGGCTTCGCTAGCTGTCGTTTGATGCCGGTCTCATCGCCTTACTATTTTCCGTTTTCGCACAGTGGTTCACGCAAAATTTGTTTTTTTAGTCATTTGGGTAATTTTTTCAAGTTTTTGCGTAAAATTCGATAGTTGGACGATTATTTGGAAAATGTTTGCATATGTATGAGAAACTAGGCTTTGCTAGCTGTCGTTTGATGCCGGTCTCATCGCCTTACTATTTTCCGTTTTCGCACAGTGGTTCACGCAAAATTTGTTTTTTAGTCATTTGGGTAATTTTTTCAAGTTTTTGCCTAAAATTCGATAGTTGGACGATTATTTGGAAAATGTGGGCATATGTATAGGAAACTAGGCTTCGCTAGCTGTCGTTTGATGCCGGTCTCATCGCCTTACTATTTTCCGTTTTTACACAGTGGTTCACCCAAAATTTACTTTTTCAGTTTTTCGGGTAATTTTTTCAAGTTTTTGCCTAAAATTCGATAGTTAGACGATTATTTGAAAAATGCGGGAATATGTATGAGAAACTAGGCTTCGCTAGCTGTCGTTTGATGCCGGTCTCATCGCCTTACTATTTTCCGTTTTCGCACAGTGGTTCACGCAAAATTTGTTTTTTTAGTCATTTGGGTATTTTTTTCAAGTTTTGCCTAAAATTCGATAGTTGGACGATTATTTGGAAAATGTGGGCATATGTATGAGAAACTAGGCTTCGCTAGCTGTCATTTGATGCCGGTCTCATCGCCTTACTATTTTCCGTTTTCGCACAGTGGTTCACGCAAAATTTGTTTTTTTAGTCATTTGGGTAATTTTTTCAAGTTTTTGCCTAAAATTCGATAGTTGGACGATTATTTGGAAAATGTGGGCATATGTATGAGAAACTAGGCTTCGCTAGCTGTCATTTGATGCCGGTCTCATCGCCTTACTATTTTCCGTTTTCACACAGTGGTTCACCCAAAATTTCCTTTTTTAGTTTTTTGGGTAATTTTTTCAAGTTTTTGCCTAAAATTCGATAGTTGGACGATTATTTGGAAAATGTGGGCATATGTATGAGAAACTAGGCTTCGCTAGCTGTCGTTTGATGCCGGTCTCATCGCCTTACTATTTTCCGTTTTCGCACAGTGGTTCACCCAAAATTAGCTTTTCGAGTCATTTGGGTAATTTTTTTAAGTTTTTGCCTAAAATTCGATAGTTGGACGATTATTTGGAAAATGTTTGCATATGTATGAGAAACTAGGCTTCGCTAACTGTCGTTTGATGCCGGTCTCATCGCCTTACTATTTTCCATTTGTGCACAGTGGATCAATCAATTTTACAATCTTCTTCATCTTGTTAGTACACCTTGCGGTTATTGAGGGAACTAAATTTTAATGTTGGATCACCTTGTTATTTTCTAGATCTTTTTTTGGTTTTTTGTGTTTTGAAATTTCCTTTTTATGAACAAATACTTTTTTTTTAAATTAATTAATTGCCTACAAAGTTCCTTAACAGTGTTATGCTAATGGCAGTAACAGAGGACTGTTAAGTCAGTGGTTTGTGTCTCCACTAGTTAAATTCGGAATTTATCTTCACACACATAGGCATACACACATATATCATCAATCAGACGGAATGTAGGAAGTAGACAATAAATATTTCAACTTTGTCTCTATGGATAGTTTGAATTGTGAGTCAGCTGTGCAAACTACTGAATGCAAGTCCACAAAACCAAGAACACTTCTTCTATTTTTGCATGGGAAGACAGACAAAAAATATTTTAAGAAACTTCAAGTTTTTTAAAGGCAACTTTAAAGAAGTAAGGAAAGGCCAAAGTCAGGCGAAAGTTGGGAATATTATTTTATTCCGTTGCAAACAAATGCACCTAGTTATAACAATACATCAAAAGTGTAGAGGAAACAAGTAAAAATGTGCGAATCTTGAGAACCCACCTCCATGGATTCTGGAAAAAATTTTCTCAAATCAACATAGTTCAAGACATATGTGTATTTCACGTACACAATTTCTTCCAAATCAGGCAAAAATTTAAGCTTCAAGAAATCGTAGAAGACTAATATGGAAGCTATATCAGGTTATAGACCGATTTGGACCTTACTTGGCACAGTTGTTGTCAAAACAGAACACCATGTGCAAAATTTCAGCCAAATCCGACAAAAAATGCGGCTTCCAGGGCCTCAAGAAGTTAAATCGGGAGATCGGTTTATATGAGAGCTGTATCAGGTTCTTAATCGATTTAGGACCGCACTTGGCACAGTTATTGGAAGTCAAAACAGAACACCATGTGCAAAATTATTATGGGAGCTGTATGAGGTTCTTCACCCATTTAAACAGTACTTGGCACAGTTTTGCCAAATCGAATGAAAATTGAGGCTTTCAAGGTCAAATCCAAAAGTCAAATCGGTTTATATGGGAGCTATATCAGGTTCTTGACCGATTTGGACCGTACTTGGCTGTTGAGAGTCATAGCAGAAGACTACATGCAAATTTTCAGCCAAATTGGATAAAAATTGCGGCTTGTAGGGGCTCAAGAAGTCAAATCGGGAGATCGGTTTATATGGGAGCTATATCTAAATCTGAACCGATATGGCCTATTTGTAATCCTTAACGACTTACATCAATAAAAAGTATCTGTGCTAAATTTCAAGCGGCTAGCTTTACGTGTTCGACCGCTATAGTGATTTCGACAGACGGATGGACGGACATGGCTCGTTCGACTTAGAATGTCGAGACGATCAAGAATATATTTTTGGGGTCCTAGATCAATATTTCGAGGTGTTACAAACGGAATGACTAGATTAGTATACCCCCATCCTATGGTGGTGGGTAAAACAAGTAAAAGCGTTCTATGTACGGCCGGGCCGAATCCTATATACACTCCACCATGAATCGCATTTTTAAAATTTTTTGCCGTAATCTCCTTATAAGCAAACAAAGGACAACGGATAAAATTTGCCATGCTATTAAAGCTACATCAGGTTATGGACCGATTCAAGCCATACTTGGTTTGGATGTTGGAGAACATAGTGGAAGTCATTGAGCGAAATTTCTGCTAAATCGTATAAGGATTGCGCCCTCTGAAGGCTTAAGAAGTCGAGATCCCATATCGACTTATATGACAGCTATATCGGGTTGTGAAACGATTTAAACTTTACTTGACAAAATTTCAGTCAAATCGGATTAGAATCGGAACTTAGTACGCTTTAACTTGTTTTTAGGTAATCCAGAAACTAGTTTCGTAATCCTTAACTAACCTCAAAACAAACCCAACGAACACGTTCCACGATTTCGACAAAATAAGCTTCAAATGATAAGTCTTTGGGGGGGAGGAGAGTACAAATCTGATACCCAAATTTGGGTAAGTTTATGGGACGTTTATGACCATTGGAGATTTAAGTAAAAGGCCTTTGAGAGCAGCGGATGAATTAGTTGTCGAGTGCGTGATGGTCGCCCTACTCTCAAAAAACTTACAAGTAGGCATATAGGTCAATAAGGAAAATATAGTACTCAAATGAAAGATTTTAAGTGCTACACACCGCCTCGGCCGTGGAAACACCCAGAGAAAAGTTAATACCAAACATGCTCATTTCAGTACAATACAGTATTAATAGTAAAGTAACACCGTATGGTACAAAAACAATACCGGATGGTATGGATGCAAATGATTAGTACCGTTTGGTACTAGCCTTATTACCGAACTGGTATTGCTTATAATACCAATCTGTTATTACTTTTAGTACCAAATCGTTATTGATTATTTCACCCCCTTATGAACCAAAAAAAATCTATTGAAAATAATTGTAATCTAATTTGATTTCGATAATTTATGTTTATAATTACAAAAAAGGTAATGTCACACCGTGATCAAGCTCAATTGTTTGTATTCAGCAATTGATTCTATATCCATTGATTCGCAGAAGTGATTTTCATATGATTATACCAACACAGCATCGTTTTCCACACAAGACACTATCATGTTTTTAATGAAAAATGTCTTTAGAATTTGTACTATTTCCAAATTCTCCGATTTCGAGTATTTGAACAGGTTTTTACGCACTCAAATTGTATTAAAACAATTCTTTATTTGTTTAACAAATATTCTATAATGCCCTCAATATTTTAAGTACAAAGCTCAACAACACCTCTGGCGCGATGGCAAGAATATAATTGTGACGCCGTCAATTCTTAATAGCCTCCTTTGTTTGGTATTGAATTGATACCAAATGGTATGAATCTTTGCCAATAAGGCGAACAAAATAATACCAGGCGGTATTGGCAAAGAACGGTAATTTTTTTTTCATCAGTGTATGCTTACCACTCAGTGGCAGGTATTTGAGAGTAATTATGTGAAATTAAAATTTGACAGGCAAGCGTAAGTCTTGCTGTCCTTCCCACAAGTTGAACGAACATTTGGTCCCCTCTTGACATAATGAGCTTCAAATTAAATGTTTTAAACCTTCTAGTTTTGAGTCTATTGGCTTGAAGTCCAAAATAGTATCCTGCGCTCTAGTCGGCGTGATTCTGACAGCCCCACTTATGCCAAGGCAATAAGTCCGATGGATCTGTTGTATTATTATATGTTGCACTTCCCCTTCATCGCATACTATACTACCGATGCGTAGGTCCGAATAGACCAGACAAAATTTTGTAGAACCACTGGGACATCTTGAGATTCATACTCCATTTTTAGACTATGTCTCTCTGCATTGTGACCTAATCCATTAGTCATTTTGACTATTCTTGTATTTCGAGCCTATATTTAAGGGATGGAAATTTCGTTCAAGGATTTACATTGCCGTGATAATTTGGTATTGATTATGTCAGAGAGGCTGTGTTAATATCGAATAATGTCCACCTGATGTTAGAGCCTTGTGTATCGATAACGGCACATATCTCCTTCGCTATACAAATGCAAATTTTCGCAAATTTTGCCCATGAACATTCCACTAAGGAACAGGGACAAACTTCTCACATATCAATGAGTGCAGTCCGATTCAAGTTTTAGGCTCAATGATAAGGGGCCTCCTTTTTATAGCCGAGTCCGAAAGGGGTGCCACAGTGCGACACCTCTTTAGAGAGAAGTTTTACATGGCATAGTACCTTAAAAATGTTGCCAGCATTAGGAGGGGATTCACCAGGATTCGAACCCAGGCGTTCAGCGTCATAGGCGGACATGCTAACCTCTGCGCTACGGTGGCCTCCTTCGCTGTACAAGGAAGTCTAAAACATTTGCCACAAAATAGTTCCGAATACCAATAATAATTGGTATGTATAATCAAAATCACCTCTCAATTTTTGTCTTCTGGTAAGTGATAGAGGTTTAAAATTCAAAACGAAATATTTTTTTTTTAAATTTCATTAAATTCTGAAATATTGTCTCAACATGTACCCGTTGCCTCATGGCAACTGCGACAACCCCTTCTTGTTCTATAAAAATATTTTTTTATTAAAAAAAAACAATCAAAGAAACCGATCCTTCCATAATTAGAATTCTATTCTCTACAATGTATACAAAACAGACAAGAATTGAGGTGTATGCAAGACTAAGCCAACAAACAGCGATATCTGTCTTGCAATCAGACTTTGTAAAATATTAGTCTGGCTTGAACAATTGCCATCAAATCGAAAAGAAAAATATGCTCGTATCTTGTACATAGTCCAGTTGATGCATACCAATCACATGCAATTCAGATACCTCCTCTAGGCAATAGCGAAAACACAATCGGCATACAAAAAAGAGAAGATCTAGTTGGAATATCGATAAGTTATGGCAATTCTAGTTGGCTGCAATGAATACAAATGCTCAATAATTTACATATGAACCTATAACCGTAGTTGTCAACTACATCATCTTCATCATCATGATCATCATCACCGACATCCTGCGCGTCATACTTGCGTCACCATCAATAACAGCTTTATTAGAGGCGATCAAGCAAAGCAAATGAAATGGGAATAATGACTTCGATCCATCCAGGTTTGACACCTCTTCCAGCGTCTAGCTAAGAAACTAACAAAAGTTGAAAAAAGGCCATCAATGACAATAAGGAACTGCAATCAGCAACTTCTGGCTGTGTGTGAAACTCCAAAGGAGCCATGGCAATGACAATCTATCTGCAACATCTTTTCATGGCAGACAATTGGGTTTGAAATTGAAAAAGCCTACTCCAAAGAGTGTTAACCGTTTTTTGTGTCCGTCCGTCGGTCTATTTGCCACTTGGTTTCAGCCTGCATAAATGGCGGCGAAATTCGCTTTAGACTTTCACGTTTTGCATTCGCCTAGAAGTTGGAGCAGAAGAGTTGCTGCTGCTGGTTGCTGATATCGATAATCCACCACATCAATTTTTAGTGTGCTGGTAGTAGGTAACATTATGTGTCACATTTAATGGATGACATATGTCATGAATTTACGATTGTCATTTGCAATGTCTTATTTTCCAATTCTATGGCTGTACAGCTGATTTGTGTGTCGTTGATAATGGTGCGGGCACTCCTTGCAGAAATGAAAACACCAAGCGAAAAGTTTATGAGGATAGGTTTGTCGTTTTTTCAACTCAATTGTTGAGAAACATAAAAGGAGGGGCTGAGAGAAATATTTATGAATAAATTTCCGCCAAAATTGGAAGAAAGTTTACATGAATTACATCAAATTTGGGTAAACATTTTTGTATGGAATTTTAATGTTTAAAGAAAACACATCAAATTTTGAAAATTAAGATGAAGTTTTGAGAATTTTTCTATAGAAATCAAATATCGATGAAAATTTCTTTGAAAATTGAATTTTGAGGAATATTTTGACATAATAGTTATATTTCGATAAATGATTTAATGAAAATAAAATTTATAAAAAGTCTTCGATAAAAAATAAGTGTTTAAAAAAAATTTTAAATTTTTGATAAATAAAAATTACAAAAAATTGTCTATACAAATTTTCGATAAAAATTAAATTCCGATATAAGTTTTCGATAACATTTCCGGTATATATACTTTTGATGATTCCTTTGAATTAAAAATTGACAAAATCTATAAAAATCCAACTATCGATAAAAATCGAATTGTCGATGAAAATCGCATTTTCGATAACAATTTTTCAACAAATTTCGATTTCAATCCATATTCGACTTTTTTTAACCCAATAAAGACCAGTTTTTCTATGAAAATAAAAGTTTGGCCAACATTTCTATTAAAGATAATAATTTTCTATAAAAAAACAAATGTGAAATTTAAATATCTTAATAAATCTACTCTAAATAGTTGCGGTGGTTGTAAAGCACCATGATCCATTTGACATCGCTCGCTGATGATATTTCTTGGTCGAAATTGACATCGCGATACGGGATAACCAGTCAAATGCTTTTAGCAACAACACACTTTTGCTGACCTTTAAATGTTTTTTGCTATACTATTCTTTGAATAGAAAGCATTTGACAGTGGTCTAAAGCCGGACAAAATCCTGCAATGGAATCTCAATGTTAATAAATAAATCTACGATTAAATTTTCGATAAAAAAAAATTCACACGTTTTGCGCTCAAATAATTTGGTCTTGAAATAATTCATACAATTGGACATTGTCCGGCTGCTGACTGTAGAAAAAACTTTTCAAACATTACTTAAAAAACAAACATTTTCTTGAAAAATTAAAATTTTCAAAAAAATTCCTAAAAATCGAAAGTTTTTTCAATGGAAATGAAAGTTTAGAATTATTTGATTACAACTGAATTCTATACGAAATTTCGACAAAAATTTAAATAAAAATCGAAATAAATTTCGAAATGAACTAATTTTTTTAAAAAACCAATTTTTCGATAAATACAAAATTTCGATAACAAATTATTCAATATTGTATTTGTCGATAATTTGTTCTCATCGAAAAATTTTTATCGACTAGATTTAAAAAAAAAACATATGTTGTTATCTGTATTCGATAATTTTAAAAGTCAATTTTCAACAGGTTATCGAAAAATATAAGGTTTCGATAAAAACAAAATTTTCATAAAAATGTTTTTGACAAAACATTTTTGACGTTTTTTCTCTTAAACATTAAACGTTGACGAAAGTTTCGTAATAAAATTTCGTTGAGATTAAAATATTACATTTTTGATAAAAATGTTTCCGTTAAAAAAAAATTTACAAAAAATTGTTGCGTTGGATTTCTTTGTTTAGCTGAAACCAATAGGTTTTGATGATGCTTCTGTCTAGTATAGAATGCTAAATAATAACCTTTTTAAATAATTAAGGCATATGTAGTGTGCTTTCAATGCATTGAGTAGGCTACGGAGATCGCGATTTCGAGGCACTCCAATGCTTCGTCAGATCGCTTTGCCCCAAAAAGGTTACAGGCTTCCATCTACACACTAATTAGTGAGTTGTGCAATGATGGAAGCATGCCTCTTTGATACGAACATTGGATATCAGGGTACTTTTCTTCGAGCGCAGTAAGAAAGGTAAACCACCAACCGGCAATATCTCTACACAAAAAAAGCATCTATTAGCATCAGCAACACACAAAATGCAAATGCAGATTTTGCCCATTAACATTCCACTAAGGAACAGGGGCAATTTTTTCTTCTATCATTAATATAAACAGAATATAAACGGTCTGCAACCGAAAAATGTCCAATTGTAAAAAAAGTTGTTCTAAAAATTAAAAATACATTTTACAATGACAAAATATTGACAGTGTAAGAAGGAGAATGGCACAATCCGCATCGTCTGGGTGCCGGTCCATTAGGGAGTAAGGGATAATGAAAGGGCAGACGATTTGGCTGTGATGTCCAGAGGACTGCCGTCAATAGACTTGGTTAACCCGAAGCCTTTCGTGTTCACGCAGTCCGAGTTAAGGGCGTGGACGACAAACGCGCATGTGACACTGTGGAACAGCGACACAGTCGATAGAACGGGAAAATCCTATGGGGTGATCCGGATCCTAAGAGAACGAGTCTATTATCGAAAGGAAGTAAGAAGAAGGTCAGTATAGCTATAGCACCATATTCGGGAAGAATGTGTAGGGATCTAGTACAACTCAACGTACTAAATTTCAAAATCGCGTTATAAATACGCAAGATATGGGTGAAAGACCATAAATCGGTATACATGGCAGCTATACCCAAATATGATGCGTTCTGAACCATACTCCGAACAGACGTTGAAGGGTCTGACAAAGCTAACAGAAAGAAAATTTCAGCGAAATCGGGTAATAAATGCGGCTTCTATGGGATTTATACCTTAAATCGGGAAGTCGGTCTAAGTGGGCGCTATATCAAGACATGGTCCTATATTGACCATAAGCTGATGTCGAGGGTATCAAGACATACCGCTGTACCAAATTTCAGCGAAACAGGGAAATAAATGAACTTAAAATTGGAGATCGGTCTATATGGAGGCTATATTAGGATATTGTCCGATCTGGGCCATATTCGATGCGGAGGACGAGGATTGCAAGACGACTCATTGTACCTAATAAAAGCGACTTCTATGGCCATAAGTCAATAAATCCAGAGATCGGTCTATTGGCAGCTATATTCAGATATTGTCCAATCTGGGCCATATCCGATACGAGGGACGAGAGTCCTCAGACAACTTTCTGTGCCTAATTTCAACGAAACCGGGTAATAAATGCGATGGGCTAAGACCTTATATCGGGAGATCGGTCTATAGAGGGGTATATCCAGACAGTGTTCGATTTGGAAGACATTCGATAAGGAGGAGGAGGTTTTTAAAACAACGCCAAAATTCAATTCAGTTTCCATGGGCCTCAGACCTTAAATCGGAGATCAGTCTCTGTGGGGGCTATACCAAGATATTCTCCGATTTTGGTCATATACGATAAGGATGACGAGGGTTCAAGACAACTCACTGCGCCTAATTTCAGCGAAACCGGGTAATAAATGCGGCTTTTATGGGCATAAGTCCTTAAACCGGGAGATCGGCTATATCCAGATATAGTCCGATATTGGCCATATTCTGACTTAATTTGTCTATGGTAAAAAATTTAACTGTGCGAAGTTTTAGTTCAAGACTATGTTTATGTTAAGGCAATCTCAACAACTTTTTCTATGTTACTAATTTAGTCAATAACAAACAAAATTTTCTCAGTGTTCTTGATTAACCGTTATGCCTTATAACGTTAAATGCATTTAGCTTTTATCCTTGATGGCCAAAAAAAAAATGCCACTACTCCACAGCATTGTTGATAAAAGCAATTGTGTGTCTTATTTAGGAAATTTATGTGTAATATACCATTTCCGCCAAATTGCAAATTAAATCGATAACGGGTTTCAATTGGCAATTTTCTGAACTGATTAGATTTTTCCATTATTTTTAATGTTTTTCAACAATTAACACAGAGAGTGAGAGGAAAACAAGAATGTTGATTTTAGTAGGCTATAAACTAAAACTAAGTATATAACTCAGTTAAATAATTAAAACAAATGTTTGAAATTGTCTAAATGTCAATATGGAAATGTTTGGTCATGAATAGCAATGAGCTGAAAAATATTCGAATATGTATGATTCCACTCAGTTTATGGCTTACCTTATATTTGTTGATTGAACTCAAGTCAAGCTTGTTGAAAAATTGTTGATGCTGAAAGCTAAAAAAATTTCAGATTAGTCAAAGTTAAAAACGCTTAGGGATTGAGAAGATATGAAGAAAATAAAAGTATGAGAAAATTGAAAAATTAGGAAACTCTGAACTACAAAGAATGATTTTGAAACTATAGCGAAATGGAAATAAATGTGAATTAAAAATCTAAAATCTAATTCTGCTATCTATGGATAAATTAAAATCACAATAAACTGCTAATGACATTTGTTAAAGCTGTAAAATTGGCAATGCTGATAGATCAATCAAAATAACACATAGCTGCTAGTGCCATCTATTGAAGACAGTTCAATCAGCACAATACCCAACTGATAGTGACATCTGTTGAAACTTGAAAAATGAAGCTGCTGACAGTTGAAACCTAAGCATATTCAACTGATTGTGGCATCTATTGGCGATAGTTCAATCGAAGTAATACTAAATTAATAGTTTCATCTGTTGAAGCACTAAAAATGACACTGTCGACAGATGAAACATATGAATACTAAACTGGTAGTGATATCTATTAAAGACAGAATTACAATTACAATGCTGCCAAATTGATAATGGAGACCGACCACCGTAGCGAAGGGGTTAGCATGTCCACCTAGGACGCTGAATGCCTGGGTTCGCATCAAAGGCCCGCACAAGACCATTCATTTCTGCTTTTAAGACACACTAACAACCATAGAGTATTTCAAGATCCAAACTCTTCGATTAAAACTACAACATTGCATGAGACAATTGAGAACTGAGTAAAACAGATAACATCAAGTTACGAGATGAATGAATGCATAAAATGAGCCCTTCAGCAAAAAGAAAGATTGACTCGGATTTCAGCAAGTACAATGCATGTATTCGGGTAGGTTTTGCAACTTGTTTGTTTCACTCTGTCTTCAGTGTCTCACTCTTCAGTAGTCTTGAAATACAACATCATGTGGGTTCGGTGTTCACGAGTTCAGCAAATACAGCCACCAATGAATGGTTTCGTGCAGGCCTTTGGTTCGAATACTGGCAAGAACATCAGAAACATTTTTCGGCGCTTTTTGTCCCCTCCTAATGCTGGTTACATTTGTGAGGCACAATGCTATTTGAAACAAGTAAAAACGTACTAAGATCGGTTGGGCCGAATCTTATGTACCCTCCATCATCGCTCGCATTTCACTAGATCTTTGTCCGGTAGCTCTTTATAGGCAAACAAAGCATAAGGCATAAGAATTGCTATGCTATTGGAGCTATACCAAACCTACGAGAAATGGGACAGGTCCCAAACATGTCACGGGATAGGTCCTCCCGTGATAGGGACCGGTTCCAGTTCTCGTCCCTTTACATGGCAAAAACCTAACACTTTTATAAGGGTTTGTCGCTCGAAAAGGTGAGTATATGAGTATACTTTGCAAGTATTTTTAAGAAAGATAACATTAGTTAGCAAATATATTCAACGGATAAGAAATTTTTAATAATAATTAAGCGACTTTTTAAAAAATAATTAAGAATCATAATTTACGACAATTGCGCTCTCTATAGGCTCAAGAAGTATAATCGGTAGACCGGTTTATATGGAGCTATATCAGGTTATAGAACGATTTACACCATACTTGGCACAGTTGTTGGAAGTCATACTAAAACACATCGTGCAAAATTTCATCCAAATCCGTCAATAGTTGCGCCCTCTAGCGGCTCAAGAAATCAAGATACGAAATCGGGTAATATGGCAGATATATCAGGTTAAGGACCGATTTGAACCATACTTGGCACAGTTTTGGGAAGTCATAACAAAACACCCGCAATTTATCCACCTGTTCCTTAGCATATGGTTTATCCCGTCTCTAAGGACCCGGTCCACAGGGTACTGAATCTGTGTCGGTCCGCACATTGTTAAAAGCCCGCTCGATGTCAATGCATACCGCCAGTGTGTACGTTTTGGCCTTCCCTTGACATAGGCATGCTGTTTGTATTTAAGAAATTCGCTGGATGTTTTACTCTTCATCATGGTATCCACAATACGTTCCATTCCTCCTGCCAGGCTTTCGGAGCATATGCAAGCCTTAGGGGCGCTGTGAAAATACAGGCCAGATGGGATGCCAGATAGTCCGCCTCCTTTTGTAGTAACGTCGGAAATATTCCATCAGGTCTGGGTGACTTAAATGGTTTGAAGCTCTTCAAGGCATCCTTGATCACAAATTGTGTTATAAGCCTTAGATCAACCTTCCTTGACCATAAATTCTGTTATATAAGCCTTAGATCAACCTCATTATTCCAAGATTTCGGTGTCTCCGTGAGTCCCGTCGTATCCTGTGGAAAATGCGTTTTCATCAAAAGCCTCCCCCGTTGCCTCTGCCCTCACTCCCATGTCGTCTACTTACACTTCAGTTTGGACATGGGTTTTTGAGATAAACTTGTTCATCTTAGCGGCGTCATGAACGCTATAGACTTGTTCGCAGAAAAGCTTCTAAGAGATACGTTTTGTCGCTCTGTTAATCTTATTGTATTCCTTGAGCCGTGCGTAGTACACATCCCAGTAAACTTCTGTTTTTTTACGACGAGCGCTTTTATTAAGTCTGCGGGCCTCTTTCCCATCCCCGGTTAACCAGGGTTTTTTTGGGGCTGATTTTCTTTCTCGAAGAGGTCAATTATCTTCAAAAGACAGCACTAGAGCAGTCGTAATCCTTTTGACATTGTCGCCAATGTATTTTATGCTTGGACAATCTAAATTGGGCCAAGTCTTTTTCTGAGTAGTCTTCCGAATTTTGGCCAGTTGGTTTTCAACTTATTATGGAAGCTTATTGCGTTCGGCTCTGACCGTGCTATTCTAAACCTAATGTAGCGATGGTCTGAGAAGGAATGCATTGCAGATCTTCTAAACCTGAACCTCATCGATTAGATTTTCCGAATATATCGGCACATCTAATACCTCCTCCCTAATCGTATTAACAAAGGTAGTGGTATTAGCAATATTAAGTGTTATTAGGTCGTTAGTATTCAAGAATTTTTGCCAGGGCTTGGACCCGCTTATTAATGTTGGTACTACCCCACGAAAAGTGGTGAGAGTTTGCATCGCACCCTATTAGTACCTCATTTCCAGTCTGTTTTGCTTTCCTCACCAACCGTTGCAGCTGCAACGTAGATGGCAGTGTCGGAGAGTCGAAAGGCAGATAAACTTATGCCAGTTAGGCTCCACCATCTTATCACTGTTGCATCAGACGTTGACAACTCTGGGCAAAATACATTATTTAAATTTTTATGACAAATAACGCAGGTCCTCGACCGAGTACCAGTGTTAGCATAGAATAATTGGTAGTTGATATGGTTCAGTCCAGAAACTTTGTTCCGGGTCGTCTATGGCTCCTGAATTAAGGCAATACGAATCTTGCCCTTGCTGATTCTCAATATCAGAGCGTGAGTAGCTGTCTCGCTCCGGTGGAGGTTAATCTAGATGATGGGCTTCTTGGGAGTAGGTGATGGTCTCATCGTCTGCTCCCTATACTTTAGGCTATATTGAGTTTCCCGTGCACTGTCTGATGTTTTAATATTAAGAGCTTTGCCTATCCTAGTCTTCCAACTAGTCGGTACTGGTTCCACCATCGGGTCCCTGTTCGTTAGGCTGTATTGAGTCTACCGTCCCTGCACTGCCTGATGTACCAATATTAGAATCTTTGCCTATACTAGTCTTCCAAATCTTGAGTAAATGGGCTTCTTGGCGTTAGGCGGCATTGAGTTATCTGTCACTGCACTGCGCCTAGCTTTACTCCTTCGAAAGTTAGAATGCTTTCAACAGACGGACGGATGGACGGACGGACATGGCTTCAAATCCAAATTTTGCCTATGAACATTCCACTAAGGAACAGGGGCACTTCTCACATCATCAATGAGTGCAGTCCGATACAAGTTTAAGCTCAATGATAAGGTGCCTCCTTTTTATAGCCGAGTCGAACGGCGTGCCGCAGTGCGACACCTCTTTGGAGAGAAGTTTCACATGGCATAGTACTTCACAAATGTTGCCAGCATTAGGAGGGAAAAACCACAGCTGAAAATTGTTTCTGATGGTCTCGCCGGGATTTGAACCCAAGCGTTCAGCGTCATAGGCGGACATGCTAACCTCTCGCCATGGCTAGATCGGTTTAAAATGTCATGACAACCAAGATTATTTATCCGAGTTAGTAGCGTGCTTGGATTACCAGTGCAGGGGTCATGGGATCGATTCCCGCCAGAAGCCTTGGTCTGTCGCAACTGCGGTATCACAATGGATTTAAAATTGTCTAAATAAATCAGTACAGGACTGCCAATCTTACCTAACCTACCTTACCTATGGGGTCTTTGAGGAATATATCTAAGTGTTACAAACGGAATGACGAAATTAGTGTATCCCCATACTGTGGTGGAGGGTATAAAAACGGTATGGCTATGTAAAAACTATAAAAAAGAGGACTCAGATCAGTGAGCTCAAACATGAATCGGACAGCACTCATTGATATGTGAGAAGTTTGCCTCTGAACCTTAATGGAATGTTCATGGGAAAATTTGCAAATTGGTAGTGATATCTGTTGAAGCCTTAAAACTGTCGCTGTCTACAGATGAAGCAGCCGCATGAGCTTTGACACCCAAAATATTTGAAAACAAATCTGAATTTATAACCGCTACTCATTGGAAACCGATTACATATTTACTCTATGGAAAAATCCAACTCATCACTAAGTTATAGCACTGAGCAGCTGTTGTTCCCCTCCATGAGCTGTCTTGCTTTGCCGATTTGGCCACTTTAGTATTTTTTTATGGATTTACGGCGATTTTCGAATTCGGCCAATGTTATGTTATTATGCCTACTTGTGTTGTACTCGTATATACAAGGAGCAAGCCTAGTTTTTTTCTTCAATTTTATTGGCTTAGGCAAAAAACAGAAATGAATGGTAAATACACGACGTGACTGCAACTGCGGGTATTTGCATTGTTGCTATTCCCCAACCAAGAGATATTGGCCTACAACTTTTTTGTGTAAGCAAAGACAAACACAACGAGTCCACTTCGATTGACAGTAGTAGCTGCTAGAAACACTGTGCACAGTGCACTTGAATTGACATTCCTTGCCAGCACAACAAATATGCGCAAGCGTAGCGCATACCAACCCCGCATGCAGTTAAGTTTCAGTTTATCAACGTATTCGGGTTTATTTTATGATTTAATCGTAAAATACTGGCATGACGTGCTGCTTAGGATGATGGGGTGGCTAGCTGACTAGCAAATAGGCAGCAAACAGCAGCAGCATATTTAAACTATTTTATTTATTGTGGCCGATGATGATGATGATGATGATGTTAATTATTTACACATTACCAACTTTGCATATTAATGTGGCTAATACTAAAACAAAACCAAACACCAAAATGAAAAAAAGGCCAAAAGTCTTATCTTTCTTTTGCATTGAAAAGTGACACCATACATGTGGGCCAGAATTACATTAATTTTTCTTTTTCTCTCTCACTTATGAAATGGGGAAATCTGTTTCGCAACTTATCAGCAGGGAAATTTTATTTTATTATGATGAATGAAAGCACACACGCAAGCATAGGCAATTGGTGCTACATTTAAATTTGAAGTCCGGGAAGATAATGGAGAACATGAGGCGACTATGTTGTGTTCAATAAAGTTTATTCAACATTAAAGTTAACATCGATATCGATAATGAACCAATTTTTTAAAATTTTTAAAAATAAGGAAATGCTAAAGAGTCATGAAATATGATCATTAAAGTATTCCGATGCAATGCATTATCATAAATGTAAAGAGATGGGTTTCTACCTGGTGAATTCCCAATACACCCAGAGAAAAGTTGATAACAAACGTGCTCATTTCAGTACCATACGGTATTGATAGTAAAGCTACACCGTATGGTACAAAAACAATACCGGATGGTAGGGATGACCATAAAATGATAAGTACCATTTGGTACTAGCTCTATTACCGAGCCGGTATTGGTTTTAATACCACTCTGTTATTGGGTTTAGGACCAGATCTTTATTGGTTTTAGTACAAAAAGTAATTTTACACCGTGACCAACCACAATTTTTTGCATTCAGCAATTGATTCCATATTCAATGATATGAATACACCAAGACAGCATCGTTTTCCACACAATGGACTATCATGTTTTTAATCTAGAATGTCCTTAGAATTTGTACAATTTCGATTGTCACCCCTTTCGAGTATTTGAACAGGTTTTTACGGACTCAAATTGTATTAAAACCTTTTATTTATTTCTTAACAAATATTTTATAATGGCGACAATATTTTGAGTACAAAGCTCAAAAACACTTCTGGGGCAATGACAAGAATATAAATGTGACGCAGTCAATTTTTAATAGCCTCCTTTGTCTGGTATTGAATTGATACCAAATGGTATTAAAAATCTTTGCCAATGACGCGAACAAAATAATACCAGGCGGCATTGACAAAATACCGTCATTTTTCTATCAGTGTACGTTGCCTATTTGTAAAATTTCAGATAGTATGGGAACTGAAAACATTTTTCATAATTTTTCTATAATTTCTTATTTTTTGTATATAAAATTGATCTTCTGATCTCATAAAATCATAAAACCGGTCTTCAGACTTTAAGGCTTGAGGCAAAAAATTGGTAATTTTTCATACGATTTCTTTGAAATTGGGCACAATTAGTTCTGGTAGACCCCTACCCATTTCTGCGGAGTGTGGTCTAGATCGGACCATAGTTGGATATAGCTGCCCTATAGACCGACCGCCCGTTCTCCGGAAATAGGGAACTAAGGCCATAAAACTTCCTTTTATTATCCGATTTCGATGAAATTTGGTAGAGAGAGTTATGGTAGATCCCTACCCATTTCTGTCAAATGTGGTCCAGATTGGACCATATTTGGATATAGCTGTCATATAGACCGATCTCTCAATAAAGTGTATTGAGCCTACAAATGCAGCATTTTTCATCCGATTTCGATGAAATTTGCACAGTGAGTGTTGGTAGACCACTACACTTATTCACTGAATGTGGTCCAGATCGGACCATATTTGGCTATATATGACTATAGCTACGATTTACAGGACAGCTACATCCATACATGGTCCGATCTGGACCACACTTCACAGAAATGGGTAGGGGTCTACCAAATTTCAATGACATCGGATAAAAAGGGACCAATTTATTGCCTTAACAGTTTAAGTCTGGAGATCGGTCTATATAACGGCTATATAACTAAATGTCGATTTTATGAGATCAGAAGATCAGGTTTATATATTTACAAAGAATACGAGACCATCAAAAATTGTTTGGAATGTGTTTTTATACCCAAAGATATCTGCAAAATTGTAAATACCCAGATTTTGGGTATATATGGGAAAATACCCGTGTATTTAGCTCCCGGCTCATGTAATAACCGGACACGGTTCGATATGCCATATGACAGATTGACATGCTTTTCATCTTAGATAGCCGGTTTTTCTCTGATCTGAGTTACCTTGCAGACGTATCTCTAGGAGGTCTCCTCAAGTACGTAGATAAGATCGAAAGGTTTTGAAATGAGAGGCTATATTTGGTCATGTTTGCATTGACCCGCAAGACCTCTGAATCTCATTTGTAGGTCTGATCTGGGAATTGGAAAGGCCATCGTAGCGCAGTAGTTAACATGTCCGCCTATGGCGCTGAACGCCTGGATTCGAATCTCGGCGAGAACTTTAGAAAAAATGTTCAATGTTGGTTATCCCCTCCTTATGCTGACAACATTTGTGAGGTGCTATGTCATGTAAAAATGTCAACTAAAAGAGGTGCGGAACGTAGTTTGGACACCGCTACCAAGAGGTGCGACACGCAATTCAGACACGGCTATAAAAAGCAGGCTCTTATCATTCTTCAATGCATTGTGAATGGTCAAACTTCTATTTGCAGACATACAGAAGTGTGAGGCATGGGTAGTGGATAGGAGAGAATGGGTAGAGGATAAGAGAGAATGGGTAAAGGATAAGAGAGAATGAGTAGAGGATACGAGAGAATGGGTAAAGAATAAGAGAGAATGGGGTTTAGGAACAGGTCCCACCATCGCGGTGTAGTCGAAGCAACGATAGGAAACTTGGAAGGAATGGGAGAGGTTTCGAACAGATACCTGAGATGGCCCTTGATGTCGAGAGCGAGACACTGCTCACATTGGATTGACGGAATTCAGGTATTGCCATCTGAAAGTTCATGCTACACGGATGGATTAAAGCTAATGGACGGAGTGGGCCTGGGGGTCTACATTGGGAGCCCAGGGACATCCGCACCGTTGCCGTTTTCTTGGGCTCGTGTGGCTAAAATTGATCCGCCGACTTCAGTAAAAAAAATCAGCTTAGCCGAAACAATAATACTAGGTTATGTTAGGTTGAAAAGTGAGTGCGGATATATAAATCCTCACCTGCCACTATGGACATACACCTAAGCCTTTAAAAGGCTTCTTGTGCGCTCTAAATAATAAAAAAACTAACATCGGAAAAGAAAATCTAAGTTAGGATTTCCGTGCTACTTACAAAATCCTTAATTGTTTTTCACGACCCAAAAGTTGGATCATGTCTGGTATTGTGTCCTCACCTAAGTGCCGGCATCTGTTAGCCGCGAAATCCGGGCAATGACAAAGGGAATGCTCTCACATCTCTAACACTAAAATCTTGACTTTGGATATTTTTCGTCCAATAAAATTGAACGACAAATCTTCAATAAAATGCTCATTAATACAGCTGCTGTTTTGAATTTTTGAATCAGCTCAGCCGAAGAGCCACCTCGACATCGCTCTCTGCTCACGGGTTGAAATCTGTTTCTGACTGTCCGACCATAAAATTGTCCTGAAGGCAAAGATTTGGGCGATCACGGATTGCGTAAGATAATGTGGCGAGGACTTCCAGTCTAAACATCTTTACGGCCATTAAACTGGCTATCAGGACAATCAGGACATTCTTGGAGTGTAAGAAAGAGATTAGCGACTTAACTGAGGATGGCTCGATCCGCAATGTTTAGGTGCCAAGCCATGGCGGAGTAAGGGGGATTGAAAGAGCAGATGATTTGGCAGTGATGGCCAGGAGACTGCCGTCAATAAAATTGACGGAATGTCGCAAACTCAGAGATCCACAGCGCAGGCAGAATTGGGACAATAGTTGGATTTAGACTGAGGTTGGTATAGGTTTAAGGAGAATAGATACGGCCACAGTTTTATTGTGGATGGATAATGGGTAGAGCTGACAAGCTATCGATAGTCGCACTGTTCGATATTTCTTATAACAAATATCGATAGTATCGATACTATCGTTAGTTTCCCATCACCAATATTTCAAACGCAAATGAGAAGTAACAGGTAAAAGCGTGCTAAGTTCGGCCGGGCCGAATCTCAAATACCCTCCACAACAGATCACATTTGTCAAGTTCAGGTTATGAAACGATTCGGGAACTGCAAACGGGAGATCGATTTATATGGGAGCAATATCAGATTATAGACGAATTCAGACCATACTTCACACGTTATTTAAAGGTGAAAGGAGCAGACATTGTCCAAATTTCAGCCAAATCGGATAATAATTCCGCCGTTTTAGAGGCTTAAGAAGTCAAATCGCCCAATGGGAGCTATATCATGTAAAGTACCTATTTGAACCATACTTGGCACGGTTGTTGAAAGTCATACCAAAACTTGTCGTATATTATTTCAGTCAAATCGAGTGAAGATCGCTTTAAATGCCAGCTATATGAAAACATGGACCGATATAGGCCATTTACAATCCCAACCGTCCTACACTTATAAGAAGTATTTTTGCAAAATTTCAAGCGCCTAGCTTTACTCCTTCGAAAGTTAGCGTGCTTTTGACAGACACACAGACAGGCGAAGACATGGCTAGATCAACGTAAGATGTCATGATGATCAAGAATATATATACTAAAGCTAGGCGCTTGAAATTTTGCACAAATACTTCTATAGATGTAGGTCGGTTGGGATTGTAAATGGGTCATATCGGTCCATGTTTTCATATAGGTGTCATTTAAAGCGATCTTCGGATTTAAATTCTTGAGCCTATAGAAGGCGCAATAACCACTCGATTTGACTGAAATATTGTACGTAAACTTTTGGTATGACATCCAACAGCCGTGCCAAGTATGGTTCTGGTACTTTACATGATATGGCTCCCATCGGCCGATTTGACTTCTTAAGCCTCTAAAAAACATAATTATTATCCGATTTGGCTGAAATTTGGGCAATGACTTCTCCTATGACTTCTAATTTACATGTCAAGTATGGTTTGGAGGTGTTACAAACGGGATGACGATATTAATTCTATGGTGGAGGGTATAAAAAACAAAATCAGTTTTTCATTTTATAGTTTTTTGCCTGTTAGGGCAAATATCATTAAATTTTACAATTTTGACTTGTTTCTCTTTCGAGAGGAGCTCAATGATCGGAGATTTTCTTTGCAAATGGAAAAGGAAAGCTAGAGATCGCAACACACACTAACCACTATGGGACGTGTTTCGTAATTTGGTTTAGAATTACTCATCAGCTATATTTGATGATGAGGCTGCAAGGGCCGTATGTTGTACTTATACCGAATTTATTGCGAAAACGTCTCAATGATATAAATACCACTTTAACTATGCTCGACAACCCTGTCTATTAGCTGTACTTTTCCCACTGCGTGAGTGATTTTTGCGTATTGGCAGATTTTTTGTCTACACAATTACACTACTCTCATGGTATACACATGACTCAGTGCATCTATTGAAAGTTGTTTTAATGGCTTCGAACGCTAGACAAAGGCAACGGCTCTCGCTCCGCGCAATGCAGAAAAATTGTTTTGATATCAAAAAGAGAATAATATTGGTCAATATATGCTAATTAGCACTAAGTAAGAAGGTAAAAGCCCAAGCCTCTACTTGGCTAAACTTTAAATAAACTTTCCATTAAATTAGAAAAAAATCATATTTACATTTTAATCCACATCATTTTCAGTTCACCTATTCTTCAATTGTGTTTTTGAGTGATTCACACAACAAAAAAGGAGGAGAAAATTTCAATTCGACTGAGATTCTATTTTTTGCATTTTGTGAAAGCTGTTACTATCGTCATTAATCAGAATAACTCTGGTCATTTATTAGCTAACACGACAATATAGCCAACACCTAAAATACTTTTAATCAAGTTCTCTTTTCCTGCTTCTTTTCAGCAGTCTTCATTAATTATGAGCCGACTACTTTGTTGCATCTTGAGATCCATGTGAAAAGGAAATGCTCATGCGCTTAATCCCATCTAGGTTGACGACGACTGATGTTCAGATGCAAGCAATGGTCGGCTGATGTACACACGTATGTGTGGCCAGTTGTACAGTATTATGAAAGATTATGTTGACGGAACAACTGGATGAGGTCAACTACAGCCCTGCCCACTTCATCTCATGTTGAAGGCAATGCAACAATTTTTATGTTTTATTTCTGTGTGAATTACAATTGAGCCAAAGCATAGCTAGCCATCGTCACCATCACAGTTTATTTAGTTTTAAACTACAACAATGTTGTTTATTAATATGAATTATATACAAAAAAAAATACGATTGGTAATAGCCAAGTTCCAGTATTGTAAGTTGAAGTTGATTTTTAAGAATAATGTTGATAACATTATTATTAAAATAAATAAATCTATCCACCACAGTGGTGAACATAACAAACGGAACTATTGTATATATGTACTCGTATATAACACAACTTTGAAGAATTGTAATAATCATAAGTTATTGATAAAAAGGCTTATGTTGATTTTTTGATTTAAAATTACGACAATGACACCATTACCTTAATTATAACGAATTTGTTTTTTAAACAACTAATTACTTCTTTCCAGCACAAATTGTATTGAAGGGGAGTTGTTGATTTGACCATGGTAGGTTTCATAGTGAGCCCTTACGATAACCGGATGAATTATGAGTTGTCCGTTGAAAAATTTGATTTTTGCTCCCACAGTAAAAGTTGACAACATTTTCAAAAGAAATGTGAATTGGACAAGATCTTCTACACAACTAAAATTTTGACAATACATTTTATTATACAAGCTTTTACAAACATTTCTATTGAGTTGCCCAAAAAGTAATTGTCGGTAATATAGTAGAAATATAGTCGGCGTTGACAAATTTTTTCAACGGCTTGTGACTCTGTAATTGCATTCTTTCTTCTGTCAGTTATCAGCTGTTACTTTTAGCTTGCTTTAGAAAAAAAGTATAAGAAACAAAATGTTTACAAAATTTTCTATACAAAATAAATATTTGACAAATTTTTTTTCCGGTATTAGATACCCACCACCTCGGGTACATATGTAAACCACCTTTCGTCATAATCCGGTGAAAAATGCATAATTTATGCTCCCCGGAATATGGTCCGATTTGGACCAAACTCGACACGGATATTGAGTGGTCTATTAACTACAAGTCATTGTTCAATTTTGTAGAACAAAATATTGGTCTATACGACACGGATGTTGAAAAGCCTTACATAAATCACTGTGTCAAATTTCAGCGAAATCGGATTTAAAATGAGCCTTTTATAGGGCCAAGACTTTAAATCGAGAGATTGGTTTATATGGCAGGTATATCAAAATCTGAACCGATCTGGGCCAAATTGAAGAGGGCTGACGAAAAGCCTTACACAACTCACTGTCCCAAATTTCGGCGAAATCGGACAATAAATGTGGTTTCTATCAGCCCAAATCCTTAAATCGAGAAATCGGTCTATATGGCAGCTATATTTAAATCTGAACCCATCTGGACCAAATTGAAGAAAGATGTCGAGGGGCCTAACAGAACTCACTGTCCCTAATTTTGGCAAAATCGGATTATAAATGCGTCTTTTATGGACCCAAGAACTTCAATCGAGAGATCGGTCTATATGGCAGCTATATCCAAATCTGCACCGATCTGTGTTATATTGCAGAAAGATGTTGAGGGGCCTACCACAAATCACTGTCCCAAATTTCGACGAAATCAGACAATAAATGTGCCTTTTATGGGCCCAAAATCTTTAATCGACAGATCGGTCTATATGGCAGCTATATCCAAATCTGAACCGATCTGGGCCAAATTGCAGAAAGTTTTCAAAGTACCTAACGCAGCTCCCTGTCCCAAATTTCGGCGAAATCGGACAATAAATGCGACTTTTATGGGCCCAAAACCTTATATCGAGAGATCGGTCTATATGGCAGCTATATGGAAATCTGGACCGATCTGAGACAATATGCAACAAAAAACATTTCGCTAGAACTGTCCTCAAGAAAAAAAATTTTATGATTTAATTTTTTAAAAATTTGAAAAATGGCAAATTTCAAAAGACCTATATGTGTATTGAGTTAAAAAATCCGAAAAACCGGGTTTTAAAAACCATACTGATAACCATAGGGCACAGACATAATCCTTAAACTTATGCTAAAGTACCTGAATGTAATGGGACTAGGTCCTGACCAAGGTCTTCTTAAACTGCCATATAGTTGGAAAATTAGGAGAATGATCTCGCTACTGAAGCCAGGAACGAGCAAGGGATTATTCTCCCTTCATACAGACTGTTATTACTTCTCTCGCCAGTATCTAAGACGCTGGAGACACTACTTCTTCAGCGCCTGGTATGGGAATTTTCATGTGCTAGGCATCAGCATGGGATCGTCCTATGGCACAATATAAAATGCATTGCAGGGCGACTGATTGGCACGTCATCTACCTTCCTATGAGAGGAGGTCTGAACCAGGCTCTTGATCTATCGAAAGTTTTTTTTTTGGACATCGCCAAAAAGTCCCTCCCGTCTGTGCAAGTACGTTGAATAAAGAATTTTTTGTTTGAACGCCATTCGTAGGTGAGATTTAGGGATAAGAATTCAAAAATCCGTAGGGTTTTCTCGACTCTTGACCTATTAAAGGTTTTTTTTGGTCGTCGTCCGTCTGGTCGAACTTAATGCATACGCTGCATCGCGAAATATTTGTGACTCTGTAATTGCATTCTTTCTTCTGTCAGTTATCAGCTGTTACTTTTAGCTTGCTTTAGAAAAAAAGTGTAAAAAAAGTATATTTGATTAAAGTTCATTCTAAGTTTTATTAAAAATGCATTTACTTTCTTTTAAAAAATCCGAAATTACTTTTTGGGCAACCCAATATATATATATATATGATCGCCATTCGTAGGCGGAATTTAGCGATAAGAAACCAAAGAACGAAAAATTTAAACAGGGAGCTTTTCAAGGTGTGGTTATTTCTCCGGCACTGGTTAATCTCCACCAATTCACTATTAGACACCTTTCTGACATCATAGAGTCGTTTCAGCGGTTGTATCTTCATTATTTAGTGTGAAGAGTCCGGCATTAGAAAACGCAGCAGAAATAGTGGCGCCCGAGCAGGAACTTCGAGTAGAGATAAAGTCAATAAAACAAGGTGGTGCGTATAAAAATGGTATTGTGATGAAAATGTCGAATTTACGGAATAAATTGACAATGGCAGTTCGATGATAAGTGTAGAGTGCATTCATAAATTAAATTCAAAGCTGTCAAGTCGTTATTTGAAAGCCATAAGGAAAACATCAAAGACGGTTGGGTTTACTGCCTACGAAGGAGTAGAATAGTCAATTACCTTAAGAAACTAAAGGAACGATCAAAGAATCGGTGAAACGATTCGCCAGATTGGCTGATGCTTGAGGATTTCGGGGAAAACACTTAAGATAGTATCGAAATAATCGTTAGACGTGGGCAACATGGAGTGCGTTCCAACAAGATTTCATTCCGCAAGATGCAACGAGAACTACAAAGAGAAACCGAAACCTCTTTGCAGAACCGTAGGTGGCAGAGTAAGAACACTCAAGGACAACTATTCGAGGAATAGTTGTGGTACATCAGCAGTTAACTTCCAGATTCTGGAAGATCTATTGCAGAAGGCTAACGACCTTAAAGGAATTCCGCATCGACGACTTGAGAACAGCGTAGCCAGGTACACGAAATGGCGAGAGCCATCCGCTTACATCTTAGTTCTTTATTTCTGATACCTCCTCGTGGCCGGGAAGCGGACTGCTTGGTTATATCTCAAGGATTGAGATATAACCTAGCAGTCCGTGATAACGTAATGAAAGAGAGTGTTGGGACATCATGGTGCTTTGCCGCTCGTGGACCTGAGTTGCGACAGTCATGTCTTTGTACTTAGCCACCGGAATTAAGCTTCCGTGAGTTTTAACAAAATTCCTTGCCGCCGGGACTGCACGATGAACAGGAAATAAATCCAAAAATCCGTCTTGTGACAGTGATAACCCCATAACTTGCCCTTTAATTACGCTTTCATGAATGGTAACCTAGTGTCTCGATGCCAGGAACTGATGGAGCCCAGGTCGACTTTTGAAACACACAAGGAGTTACAGAGATCACATTCAGATTCCTCACTAAATGATAACCTTGTTACGTATTGTTTAGGGTTGCCCATCAATCCGTCCGTTGCCCATCATAAACTTTTTAAAACTCATTTTCAATAAATTATTATTTAACCAGAAAATGCCGATGAAACTACAGAAAGGATTCAAAAAACTATGATTTCAGTTTTTTTCACATTCCAACCTTGAACTGTTAAAAAAGTCTAAACATTTGACATATTCTGAAATAACTGTTAAATATAGCCTTCAATTTAGATTTATGCTGCCACATGCCGGAACATAGCCATTAAATGCTGATTTAAGTCCAACGTTGTCTGTGGGCTTTTGATAGCATTTTTGTGGCCGGTTACACGCTTGTAAGGGGGGTTTGTGTTTGGGATTTTCTGCTTGTTGAGAGTTTTACTATGGCAGATTTTTTCTTCTTCTCTAGTTGAGTTTATTTGCTTTTGGTCAACTGCTCGGTTGTCGCCATAGCCGAGCCGGTCAGCTAGCTAGCCAAACTGCTAGTTGGCTGGCTGTCTGGCTAGCTGGATGTCTGGTTATTATTTTGATTAAGTACTTGATGGATTTCGTAATCTTCAGGCAGCACTCTCAACAACTTCATGTAAGCAAATTTTCAAAAAAAAAAAAAACAAAAAACAAAATATCACAAATGTAGTGGCGTTTATAGCTTATTTATCGTACAACATAGTGGACCGCCAACACTCTTCCCAACTAATCGTCGCACCACTTTGCCAAGTGAGCTGTCTAATGTATGCAATGCTACAAGTTTATGCTGCTGCCAGTTCGGTGTGGAGTTTCTAGCTGACCATTGGATTTTCTTTTTTTATGGCCAATTTTTTTTGGGAGATTTACTACCACTTATTAATGGAATTATAATAAAATAAAAAAAACGAAAATATTTTGTTTTAAAAACAAATAAACAAAAAATTTAACAAGTTTATAGTCCGCTAATGAGAAGTACAACGTTCATGACTCAGATTAAGAGCACTGGAGGAAAATATCAAGTGGGCACTTTAAAGATTTTAGGCAATAAAAATTCGTTAGCGTTAACTGCAAATAATAATAACATCCGTTGCTATGATGGAGGAAGTGCTTGTGGTAACTAACAAGGATTAATTCCGGTAAATATTCCGTTAATGGACGGTAATTGGCTTGAAAATATTTGATTTTTATTTCTAACTAACCAAATCTATGTTGCTCAGTGTCGCCTTTTACAAATAGGATGTATGTATGTATACTAATTTCGCCATTCCGTTTGTAACACCTCGATATATGCATCTTAGAACCCTTAGGGTACATATATTCCTGATGTCGTGACATTTTAAGTCGACCTAGCCATGTCCGTCCGTCTATCAAAAGCACGCTAACTTTCGGAGAAGAAAAGCTAGGCACCTGCAAAAATACTTCTTAATAATGCAGTTCGGTTGGGATTGTAATGGTCCCATATAAACCGATATCCCCAATATACTAGAGAGCACAATTCTAATCCGATTAGGATGAATATGTTCACTACGTCTTTTCCTTAAATCTCGTTCAAGTATGGTCCCCATGGGCCCAAAACCTGACATAGCTCTCATGTCTCCCGAATATATTTATTGAGCCTCTAGAGGGCGCAATGTAATAGTGGTCGCGTTAGCTGATGACGTGGCAATTGTGGTTAGGGCAGTTTCCCAGCACTCTAAGAGATATACTTCAGGAAGCTCTACGTGCAACAGCAAAGTGGCTTACCGAAAGTGGTCTAGGTATAAATCCGTGCAAGACAGAAGTAGTTCTTTTCAGCAGGAGATACAAGTTGCCTACAGTGGAACCTGTCTCCTTGGGTGGAGAGAATGTTCCATTTACAGAAAACGCAAAATGCCTGAGTGTTTTGCTGGACAGGAAATTGAACCTCAAATCAAACATTTTGGAAAGGGCAAAGAAGGCAAATCTTGCCTATACACCTGCGAGAGAGCCATTGGCAAAAGTTGGGGTGTAGACCGCGTGTCATGCATTGGATATATACTGCAGTTGTCTGACCTGTAATGCTATATGGTGTTGTGGTCTGGTGGACGGCATTTCAAAAGTCCACCTACTGCTCAATACTTAACCGAATCCAAAGGATGGCTTTATTGTGCATCTCAGCCGCACTGAGGACAACACCATCTGATGCACTGAATTTAATTCTACATCTTATGCTTCTGGACATTGCGGCGACCACTGCCGCGAGGTTAAGGGAGCTTTTTCATTGGTCATGTGGCGGCTACGGACACTATGTTATCCTTGATACAATTCCCGATGTTCCAGGCAATGTGGATTACACCCTACCATTGTCGCTTTTTGATAAAAATTACGGTAACACTATTCCTGATAGAACTGATTGGAACTACGATATCTCGGGTAAAGAAGTTACATAGACTTCTATGCGGATGGTTCCAAACTAAACGACCAGGTGGATTTTGGGGTGTACTCTAAAGATCTGGAACTAGTCATATTGAAAAGGTTACCCGACCACTGCAATGTGTATCAAGCAAAGATCCATGCAATTAAGGAAGTGGTGGAATGCAATTAAGGAAGTGGTGGAATGTCATTACGATAATTGGCATAAATATCTTCTCAGTCAGGCAGCCATTAAATCCCTGAAAAACTTATTTCTGAAGACAAAAACCCCCCTCGACTGTCGCAGATCTCTCAACGAGATGGCTGAACAGTTAAAAATTCACCTGTTCTGGGTGCCGGGCCACAGAGATATCCCAGGGAATTGTAACGCGGATGAGCTTGCGAGACTAGGAACTACCCTACACCTTCCAGGGATACTGGAATCTGTGGATATGCCTCTAGCGACATGTAAGCTAAGTTTTCTGGACCAGGTCCGAAGTACAACGAATGATAGATGGTCACAAAGAGGGGGCTGTGACCATTCGAAAACGATGTGGCCTAATTTAGACTTGAAGAGGTCTACTACTTTGCTGTCATTGGCTAGAACAGATGTCTCAGTCATTGTATCCGTCATGACAGGCCACTGTCTAATCGGAAAACATGCTGACAGACTGAAGGTTGCCAGCAACGACTTTTGCAGAAGCTGTGAGACATCGAAGAAGAAGAGACTATAGAACAACTCTGTGTTAGTCCCGCACTGGCAATCAGAAGGAGTTCTCTTTAGGTTCGTTAGGTTTAAGTTTTAGGATGTGAACTACCCTACACATTCCAGGGATAATGGAATCTGTGGGTATGCCTCTAGCGACATGTAAGCTAAATTTTCAGGACCAAGATAGATGGTCACAAAGAGTGGGCTGTGAGCATTCCAAAACGATGTGACCTAATCTAGACTTGAAGAGGTCACCTACTTTGCTGTCATTGGCTAGAACAGATGCCTCGGTCATTGTATCCATCATTGGCTAGAAAAGACGTCTCAGTCATTGTGTCCGTATTAACAGGCCACTGTCTAATCGGAAAACATGCTGACAGACTGAAGGTTGCCAGCAACGACTTTTGCAGAAGTTGTGAGGACATTGAAGAAGAAGAGACTATAGAACACCTTCTGTGTGTGTGTCCCGCACTAGCAGTCAGAAGGAGTTCCACTTTAAGTTCTCATTTCTTTGAGAACCTGTCTTATTTAGCGGATGTGAACATTCGCAAGTTATTGGGCATTTTAAAGTGATCTGGATGGTTCAACGGTAGGAACTAGAAGGCATCTTCCTTCTTCTGTTCCTGTGGTATCACAATGGACGAAAACGTCTATGGGGGATTTCTTGTTCTCCCAATAAACAGAAACTGCGCGAAGAAATTGACAAATGGCATTTATGATGGGGGTATATAAAATTCGGCACGAACTAAACACGCTTTTACTTGTTGAAAATAATATTGGACTGGCACGGGATAGGTGTGAACACAACACAGACTGGAATTTTGAGGTTCTATCTGTGTGGTGCTCATAGCTGTCACGAAAAGCTTAGCTGCGAGCTACCGGGCGCGTCCACAGGTTGCGGATAGTGGAATGCTCTATACGGAGTGGTTGCAACGGCAGCCACGGACAATCAGAGATATCGAGCGGAGAGTCTCAGTGAGAGACCAGGATGTACCGAATCTTGTAAAAATACTGAGTGCCTATGATCCTCGATATGACAAGGCCTTGGGCCGGGACAAGCTTGCTCGCCTACATAAACTTGACGAAGATCGCCACCTCCACATAAAAATGTGGCTACAACAACAAAATAATATCGTTTTTATAGAACAACTTACCCACTTAACAATTGCTTTACTAATGTAACAGTGCAGTGACACTTACCTAAAACGAGATAAAATAAAAAAAATTAATATTTTTGGGCAACAATGGATTTAACGCAAAATAAAAGTGATAGCTTTAACCATTATACTTATAATTTAGTTAAAAGTGTAATTATCAAATAAATAAATAATTATCCATATTTTACTTAGAAATAATTGGTCCTTTTTTTAGAAAGCTGAGAGTCAAATAAAATGTACTGCCCGCCAAATCCTGTATAACTCAAAGTTGATCAATACTAACATTCTTCAGAAAAAATCAAATATCAACAAAACAAAAAAACTAGGAAGTTTTAGTTGTAAATAAATATTCACAAAAATGAATAATTCGTTTCACATAAAGGAAATACAAGCAGATCTCAGTTGGAAATTTAAACTCTATCATGGTTTTATACAATAATCTGCTGTCTTCGATATGCTTTAAGTAAAACAAAAAATTACTTATGGCAGTTGTTGTTTTCGCACATTTAAATATCTAATTTGGGATGGATTTTTCCTGATCAAACAATGTATGTTTTGTTGTGTGTTCTTGTACCTGACAGTCATTTGTCTGTTGCTCTAATGATTTTTGCCATTGGACATATCATCATTTTTGGAACTAAGGCGAATTCGTACTTGACCAAGCCCATGGACTTGCTTGGGATTATTTTCTTGTGTACGTGCCAAAAACAGATTGCTCCTATTCGCTTTTATAACGCATTCATATTTTCGTTGCTTTTGACTTGACTTCATTTAACAATAGCAAGTAATGCTGCTGTTTTCAAGCGCATTAATTTTTTGATGATTGCTTTTTTACGAATTTTTATTACATTGCCGTTACACAACAAGCAATTAAATGAAAGCTGAGACACTAAAAACGAGAGATGATTCGCACTCTTCGCTCAGTATTCGTTGACATTTTGGTGTGATGACATTAGAAATTTTAGAAAAAATTAAAATTCCCTTACCCCAACAGCACCGTGCAAAGTCAAAAGTGGGCCGATCGGGACCTCAAATGAAGGTAGTTGAGAATAGAGTATGACTATTATATTAAAAATTGTGTCCAAGTATCTAGGGAGTCGGCCGAAGCCCTAAACTGTCCAAAACCACCCCAAATAGACATTTTGAACGGTCATGCGAATATAAGATTTAAATGAAATGTATTTGGGAGTAAACTTCGAATATAACATTAAAAAATGAGGTCCAAGAAGCGGCACCCCACGCTTCAAATCCACTGAACCAGTCCCCATATCTTAATATTAGCCGAACATGACTATATGGGGCTAAAATTTTGCAAATTTTCCTATGAACATTCCACTAAGGAACAGGGGCAAACTTCTCACATATGAGTGCAGTCCGATTCAAGTTTAAGCTCCTTTTTATAGCCGAGTCCAAACGGTGTGTCGCAGTGCGACACCTCTTTGGAGAGAAGTTGTAAATGGCATAGTACCTCACAAATGTTGCCAGTGGAAAAAATGGAAAACCACCGCTGAAAAAATTTTTTTTCTGATGGTCTCGCCAGTATTCGAACCCAGGCGTTCAGCGTCATAGGCGGTCATGCTAACCTCTGCGCTACGGTGACCTCCGTATGGGGTTCAAATGAAAAGTATTTGAGAGTAGATTACGAATATTAAATTTTCACGTAACCTCCCCTAAAAGCCGCCCAACCCCAAAAGACAGTTACGATCAGTTACGTGATCTACTTTCAGATGAATCCCATATTGTATGCCACATTGTAGGCATACAGACCGCATGTTTTGAAGAGGTTTTTAGAGAATGGCGGCCCCCAGAAAATTTGACACAAATTTTAATAGTCCCATATTGCCGTTATCAGCCAATGTGGGTGTTTAAAGAGGTGGGAGCTGCCTAGATACTTGGACTCAATTTTTAACTTCAGTTTCATATTCTACTCTCAAATATCTTCCATTTGAGTTCCATATTCTCCCGAACGGCCCAATTTTATTTTGCTTTGTGGTAAGTGGAAGGGTCTGCTTCCGGTATCAACAAATTGTATAGCCTATA